>NC_057916.1:11200000-11800000 GCF_018873765.1 Telopea speciosissima
AAAACACCATTTCACTAATTTATTCCTTGGCCTGGCCGCCTTCAAAAGCTAAGAAGCCTCCCATCGTATTCAACTTTTGCTTTTGCTTGTCCTAACTTTGAAACCAAGCAATTGATCAAACACATGGTCTGCCTCTAGTTGTTGCTGTTCAAATCTGACAATCTCTGTGTACTCCAGTGAAGTTCTCTACTCATATAAAGTTGGAAATTAATTAACTAATTTGATGGTTTCCCTTCAGACAGAAATTAAGACTTAAAACAGAAATTCTTCTACCTTACATTCATAAACTCATAAGAGTTGTAATAAACTGAACCTCCTGATTCCTGAATAAGATTACAATACCTTTTAAGTTCTTTTTAATTCTCAAGATCCAAAAAGAAGGAAAATTATATACAAAACATAACCCAAAAGCCAAATACTGTATTATCTTTTGAGTAAGAGATCATGAGTTTCTGGGTTTGCAGAAGAAGGCCGGGGTTGTTCTTCATCAGAACTGGATCCTGCTTGGTTGAGCTTTAGTCATTCGGGTAGATCCGTAAGGCTCATCGTTATCGATCCTTTTATTGTTCCTGAAGGCAGCAAAGCCAATGATATAGAAAATGACAAGGAGGATTAGAACCACAATGTTGATAACAGAGACTTTCCTCCAGCTCTTCTTGATACTGGCTAATACCCCCGCCTTGCAGGAATCACAGGCGTAGCAGAGTTGGGTTTGGTCGTTGCTCCACTTGGTGCAGTCCAGATCGTTGCTCACTGTTCCTCCTCCATTGTTCCACATCGTCTCGTTCTCGTACACATATCCACACTCCGATGGTGGCTTACAACACCCTGACTACAAGAAACAATAACAGATAACGATAAGGGTGTTTTCCTCATTTAATTAGAGTTTCTCATCTTCTTCATCATTAAAAGCTAAAAAGCTACTTCACATGAAAAGCAAGAAAACCTAACTGAAAATTGAGGATGAAAAATGAAACAGGGAAGAAAAGAAGACTAATGGAGAATATTTAATTGAAAGAACAGAGTTTACTTACTTGGATAGGGTTGAGTTTTCGGAGGTAGAACATGTCAGCAGTCTCAGACACCCCATTAATATGCAAGCCCATCTTGGAGCAGACATGGGAGTCTCTAACACAAGAGCTGATCTTGGACCAGTAGCTATTCTGCTCAACCCTGTCTTTGAGCCAACCGGAGTAGTCGGAGAGGTAGTAGTCGAGGTAGGCGCGTTGCGAAACAGATCTGCCGGAGCCTTTATCGGTGACTCCGTAGGCAAAGATGATGAAACCGATGAGGGCGGCGATGATGAAGAACATGGTGAAAAGGTAAAACCAAAGAAGAAAGGTGTTGCGGTAGCAAGCTCCGACGAAACCAGCGAGTGAAACAACCATGATTGAAACACCGATGATGATGAGAGGCCACTGCAAGAACCTTAAACAGTCGGTGGTGTTGGCTTTGCTGCTCAGCCATATCCCTCCCCCCAAAATCGGAACAGATAGCAAGAACGTCAAGAAATTTACTACTCCGACCAAGCTGTTACTGAATCTCATCATCTTGATTCTTGATTCTCTTGATTCCGGATATACTCTCCCTCTCTCACTCCTTTCCTTCTGAAAGCATAAATTGCAAATTATTAATGGCCGTTATCCTCTCTTCTATAAGCAGATTTTTTTTTTTCCCTGTTTTGTTTTGTTGCTTTTATATGAAATGACAGCATGATGCTGATGATGATAGTAGTGGTTATGGAGCCATCAACCATGTGCATGATGATTAGTACTTTAGTCATCCAGAGTAATCTTTAATATCATTGTACGTTTTTTTTTTTTTTTTTTCCGTAAACATCTTTTTCATTGTACGTTAATCCGGACTACACATGAGAGTATGGTATTTGGTATAGTCTCATCACCAGCATTATCTTTCCATTGGACATTCTTTCCTGCAACACGTAAGGGGTAATGTTGGAAATGCATTCACTCAATATTATATTTTTATATTAGAAATACGAATTGAGATCCTTTATTTTCACCTACCCGGTATTGTCGTGCGCCCTATAGACACAATAAGGTGGTGAAAAGATCATCTTACCCCTGCTCAAGCAAGGATAAATGATCTTTACCACATTTCTGTGTGTAGGGGTGTAGGGTGCACGACGTACAATACCAGGTAGGCATAAGTAACAGGTCCGGATTCTAGAAATACTCCCACACTCATTAAATTTGGGATATTGGGTGTTTTTATATACTAGTTGGTCCTTTTTTTTCTTGGTTTTTTTTTTTTTTTTTGAATCTTACATGGTATCAAATTATTAATATCAGTCATCAATTATCAAAGACTTTGGATGTAATGTTAGCGTGATCGGCATGGCTCATGCGTCTAAACACAGTACTTCCTCCATTGTTCCCATAAAAAAATACTACCCGATCCTCATGGAAAGGTGAAATCCTACCTAGATCAGTACGCACGTGTAGGTTCTAGAGACCCATGCAGTGATGTCTTGCCCATCTTTAAAGTCTTTGGATTAAACCCCCAAATGGTATTTCGCAAATTACCTTAATTGTACATTTATTTTATATGATGGTTGAATCTCTTAGGGGGGAGATAAGTGACGAGGACAAGGACAATAATGGTCATGGATATGATTGAAGTCATGAAGAAGAGTGGGAGTGCACGATTTAATTATTTAATTTAGTTTAATATTTGTAGGTATGGGGGAGAATAAATTGTAGTTGACCAAAATTAATTAATTAAAAGGGAAAGATGCTTTGCCTTTGAAGATTACAAGTACCCAAAAAAAGTGAACGAAGAGCGAACAAAGGTATGCATCATCAGGTGGTTCACATATGGAGGAGGAGGAGCCAGCATAGAAATATAGAATCAAGAAAGCTGTGAAGTGTGGACCCATCACTAATCAACGTGGCATATTTTGATTTGTTATTATTATTAGTAAATTTTAACTCTTTCCCAAGTAGCCAATACTTTTTTTTTTTTCTTTTTTTGTTTTCTTGGGAAAACAAACTCCCAAAGTGGCAAACTCTGAAGCTTGAAAAAGGGTACTTGGTTATGACAAAATGGATTGAAAACTGTTTGGTTTTAGGAAAAGAGGAGCTACTACCCAGGCCGATCAGTCGTGGCTCACCACCTACCCCTCCTTGTATTCTCTTGTCTCTATACTCTGATTTTTCTGGAACATTCTAGCATTAATAAAGTGTTTTTATCAAAAAAAAAAAAAAAAAAAAAAAAAGAGAAAAAAAAAATGAAAAAAAAAAAAAAAAAAAAAGAAGAAGAAGAAAAGAAAAGAGAAAAAGAGAGATGAAGCGATAAGGCTTATCAATGGAAATATATGATAGTCGGTGTGGTGTCTTTGTCGGAGAAGGGGCCAAACGAAGGCCCAATCTAATTCCCCAAAAGCCCAAGCGTGGGGTGCAAGGTTTTAAATCAATGTATCGAAATTTCTGAATTATCTCGATTTTGGGTTTGACCCAAATGAAACCCAAGGTCAAAACTTAGAAACAAGATCTAGCACATCTTGGTTTCAGGGTTTAATCGAAATCGGTTTCAAAACTGAGATTTAAAATCTTAAGTAAATTGATCTTACCCTATAATGATATTGACACGCATCGACCGATACATCTAATTTCATACCGATACGGTAATATTTAGAAATTAAAAAGAATAAAGCTAGAGGGACCCATAACATGAAGGAAGACAATATTCTCCAGAGTTTGATGTCGGTTGAAAAAGCACAAAATAGAGATTCTCCTATTCTATTCTGTTCAGATACGTACATTATTCTGTCCTATCATATGATATTCTATCCATATCTAACCCAGCTGGCTTTCGTATTCCAGTGGAATCATAAACGGCAAAAGGTTAAATGCCTTCAATCGTTGGATGAGAATATATTTGTTCTCTCACAACTTATCCAATGGTTGTAAGACATGATCGTATATATATGTATATGTATACGGCTGCAGATATAACCTTGGTCCATTATACATTTTTCTCAATTAAAGTAGTAAACTCCAAAGAAAGAAAAACTTTTACCCAAAAAAAAAAGAAAAAGAAAAACTTTCGTCAAGAAAGGAGAATATTAACTAACTGAGAAAAGCAACTTTTCGTGTCCGCTCCTAATAAGTTAAAAGGGATTAACCGACTAAGAAAAGCCATCCATAGCCCCCATGTGCATAAAATGTATGCATGCATTGATGTTGGAATAAGGTAGGTATGTACCAGCTGGATCAAAATTTAGGACTTCAATTACCAGTCACGGCTGAAAGGTCCCACCCACTACAACTTTCATAAATATCTTTCCTTACCCTTTCTCCCACCATGGTTTGAGGTATCGGTATCGTATCATCTGATATAATTTTACGAGTAATCGATTTTGATATTTTGCCAATACTCGAAGTAAGGGTACAATAGTAAAAAAAAATTGTATGATACAATCATTCTGTTTTGATGCTATTTGCAAATGACTAATACCCACTCTGATATCGTGCACTAAAACCATGGATCCCACTATTAATGGGATGTCAGATGCACGTCGTTCTGACTCATGGTCGGATACCCCATTGATGATGGGAACTCTTAATAACAATAGGTAAGAACTGAAGTCATCACTAAATTGTACATGACGCATATAAGCATATAAGTTGAATAGGTGAACCAGTCTCATTTTTATGGGACCGAAAAGGAATGTGAAACATCAAATGGAGAATGGAATAGGCCCTCATTCAATTACTACTTGTAATGGTGGGTCTTCGCCTTCCCCCCTTGTTTCAAGGAGGGATATAGACACATGAGAATGCCGGTGTAGGTCACACTCTCGAATAGAAAGCTACTCACCTTCTAGGGAAGACATTTTCTATTCGAGAGCGTAGCTCCCATACCTTTGTGAAAACCCAATCAATGCCCCTCATTTAGTTCAATTCATAGAAGATAAAGAGGTCATTTTATAGGGAGGAAGAGAGAGATAGACACTAGGTGTTGGCTTAGGAGCTACGTTTTTTGGACATAAACCATTTTCCCTTCATTTTAATTAACACTCACTAGAAAAAGGGGTTCTTATAATGTTAATTAAGGTTAGTGATCATTGTCAGGTTTATAAATTCCCACTAGGGTTTTAGTAATCGGTATCTGTAATATTGATGCGGATCGATCTATATCGGTTTGGATTGTGCAGGTTTACCATTGTTTTCTTCAAAAAAAAAATAGATTTTTATTATATTTTTACCCTTGTCTGTACCAATCCACTAATACAAGATCGGCTAGGAATAAATATCAGTCTCCAATGATATTGATATGATTCAACCGATCCGATACCAATTCCTCAAACCATGATTCCCACTCGACAATCAATTTATATTATAAATGACATTACATCGTATCATTGGTCGAATTTCAACACAAAATAAACAGTATATATTGTTCAAAAGTCTCGAATGTTATGTAAATTACAAAAATATCACCGACGTTCGTTATGACATATTGGAGGTTTATGACATTTTTGTAAATTTTCCATACCTTTGAACCACGATTTAACCCACATTGAAATAATGTTATATTAGCAAATTTTCTTATTCCTTCTATTAATACGTTATAAATTTATTGGGTACTAGAAATTAACTTCTACTATTAACTTAAGAGGGAAGTAGTTTTCTGTCCGTGAGTGTAATCTACACCAGTACTCTCACGTGTCTCTCTCTCTCTTCTTTGAAACAAGGGATAGAGGTGTCTTTTCATATGGGGAGGAGAGAGAGATAAACTCATGGGAGTGCTAGTGTAGGCTACACTCTAGAGAGAGTTCTTTTTCCCTAACTTAACTGAATGAAACCATTAAGAATTTTTTTTTATCATGATAATAAAAAAGGTAGATTCATCAAGAAGTAAAATTTCCTATGTAGAAGGTTGAAAGGGTAAGCGTTAAGAGGGAAAGATTGTCGATTCAGGGCTTGCCCTGGTGGTTCGCTACTCCCTTGGGAGAATTGTGTTAGGCGCTTGATCAATGGTTCAAGTCTCCTTAACGACACCTAATCCACATTTAATTGTTTTCTAAGAAGTGGAGCCTTTGGGTAGCATATTTGACCCCTTGTGGGTCTCCTCATTGCCTCCTTGTGGGGTCCTATGGAGGTTGATGGCCGGTGGACCCTTGAATTGCACCAAAACAAAAAGAGGAAAAGATTAGATCCAAAGACCAATGATTATTCACATGGTAGGATAAAAAGGGGTATTTATGGAAGCAAAAGGGACCGTTGTTGCCACCCAAAATGTAGGTGCAGGTGAATGAATGAGCAGAGGATCTAAACTCAAACAAGTAACCTCTTTAATGAGCAGTCATTTCAAAGTACATCAGGCTATGTTTGGTATGCATTTTTTTTAATAGATTCTGGAACTAGGACGTATTCTGAATTCAATTCTTCTTTATTTTCTTGTTTCAAAATATATGTTGGAATCAAAATCTATTCCAACAATACATAGCAAACACATTTTAGTTTTCTAGTATTATCTTGGTTGTTGGTTGCTAAAATTTTCATAAAGGAACTGGGATTTTCGTCATCCACAGTAAACCAATGATGTGTTTGGTATGAATTCTTGGAACGCATATTAGGTTGATTTCACATTCTCGGATGATAAAAACAATTACTTTTATCATCCAAGAATGTAAAATTGGCCTAAAATGCATTCCAAGAATGCATACCAAACGCAGGTCAAAAATCTCTTTATCAACCACCTTTGATTGTTGCGGGAGTACTTCATACAATGAGGAAGGAGAGATCATGACCATTGATTGATAGAGAATCTTGAAAACCTCTCTCTAATAATAAATATAAATAAAACCTCAATCTTTAGCAACATGAGCCTACACGAGAGATATGGGAATTATCTAATTATCCATCTATAGGTTTGATGTTCTATATAATTCGTATTATTTATACATTTTATGGTAAAAGAATAGAGCTTCAGTAACCTGTTTCACTCAGTGTTTGAGGAATCAGGATTGGATCGGTCGATTTGCATTGGAATTGGCAGCAGTTGATTCCAATTGCTATCAATCTAGAATGGTACGATATAGATTTTAGAGTCACTAATGGCCACTTTTAAGGGTATTTTTTATCTGTTCTGGATCATCCAGAACAGAATGAGATTGGAATCGATAATGACCAATTCTAGTCTTAATTCAGAATTCTTGAACCCTGTTTTTTTTTTTTTTTTCTTGATTTTTGGTTTGGTAACTCTTGAACCCTGATTTTCACCTGAACCCATATCACCTACCTGTACGATATCATCCGTATGAGGAGCATTTATGTAGCTAGCTAGGTTATCCAAACTCACCTAGCCACTGGAGTAGTGGCAACTAACCATACACCATAAGTGAAGTGTCATAAATTCGGTCCTACCAATGATATGATATTGTGAGAATAGATCTACTGTACGTACATACAGGTGAACAGACATGTGAGAGGTAACCACTTGTTCTTTTTGTTTTCTTGAATACCTTTTTATTCTTTGTAAATGGCAAAAATAGGACTTGTGTTTACCTCTCACATGTACGTATAGAGAAATTGAACTTCGACATTGTTTACTTTAGGAGGTGTGTCTCACAGTTTTAAAAACGTCATTCTAAGTAAGAGAGAACATAACATATATCCGCATTTTATGATAACTGCCCTAGACGAATTAATTTTCCATGATTCTACAATGTGTGTGAGAGAGGGGGAAAAAAAAAAGGGACAAAAGGGTGGTTGAGATGGGACCTTTATCCGTTGTTGTGCACTGCAACGCTGCTGTGCCATCGTGCGATGCAGCAGCAGCCATATGTGCACAGTGAAAGCAGTGCTGCAGTACAGCGGATAAAAATTCGTTGGGATAGAGGCATATATAGTGATATATATCTCACATCTTTTATAGAGGAGAGAGACTGAAAGGAAGAAGAGTGAGTAGAGAAAATATAATAATAGGTACGTAGGTAATACGCGTGTCCAAATTTCTCCACCACGTGGCCTCATCAACCTTCTTAACACCCGACACCTGTTTTGTTTCTTATAATAAATCTTCTCTGTCTCTCTCTTTCCCCTTATAATTAGCCTAGCAATGTAGCTATACTTCTTCGTTCATCATCTCTACTTCTTTAGGCATTGCAACTTACAGCCACCACTCCCAAAGAAAGAAAAGATAGGTTTAGCAGTTGAAGTGGATTACAATAAATAGGCAGCACCACCAGCAGCAGCAGAAGAAAGAGGTAGAGATATACAATAAATAAGAGGGGAATGGGTTCGGAGACATTCATAGAGGTGATACTGGCCATTTTCATTCCACCTGTTGGGGTTTTCCTTCGTTATGGCTGTGCGGTATGTATATATAATTTCCTTCTTCTTCTTCTAATGATGATGATGATGAAGAAAATTGAAAGTGGAAAATTTGATGGTTGCAGGCTGAGTTCTGGATCTGTTTGTTGCTGACAATATTGGGTTACATCCCTGGAATCATATATGCTCTCTACGTCCTCGTTGGATGATTTATATGTACATATAACTTATGTTGAGTTTGGATAGTTGGATTTGGGTGGTTGGATGTCCGACTTGTCAGGTGTTGATATTTTCACTTAATACTGTCGCACAGCACAGCTTTAGGAATTGGAGAGGATTAAAATCCTATCACTCCTCCTCATGACGACTCTTGAATAATCTGGATTTCTTTTTTTTTAAATTTAATTAAGTAGGTAACATGAAAATAAGATGTATGTTTAATCTATTACAACTATGATTATCTCCTTTTAATTAGTTTTAATTTGGTGTTGTTTTTGTGTGCATGCATGGATATGTTGTTGATGATTATAATAAGATCGATTCCTGATCTCGATGCGCTTGAGCTAAACTAATAATTAATTTGATTCTATAATTAAACTGTGTTTGGTATACATTCTTGAATAGATTTTCGGTTCCTTTTTATTTAATTTCTCGCTTCAAAATGTATTCAACACTTGGAATCTATTTGGATAATGCATACCAAATAGAACTATAGTTCACATCTTTGACAACCCTAACGAGGGAACGCAATGACCATCCTACTTCTGTTCGAACACACTGCCTAGATGGGGTCCACCCCACTTATTAGAGGCATTGGGACTGGCTGTGCAGGGAGCTGGAGGAGATAATTTTCAGCATCAATATAGTTTTGGACACTGTTGTGATGCCAATGATGTGAGGTTGTGTTTGGTATGCATTCTTCACCGGAATAGATTCAGGTCTATAATTCATTTAAAAAATTGGGTTTCATATTGTATTTTAGAATAAGAATCTATATCGTGAATCAATGTAAATTTAAGATGGCCTCATTGGGATGAATACGTAATAACAAAGAAAAAACTAAACAATCACATACAACATGAGAAATTTAATGTGATTCGATACGAATATTTACATTCATCAGAGAGAACTGGAGATTTTTCATTAAGCCAGAAAAAGTTTTCTATACTATTCTCATTTCACAATGTGATCTTCCTTTTCTTGTTTCTAGTTTTTTTTGTTTTTTTTTTTTTTTCTTTCATAGAGACATGTAATGGCCCAAAAGTCGATCCAAACATATATAAGTTTAATCATAATAATAAGAATAATAATAATGGGGAAAGAATGTTTTCTGATCGCGTGCGGTGTGTGGCCCATGCGCTTACACACAGGACTGTATAAAATGATCGTCATGCCTTCAAGTATTTCCACTTTCTCAGTGGCCCTATGTCTAATCGTAGTGATCGCACAATGCATGTGATTAGGTAGCGTTTTCTTTTCTACTAATAATGATCGATGATGTGGATTACTACACAATACAAGACACAAAACCCAACAATTACACAATACCAGACACAAAACCCAATAATTTCCATCTTGATTTGGATTTTGCAAGTCACCTTGAACAAGATAAGTATTGATGCCGATTCCTCAAATTTCAAACAGTGTCTTTTGTCCATCCGTCAACTTAACTAGCATGGCCTCCATACCTGTTTGGGGTGTTTGCAAAGCTCAACGTCGTATACAATAATGTAGGTCCACTGCCTCTCTTGCCTTTGCATGCAATCCGATCTAAGAGATCAATGCCACTCACCAAATCCAAAGCGTGATTGTACAGCTCAATGTCGTACAAAATAATGTAAATCTACTATTTTTGCACGTAACCCGATCTGAGAGATCAATGCTACTCAAAAAATCCAAAGCGTACTTCTTTTCAAATCTGCATGTGTTTAAAATTTGAATTGTCTGCGGTTTTCATCGTTTTCATCATTTTATTGTACTTTTTGCCTGTGTTCTAATGGTAGTTCTACCTATTTCAAGACTTCCTGTAAATCTATAAAGATTATCAATCATTTGTTCTCACATCACAATCATGGTCCCCTCTACAAATCCTAAGAAATCCACCTTCAGACGAAAATATGTAACTTATATGACACATATTCAACTTCAATCAAAGTTCATACAATCTCATCAAATTTGTGAATCTGTATAATCTTAATCCTGACAACCTTGCTTTTAACAGTTTTTGTCATAATGATCATACCACTATTATATGCATGATACATAGAAAATTGATCTCTTATTGAACTCATACGAAATGAACAATCAAAATCTAAAATTCAATATAGAATCTTTGTACTTGATGAAGTAGTGAGATAAGCATCTCCATCACTTCAGGATCTTTCTGCGATAACATCATTTGACTGATTATCTTTGTTCTCCTTCATGTCCTCTTTCTCCTTTTTATCCTCCTTACGCCTTGGATAAATCCTCTTTAAATGATTTTGCTCTTCGTAAAAGTAATAGGTTTTTTGTGATCTTTCAACTTAGAATGACCTTTATACTTGTCAAACTTTTCGTTTCTTATTTGATTTGCTTCTATCCTGACAACCATCTGTAATCCAAAATCATTACTTTCTTCTGACGTTCCTTCATCACTTTTTTTTTTTTGTAATCACAATAGTATCCTACCAGGTGTTGATCTCTCCACCCCGAACTGCACTACACTACAATACAACATTGAGGAATTGGAGAGGATTTAAATTTTGAATCTCTACAACATGAACCTACCTTATTTCAATTATTTCTTGTCACAATTAATGAGTCTACGTACATAGGTTTTTCTTTTTGGGAAAAAGAACTCCGTACGGGAGTGTGGCCTATGGCAGCACTCCCATGAGTCTATCTCTCTCATCTCCATATGAAAAGACATATTTACCCCCTTATTTTGAACAGGAGAGAGATAGACACATAGGAGCGTTAGTGTAGGCCACACTCCCGGACAGAAAACTGCTTCCCTTCCTTTTTTTGTTATTTATCAAAGAGGGATGGTGACCCAAGAGGTCGGCAAGCTAGGTTCACCAATGGTTCGTGCACCTAACTAACAGTTTCCAAAAAAAGTCAATTAAAACAATATTAGTAAAATTTCCACATGCATTTCATTTATATGCCCACTTTGTCATGTTTGTGGGACCCCAATAGACAGTGACTATTAGATCAATTGATGCCTTACCAGTTTTTCAACTTTATCATATAAGTTTGAGAAGTAACATGGAAAATAGACTGTTTGTAGGTCAAGAGCATGATTTTAGATATCGGACTTGGATCAGTCGTATCAGTCGATTTCAATACCTGGCTGATTCTGTATCGTCAGAATGGTTCGGACGAAGGGGTAAAGCTGTAAAAAATAAATCCAATTTTTTAAAAAAATCAAGAGCAAAACCATTTATTTCAAGAGACTACAAATATCTAAATTTCATTCTTTTAAATACATTTTCAGACCTATTACAGATACTTAGTACATAATCGATTTTATGCACCATTGGTGAACCTCGATACCATCTGCACACCATCCCAATCCCTCATTTTCTCCGTTGACCGTGAGTGAAGGAAAACTGCCTCCATCATGGATAAGTAAGTATCCAAGGCTGAGATCCAAGATTGAAAATCCTGGATTGCTTGGCACGCACCCTAGATATTAAGTTGGACTATTTGCTTCCAAAATTTTGAAGAATGTAAATATCTTATTTACAAAATCCATTGAGATATATTAGAGAAGGTCAAATGTTCTCTGGATCGGGGGTGCAGGCTGCACCCAGATACATGGGGAAGGACAAAATGACCGCCCCCTTGAATGACTAACCCATGTGTCTGGGCGTAGCCTGCGCTTCCACACAGAGAACATCAGCCCATTATTATAAAATCTTAAGAATATGAAATTTCTACTCCAATTGAAATGCATAGAACTATTATTACCTACAGATTTAATTCACAGTATTGGTCACTGCCGCGATAACGATATATACCATTATCCATGCACATCGAGCATATCATATCATACTGGTAGGAATATAGGATAAATAGAATGATTCCCATAACTGCGTGGCCATCTTATAAGATAGCCACATAAATAATTCGGATATAAGTAATTGGTCCATATGTAAATTTCAATAACCTGTTCCACCAAGGGTTTTACATATCGGGTTTAAAACAATTGAAACAATCTATTCACTTCTGGCCAATCCCAATTCCAGTCGATCTAAGGAACAAGATTGAGACATCGATATCGAGAACAATATCGATCTTTCCTGATATTGGTCCAGGTAGATTGGTATCGGCTTGAATCGATCAATTTTATCTTTATTTTTCATTAAAAATTGGAGTATTTTTTTTACGATTTTATCCTTGATTCGATATTGATACGCAATCCCAATCATGGATTAAGTGTATGGTATCGGATTGGGTATTGGTCATTTTTCAAAATCGATATAGTATTGGCATGGATCGATCGTATCAAACAAGTTTACCCTTGGGTTTTCATGAAAATGGCTTTTCTTGACTGTTTTACTCATTGTCTGTATCATTTCACCGATACAGTATCAATCAGGTATTGATATTGATCACCTTCAAAATCGTATAATATCGACTTTATCGATACCGATACCAATTCCTCAAACCATGATCTCCCAATCCTAAATCTGAACTCTTGAACTCTGGTTTGAACCAAGGAAGGCAGCCAGTCAAATAAAACAGCAGGCGCGAAGGGAGTAAGCGAAAGGGGGCATATCTGTTAGAGGTTTAGGGTGAGCGCGCGAGGGAGTGAGAGTGAATGGGATTGGACAACCAATTGTTTAGATTTGAGTTATGAAAAGGATAAGCTGGAGAAATATCTAGAAATATCTGACTTACTTTTTACAAAAATATCTGATCAAACTCCTCAATTGATCTAAAACAGATAATGGGTACCGACACTTTCAATTTTGAATTATGGATATGTCGGCTGCTGCTTATCAACGGTACACTGGGGGGATAGCTATTAGGGTGCGACGACATCGAAACCAGCTGCCATATCCACCACTACATGTCGTGTCATCAACCTTCTTCAATTCAATTCGTTTTCTCTCTCTCTCTCTCTCTCCTTATAATAAGGAGTAGCAATATAGCTATAATTGTAGGCTCTCCATCTCTACTTCTTTAGCAATAGCAACTTAGCAAATCCCAATCCGCACCACCACCACCCCCAAAGAAAGAAAAGCTATATATAGATTTGGCAGAGAAGTGGTCCTGCTCCTGCTCCTGCTCCTGCTCCTGCTCCGGCCCTGCCAAAGATCACTAATATAACACTAATATAACAGTAAGTAGCAGTAGAACAGAATGGGTTCGGCCACGTTGATAGAGGTGATACTGGCCATTATCCTGCCACCCATTGGGGTTTTCCTTCGTTTTGGCTGTGGGGTATGTATTAATTATATAATTTCCAATTTCCTTCTTCGATCCTCTTTTGATTTTTCTTCTTCTTTCTGATGATACTGAAGAAATTTGAAAGTGGAAAATTTGATGGTTGCAGGTAGAGTTCTGGATTTGTTTGGTGCTGACACTATTGGGGTACATCCCTGGAATTATATATGCCCTCTACGTCCTTGTTGGATAAGCTTTTTAATAGATATCTATGGATTACTACGGAGCTATTACTACTACTGGGCCACTATCACTCCTCCTCAGGCCGAGACTTCATGAATGATCTGGATTTCCTTTTTTATTATTATGTCAAATAGGTAGATAAAGATGTCTCTATTAAAACTATGATTATCTCTTTTTAATTAATTTTAATTTGTTGTTGTTTATGTGTGCATTTCTCCTTCTTGATGTTATTCTTGTATGTTGTTGATGATTTTTATGGGATCATGATCCTCTCCAATGAGGAGATCGTCCAATGAGGCATCTGACGGTTAGGTTGTGGTTGTCTGGCACACATCTTGGCATGTGCCCAATCAACACGTTCAAGTAGCTCAGTCGTTGGATATTCATTGGACGATGCCCTCATTGGAGAGGAACCAGAATTCCGAATCCAATTTTATGAGCCTTGGGGTGTGATAAAACTTTGGAACCCTTGTTTGTGATACTAAAGTTGTGTTTGGCATGTAGATTCGGGTTTTAGAATGTCTTCTACATCCAGAATCTAACTGAATCTTCATACCAATCACAGATCCTAAGGATGTTAAGTAAATTTGAGATGGTTTCCTTTTACTAGCGTTTCAAATTCTATCAATTTGCTTACTCCAAAAATAAATAAATAAAAAATCAATCAATTTCTAGCTTAATACATTAAATGATTGATCGGTTCAACCCAAACTAAACCGATAAGGAATCTATAAAGCCGGTAAAAACCAAATCAGACCACCCGGATTGAAACCAATAAAAAACCTTTACTTTTAAAATGCATATATATAGGAAAATCATAATTGAATCAGTACCAGCCATATGCTCGATAATAGCCCGATAATAAATCGATCCAAAGTGGATCGAAACCAAAACAAACTTTGGATTTAACAGTTTGATTTTGGTTTGGATTATTACCAGTTTGAAACCGAAACCAGACCTAACCAACCAATTTCCCCCTACCTTTTATTGCGGTATTACCACTTTGGGCACTATATATTAGTGAACTACTTCAAAAATGTCTTCATGACTTCATGATAAATTGAATCCAAACCAGTGGGTGACGATCTCATTCCGTTCCGTTATTAGTTCATACTTCATATAGCGAGTTGGGCTTAAGCCACCTGGCCCATCACTCGTCTAAATATCCTTCCCTAAGATACTTATAATTATTTCTTCACAGCCATCACACTTTGATGGGCCTTGGCCCCCAACCCAAAATTTTAAGCGTAGAAACAATACAAAAGAATTTGATGGGCCCTGGCCCAACAGTTGGGCTGTATCTTGGTGTAAAATGAGAGAGATCTGAACCGGGTACAAAACCGGTCTAATTTTGTACAAAACCAAAACCGGTGAGAACCTAAACTGCGTTAAAACCAAAGTGAACACTCAAACCCTTACTTTGGTGGATCTTTATCCTCTCAGGTTTCCTGTTCGGTATAGTTAGGCCAGTTCCTCTCATAGAAGGGGGGGTGAAAATGACCACCTCACCCTTTGTCCGAACACACTGCTCGGATGAGGTCCACCCCCTCTTATTAGAGGTAGTAACAGAGAACCTGAGGATAATATTCCTACTTTGGTTGATCATGATGTGATTAGGTACGTTTGGGATCATCATACCACTTGAGTGGATTCCATGTATGCGTCGTCTAAGAACCATTATAGTACGAATAACAGTGCTACCTGAATCCCTTGGAGCAATTGTGTGTGGCGTCGATGACTTCCATACATATCGGCCATATCATAACATATTAGTAGAGTCATAGTAACGATAAAACAATCAAATCAGTCGATTCGGATTCTAACAATTTAACCCATCTAAAACAGTAGTACTACAAGGAATATGAATTGTGAGAAGAAGTGATTGATGTCAGACCCCCTAACTATAAAATCTTATTCGCACATGTATATGTATATGGAGAGTCGGTGGGAGAATATATGAATAATAATTTAAAGTTAGCACTTGTATAAGAAGCTTAAGATCGATGATATGTGTGTGTGTGTGTGTTCAAATATGTGTGGAGTGTTTAGATGTTAAAAGTGCTCGATCGATCTGGAGTATTTCTATTGGATTTCAATTTTATCCACAGGGGATACCTTCGCTGAAATATCTTAAAATATCTCACAGTATTATCTATAATAATAATAATAATAATAATAATAAGAAAAAAGGTACTTGGTCTTCACCGACACTTTTAAAAAAAGAAAATCCATTTTTTTTAAAGTGTGGAACGATGGATGTGGTGGCGGCTGCTGTAAGCTATGCTCGACATCTGCCAATCAAGCCAATGTGCCTCTACCACGTGGTGTCATTAACTTTCTACTTTATCTTCTCTCTGTCCTTTATAATAAGGGGAGCAATCTAGCTAACTAGTATACTTGTTAGGTTCTCCATATCCTTACTTGTTTAGCAATACCTGCAACTTACCAAAACCACTCAGGCCTCAACCCAACAATCCCACACCATACCCAAGTAACGAAAAGCTATAGGGGATTTAGCAGCAGCAGAAGTATATAGAGAATGAGTTCACACACGTTGATAGAGGTGATATTGGCCATTCTCCTGCCACCCCTTGGAGTTTTCCTTCGTTTTGGCTGTCAGGTATAATATATGTAATTTCAATTCCTAGCTAGCTTCTTCTTTTGATTCTTCGATCCATCTTCTTTCTGATGATGATGATGATGATGATGATGATGATGATGATGATGATAATGATGAAGCAAGCTTGAAAGTTAATTAAAAGTGGAAAATTTTATGATGGTTGCAGGTTGAGTTCTGGATCTGTTTGTTGCTTACAATATTGGGGTACATCCCTGGAATTATATATGCCCTCTACGTCCTCGTTGGATAACTTTCATTTTTTTTTTATGTATACATGGTCCTGGATGGATGAGTTGGAGCTATTACTACTACTGGGCCATCACTCCTCCTCAGGCCGGACTCTTCATGAATAATCTGGATTTTGATCCTCTTTTTTTGTTTTTTTTGTTTTCTAATGTCAAATAGGTTGGTTGATAAAGATGTCTCTATTACACCTATGATTATCTCCTTTTGATTATTAATTTTAATTTTTTGTTGTTTGTTTATGTGTGCATTCCTGGATGGATGTTGCTGTTGTTGTTGTTGTTTGGATGATTTTAAGCTTTGGGCGATGATATAGCTTTGGATCCTTTGTTTCTGATATAAAGGTTGTACGTGTTTGGTATCTAATTCCATAAATAGATTCGGGTCTATATATAACACATTACGAGAAAACGGAAAAGAATTGGATTGTAGAATGCGTTATTGACTTCTAGACCTAAAATAAATTCTGGGAGTGGATTACGAAACACGATCTAAGTTTGTAAAATAAATTCAATAAGGGATGGGTGGACCCTATCCGGGCAGAGTGTTTGGACGGAGGTAGGATGGTCATTGCCCCACACCCTCCTCTCCTCCCTTGTTAGAGGCATTGAGGAACTGGGCTGGACAGGTAACTAGAGGAGATAAAGATAATGTAGTTCATCTCTAGAGAACCCAGCACGCCTAGGGTGCTGCCAGCTGTTGGGCTGTGTCGCACACATCTCTAGGTGTACGTTGAGATGTGTGTGGCATAGCTCAACTGTTGGATACCCCGTGAGCGTTGGGTTCCCTGGAGACGATCCTAATCCGGATAAAGATCCCCGACCTTTTACTGCGGTATTACCTCTTTAGGCACTCAATAGTCTATATGGTGAACTTCTTCAAATATGCCTAAATTTAATCCAAGCCAGTGGATGAACGGTTCTCATTTCCGTTCCGTTATTAGTTCATATCTCGAACATGGTGGCGAGATGGGCTTAATAAGCCGTATGGCCCATTACTCATCTAATAATCCATCTCCAACATACTTTTTAATTCTTTTCTTCACCTTCATCATACTCTGATGGGCCTTCTTGGCCCAAACCCAAAATTTTAGGCATACAATATACAATTAACATAGAATTTGAAAGGCCCTCGCACAACCCAATATTTTAATGGTCTTATCAAATCAAATTGGTCTCTTTTTTACAGTTTTTTTAAGGGTTTCACACTTTCCTGGCAAATTCTGGAAGCTTTCACATCAATTCCGACCGATTCATTCTGATCTGAATCAGATCGGTTGGCCGGTTCAGGCTTTTAAGCCCTGTTCAACAATTACATTGCTTCTACACCAAGATTACATGAGGAGGGACCACAAAAGCAGAAATTATTTATGGCGAGTCAAACAACATCAAAGTAAGAAGTACTAAATCTCACCCTCTCCAACCTAGCTTTCCTAGCTAGAATACAACCCTAATTAAAACAGTTTATAAGAACATTTGATATGCATTCTAAGTCAAATACGCATTCTCATGTGATAAAAATAATAGTTTTATTATCAAAAAATGCAAAACTAGATGATAAAAATAGTTATTTTTATTATTTAAAAATATAAAATCAATTTAGAAAGTATTCTAAAAATGCATATCAAACTCGCAGCTGTAATGTCCAATATAGTAAAACATTCTCATGGCAAACCCGATCCTCTTGCTTAGGAATTAAGTGCACCAAGTCCTCCACACTTATCCAAACTTGTAAGGAATTGCTACTCAAGAACAGTGATCCCTGAATCCGTTGGGGCAGTCGTTTGGCTTTGACTTCCACCCTACTTCTTGCTACATCATTGTCTGTCTATCCCAAGCAAAACAAATTTGATTACGATAGATAAATAACAGTGGAGGCCCACCCAATCTCCTTACAAAAGTGATTCCCATCACCACTTATAATCAAAATAAAATGATCAGAGGCAGGCAAATTGGTGATGTCGGCAGATGAGCAATCAAGATTAATAATATGGGAAGGAGATTGAGATGTAAAAGTTACAAATAATTATTAGAGACCAGAAGACACAAATCGGCCTGGTTGGGCCAAAAATGACCAAAATCCAGGTTTTGCTGGATTGGTTTTGGTATCGATAAATAAATAAATAAATATATATATATATATATATAAAATAAAAAGATCGGTCAAGAAAACCCCATAAAATCATGTATCGGATTGGAACGACCGATCCACTAGTACCTTGTAGATCAATTTGATCGCCTCTGATTGGATCAAGGTGCATAGTCATGGTATCGGCTGGATCGGATTGGATTGGATTGGCTCGGGATTGCCCAAACTCAGACAAATTATGACACTTTGCCCCTGTTTTTTGTTAAATTTTGATTTTATAAAAAACCTTTTTACCCTTATCTGTACAGGTGGATCGGATTGATATCGAGATTGATCTCAATCGATACCGATCCAATCCGAGATTACGAACCTTGGATCAGATACCTCAAGCAGTGATCCCAACACTCTAGTAGCCCCGAGTTTTTTGAAAATTCACAGGAGAAAAAAGACATGCCAACTAATTTCTAGTTGTTTTTGAAAATTCACAAGAAAAAAAGACATGCCAACTAGTTTCTAGTTGCACCTTGTGGTACCCATTTGAGAACAACATGATGATGGACGGCTTAGATCAGATCTAAAATTGATCGAACAGTAACTAGCAACCCAAACCTCAAACTATATATTCTATTCTTCCGGGAGAAATTAAGCATCAAGGCAATGGCTCCACTGTCCCACAACCCACAAGGGTATACATCTATTATTTCTTTCTTTCTTTCTTTATATAACTTTATATTTGATGTGTAGCTGTTGTTGCTTGTCATCAAGATCAAAAGCCAAAAGGAATGCAATTATCTCTCTTGCTGCTTCTTTTTTAGCCATAAGATCTCTCTTGCTTCAATTGCAAACCAAGTAAGGTCTTTCCTTCATTTCTCCTTCTCTTGTGCACCCATCACCCATCACACCCAATCAAGTGGCCTTCCCCTTATCAATTCAGCTGGAAGGCCCACTACCATTCGAAATAATGAAAACCTCTCTCTCTCTCTCTCATTAAAGAAGATATCTAATTCTTTAAGGTGTGGTTTAACAAACACTCCACGGGAGTGATTCTGGTGATTTTCTGTTCTAGGGGAACACTTTGGGAGTGGAATATGGTGTAGGACTTGGACAACGTTTACTGTTTAGCAGGCATTGTTAAGGTTTACCGAAAAGTGGGAGCCTTGTGTACTGGGTATGCCCTTTAGTTGAGGTTACCAAAAAAATGAAAAAATAAAGGCATACCTTGTTTGTCAATTAGGGGATGAGAAAAATATGGTGTCCGATACATTGGAGTGCAAGTCCAGCATAGCAAAAGTACAAATGTACAATGCACAAAGACATATTTGTCTTTGTCCAGACACATGGGGCGGGACATGGGAGGGGTTTAGGTCATTCAGGGGGTAGGCCAATCATTTTGCGCACCCTCACGTGTCTGGGCGCACCCTATGGCCCCAGTACAGAGAACTCAACCCTTTTGGGATAAATCTCTCTATTCAATATCTATAGAGCGAGTTGAGATCGACTACCTACATGGGGAGCAGTGGCCAGTGGGTCTAGATCTCAACCCTCCATGAGCTATGGGACCCACGCTTCGTAATCTTGAATTGATTGATATCGATTGTATCGATCTAATGATGCGGCCATAAGGTAAAGAGGTAATAAAACTCGATTATTGTTAAAAGGCAAAGGGTAAGATAATAGAATTAATATGAGAAGTTACTAAAATCAATCAAAACTGACATTTAATCAAGGTGTAGGAGTGGAGGGGAGCTGTGTTAGACATGTAATCAGGGTTTAAGGAATCGGTTCCGGCCAACAATGATAATGATATCAGATCCATAATTAATATGGTATGGATAAATGGTAAAAAAAAAAGGCAAAATGGTAAAAATATGGTTCATAATCTGTATTTTGAGGGCAAAATCATCCAATATTGGACCGATACCGCCTACCGGTGTATGAGTGTATCCAGCTGCCTAGTGTAGTGGAAGATATCGTATATTCCACATTTATTTCATAGGAAGGCCTGTGGCTGTGGATTGTACAACGAACTGGTTGAAACTAACTGGTTCAGCACAGATGGAACCCAACCATTATCGATTTGTTTTCAAATGAGATCAATGGAATTGGAAAATCGGACCAAATTGAGACTAGATCAATAGTAATCTGATAAGAAATCAAAACTAATAAAATCAGGATTTTCCACAGTATAGGATAAATGACTGCCCCACCCCCATGAAAGGCAGAAATCCCCATGCGCTCCCCCACAAAGAATGACCCTTCAAAATTGATATTTCATTAACAATTTGGTTTCCGATTGACCTAATCACACATTGAAACTGGTTCAACTTAATCAAAATCAAACCAAACCAATCGATTGATACCATTAGATCTACTCTCTAGGACATTAGCGGATATAATAGGGAAGAAGCCAAATTTCGGAACTGGCGATTCGCTTGGTCCCACAGTCCCACTAGATAAGACAAACAGGGATGTCATAGGCCCGCATTATCGCAACGGCTCAAAAAATCGATGGCTTCTTCTTCTTCTTCATTAACTGCTCCCATCACCCACCACCGTTAGTTTAACTTCTGTAACTTTCTCCCTTTTCAATCTCGAAAACTTATATTTTTTTTAACAGAAATGGAAGATTAGGAATATCCTTTTTGGAGTAGACATTAGAGAATAGACGTTAAAGAACAAACCAGTTCCGAACTTTCGGTCCTGGGGCTCCACTGGCTCAGATCGGGAAGACGACACAATCTTAGGCCCTCAGGGCTCAGCCTTCTCTCTCTCTCTGTAGAGCAACGTACCGTAAACTGCGGGACTTGAACCATTAGTGGAAAGAAGCCGAAGGAAGAAGAAGAGATATTGGTTGAAGAACAAATGGAAGGAAAAGAAATGCTGCTTCTGACGCTCGTTTCGTCCTAAAGAGTAAAAACCCAAAAGGGTTTTCATTTTTAAGAGTACTAAAGTTCGGGGCTCCTGCTTCTCCAGATAATAGAGATCTGCTACTGCTGCTGCGGCTAAGTGTAGCGGTAAATGTTCCTCCTTTGAATCATCTACCATTTTAAGACATTTGCTGCTCAAGCAGTAGTATTTGGGTTCTTTCTGGTTTGGGTGCTGCTTATATTATTTCACCTTTTTCTTTTTCGGGGTTGCTGGACTCTGAGTTGAGTTGGGTTGCTTTTCCTTTTTATGGTTTTGATATTTAACTGATAGGGTGACAACTCTGATGTTTGCTGGGTCCCCTGGAAAAGTTTTCCTGTAGAATGATAATGCGGTTCAGTATTACAGTTCCGGAGCTTGAAAGTTGCAGGATTTTTACGGCTGTTGGGAATGGCATGTGATGATGGGAAGAGTTAGTCTCTGTTTCTCTTTCTCCTCTCCCTTCACCTCCTCCCGCTCCTTCTTGTGTTTTTCCCCCTCCCCTCAAGTTTCTGCGGCTCGATACTGATGCCTCCTCAACTTCAAACTGCGCTTTTCTTCTTGTTTTCTTTCTGCGACTCGGTTGCGCTTTCTTGATTTCCATTTTTTTTTTGGGTTTTCCGGGGGGGGGGGGGGGCGGGGTTGAGGGGATGAGCGTCAAGAAGGATAAATGTGGTTTTCCCCTATTCCTTAAGCTTCCGTTTTCTTCAAGACTCTCGTCCTCTTTTTCTTTTCTCTTTTTTTTTTTTCCTGTTGTGTGTGGGGTTAGCTGAGCTTGATGTCAAACACCTTCATGACAACCGGTAGGTAGTTCCCCTTATGTCACGGCGAAAGAGATGGATACCAGACAAATCTCTGTTACTGTGTGGTTCTGGTTACTATAATTACGGAGATTCCCCAACTTGGAAGCCAAAAATGACCCTGTTTTTGGTCTTTTGATTACTGTAGACTGTAGTGCCACTTTCGTAACTTCTTGGTTAAGATGTCAAAAAGGGTAGAAATTTTGTTCATCTAACAGGGGGAAAAAGTTAAAAGGGAGGAAAATAACCCATACTGATATTTTTTATTTTTGGGTTTTGTTTTCTGTAACACTTGGGAGTGGGTTTTTTTTTTTTTTAATTCTTTTTTTCCTCTCCTTGAAATTCCACTTAGGAGAGTGTTGTTTGGTGGGAGTGGAGGTAGTTTACATGGAGTTTCTTTGAAGGGACATTGTTGTTTGTTGTTGTTGTATTGATGAGGGGATTGAGGGGTGCCTGTCCTTCCTTAAACATTTATTTTTTCATGTACATTGCGCTGGACTCATTGCTCTGTCTTCCTTAGTTTGACTCCTCTCTACTATTGCAGGTTTTGTGGGTCAGGAAGCAACTAGGGTGTGAACTTTCAAGTTCTCTCTTTTACTCTGTTGCCAGAAGGGGTGGTAAAAAATGCAGACGCCGAAAGCAAGGTAATACCCACATTTGTTTTTTTCTACTTTTTTCATTGTTATAGCTTCCTTAAAGCCTCTATCTATGATCAGTAAGTTGCTTAGTTGAATCCATTGAGGAATTTTGCATTCGAGGTAATTGGTGTTGCATTGGATTCTATCTTCCTACCCGGATTCTTATTTTAATGACCATCTTAATTTCTTCTTCTGCCCTTGCCGATCGATGTAGGTTGGATTCTTCTTTCTTCTTGTAGTACAGAAGTTGGAAAGGCAGCCTCTTAAACTGCTACTTCTTTCAAAGGCAGAATCTTTCTTCTTTCTTACTCTTTCCCTATACTCCCTCACCCAGCCCACCCTGGGAAAAATTCAAGCTACATTGTAAACCCTGCTGGTATTTAATGGCTTTTGTTATTTTCAGCAATTCCAGTTAATGTGTTTGTTTTTGGCCTTTTTTAATACGCCTTTTTTCCTTTTACATGTGTCTTATTGCTTAGCACTATCCATTTGCTCTTATAATGGAAATCCAACTACTTGTGGTTTGAGATTCATTTGGCCAGAAAAAAAAAAAAATCCGAGTTTTGCGTTTTCTCTCCCTCTCCCCCCCCCCCCTGTTTATAAACAAGTAGTTGTCTTGTCTTGGATTTCAGCAATGGTCTGTATGTAAATTCTGTGATCTAGTGGCACATTGTTGTTGCTATTCTTCTATTCCCCCCCCCCCCCAAAAAAAAATAAATGCTAATCCTTCTAGTTGCTTGTCCTTGGTTAGACTCGATTCATAAATGGATACGTCAATGAATCAAGCTACCATAAACCTCTATGTACTCATTGATAGCTTTTCAGAACCAAAAGTATATTTTTCATGAATGCGGTAAATTTTCCTACATATTAATTCATGGATGAATCTATGCTTCAGCTCCACAATGCTACTATTGCAGAAACCAACAAACTGGAGGTGTTCATTGTAAATAACCTTTATATGTTGCTTTTCTGTTAGCTGGATCTCATTGATTTCTGGATTCTTTTGCTCCTCTCAATGGTGATGATAATTTCCTGGACATGGGTGCAGAAGTTCATCTTCAGAAGGGCCTCAAAGGACATCTCCAGGGACACCAAAAGCTGCTCGTCGGCTCAAGGCAGCTGGATCAGAATGTGACTCAACTTCTACAAATTCAGCAACCTGGACAACAAAGGATAGAAGCCTGAAACTCACTGAACGTGTGTCACCTAGAAGCCCGGCTTCTGAGGTACTTACTGTAACTACAGTTCATCATTCTCATGTCCGGGAAGGGAGGGGGTGAAGAAAACCTTATGTTCTTAATCAAACAAAGATGCAGCAACTTCAAACAGATGATTTATAAAATTGACTGTTTAAGTTGTTTTTTCTGGTTCAACCTTCAACCTTTATTCCCCCATTGATTTTTAACTGTTTGAGTTTTGCTTGGACACTGGCTGCCTTGGTGTCTGGTTCTAGTTCAACTTACCGGTCCAATCTGTTGTTTAAAATTAAAATATCTAGAACATCTGGAATAAAATTTACTTTAAAATGCCTGAAGAAAAGTATGTGTTGTGAAAATTTTTAATTTACCTTAATTTCGTATCAATGAATAAGATTGCATAATCGGCCAATGTCTCAATCAGCTGGGAAAATAATCACTGTTTATGTTGGAACTGCTATGCTTTGCTCCTTTAAGTTGACGACTCTTAATTTTAATTGATGACATTCTTTTCTTTTGCCCCCCTCCCCTCCCTTTTCTGTCATTTCGATCATGAGTAGGCTTGTCAAGGCCTCACATCAGTGGTTCCGTGTCAATGCTCTAGTTTGTGGGTTATATTTGCACTCATTTTGGTTAAATCTTTTATCCTCTTTTTCTTTGCACTGTTTCTATTAGATTTTCCCTCTCTGTTGTTTCGCGCAGTTCTGAATGTGTGTTAGTTTATCTTCATCGTTCTCATAAAGTTGTTGGAGTTGGAGATTTCTGATACTTACTAAACAACTTTCTCTCTAAAATCTTCAGAAGAAGCGACCCAGCAGAGTCTCTGAGTTGGAATCTCAACTTGTGCAACTCCAGGAGGATCTGAATAAGGCAAAAGACCAGTTAACAACATCTGAGACATGGAAGAGGCTTGCACAGAAGGAAGCCGAAGAGTCCAAGAAGCAGCTCTTAGACATGTCCACAAAGCTTGAAGAGTCCCAGCAGCAGCTTCTGGAGTTGTCTACTTCTGAGGACTCCCGGGTACATGAGCTCCGTAAAGTCTCTCAAGACCGGGATCGGGCATGGCAGTCCGAACTCGAGGCTCTTCAGAAGCAACATTCAGTGGACTCAGCTGCCTTATCCTCTGCCATGAATGAAATTCACAGGCTTAGGTTCCAGCTGGAAATGGTTGTGGAGTCTGAGGCTGCCCAGACCAAGCAGGTAGAAGCTGGAGAATCTGAGCTCCAGAGATTGAAAATTGACCTGGAAGAAACCCTTTTTGTTGTTGAGAACATGAAAGTTCAGCTCAAAGATTCCAAAGAATCCGAAGCTCAGGCCAAGGCACTGGTTAGTGAAACTCTACTACAACTGGAAACTGCCAAGACAACTGTGGAGATGCTCCGATCAGATGTTCTTAAATCCAAGGAGGCTTACAACTGCCTTGTTTTGAACTTGGAGCAATCTAGAGCTCAAGTGAATTCGCTTGAAGGACTTATGAGCAAACTTCAGGCAGACCTAGTTAAGGCTAGCAGCAGCCAAACTGGGGACTCATCAGGAGATGATAGGTCTGCAGGGGAAACTCGGGACCTTGCTGACTCGAATGAGCTCAGGTTGGAGCTTGATTCTGTGAATTTGGAGATGGGACAGTTAAAGGTGGCACTAGAAGCAGCTGAAGCTAGGTATCAGGAAGAACATATTCAGTACACAATGCAGATTCAAAGTGCCTATGAAATGGTTGAGCAAACGAAGTCTGAGGCATGCCTTAGGGTAGCTGAATTGGAGGCAGAGCTAAAGAAAACCAAGGCTTATATTGAAGAGTTGAAAGAAAACCTGATGAATAAGGAAACTAAGTTGCAGAGAATTTCAGAGGAAAATGAGGGACTGAACATGAAGATCAAACAGAACAAGTCTAGTCAGAGGGAGGATGAACTGGAAGTGGAGTTGCAAAAGTTGAAGGCAGATGCTACTGATTTGAAGGCAAATATGATGGATAAGGAGATAGAATTGCGGAATATATCGGAGGAGAATGAGTTGCTAGAGTTGGAAATCAAGAAGAGGGAAATGGAGAGGAGTAAAGTGACTGATGAAGCCATCTCTGAGGCAGAGGCAGCAAGGGCTGCTGAGCGGGAGGCTCTAATGAAAGTTGGCTACATAACACAAGAAGCAGACAAGAGTAGCAAGAGGGCAGCACGTGTCACTGAGCAGCTGGAGGCAGCACAGGCGGCAAACTCAGAGATGGAGGTTGAGTTGAGGAGGTTGAAGGTGCAATCAGACCAGTGGAGGAAGGCAGCTGAGGCAGCAGCTGCTTTTTTTTCAACAGGAAATAATGGGAAATTAATGGATAATTATGTTACTGGGAAGATTGGTTCACCCAATTCAGAAGATATGGATGACGACTCACCTAAGAGAAAGAACAACATGCTAAAGAAGATTGGAGTCTTGTGGAAGAAGGGCCAGAAATAGAGAAATAGTGTGAGTTAACTGTTATGCTTCTGTTGGGCTGTATCTTTTACTTCTGCACTGGTTTTTCAATTTTTGACTTGAGATTGAATTGTTGTGTGATAGGTATGTTGGTTGATTGGGCTGGCCATTGCTGTGTATTGGGAGAAATTTGAAGAGTTGCATGGGGATGACGCCCTCGAGCAAATCCTCTTTGTATAGGTGATAGAGGAAATTAGGAGAACTTATATTTCTCTTTTCCAACTCTCTGCCTTATTAAGCAATTGGCTTTACAACACTTGTGGAATAATGGCATCAGTAGGTGATTATATATACATGATATGACTGGGGGAAGAGGTAATCTGTTAAATTTTCATGGCTTTGAGATGGGCAGTGCACCTAAAACATGAGCTGATCAAACTATGTTTTGGATCTTTATATCTCTACATTAGAAAATTGAATTGATCTGAAACTTAATATACTATATATGTCTATGATGCCACTGATGATCAATTCAAAAAAGGAAAAAGGAAACCTGTCCAGGAGCATGGCCCCTGCATAAACACAAGGGGGTGCAAAATGGCCACCGTGCTCCCCACAGAGAACTCTCCCCCTTAAAAGCAGGACATGAGATAGGTAAGTAATTAGTTCTGTTCCTACCTATCTCATGTCTTGCATTTTTTTGTCCCCGAAAGAATTCCTATACATCTCATGTTTTGCTTTTTAGTTTTGGTCACAATTAGATTAAATCTGTGCCAAATTCTGGAGAGGTGAGTTTGGGGAGAACAAAAGATTGTCTCTAATACCGTGGGTTGATGGGTGTGAGCCTAAAAAGTGAGAGGTTTAGGGTTTAGATTACATTATGTTCATAATGAAGCTCTCTTATTGAGGCTTGGATGGAGATTGCTCTCTTCCCTCAATTCCTTGTGGAATAGGGTTTTAAAGGCTAAATATTTGTTTAAAAATAATATTTAGATGATGTATTTTAAACCTGAAAGGGGTTCGTGGGTGTGAAATAGCATTGGTTATATCATTCTCTTGGCAGCCACCTTTGAAACCGGATCATGTTCTTGTACAAGTATCGTCCAAGGCCCTCTATGGCCATTCCATGTGACTGGCCCTGGAGAGCCTTAGATGGTACTTGTACAAGGACATGATCCACGCTCGCTACCTTTACATGAAAGAGTTTTTATTTTGCTATTAATTCAAAAAGGGCACCCTTACAACGAGGATAGCTGCTAACTATATTTCATCAACACCATGGGAATCCTCTCACTGTGACCCATCTTTCCCTCCGCGTCATTATAGAAGTCTCAATTTGGTCTGTTTTATGAAAGTCTAAAATGCCATCCAAAGTTCAAGCTTTTATTGTGGAAATTGTTAAAAAAGGGGTTTCCACTAGCAATAGGATTAATTAAGGGAGATGATTTCAATTCTAGTCACTATTGGTTGAGTCCGATTTTAAAGAGTTTATGCACCTTTAAGCCCTGTTTAGATGCAGTGAGTTTGGGAAAATTATCTCCTCAGTTTTCTGCCCGGCCCAGTTTCCCAGTGTCTGTAATAAGGGGGGGTAAACCCCACCCGGGCAAAGTGATCGGGCATGGGTAGGATGGTCATTCCCCCCCCCCCCTTATTACAGACACTAGGGAACTGGAGGAGACAAAGATCCGTGAGTTTGACATATGACTGTCCTTCCACCCATTTAGTGGAATAGTTTATAGCAACCAATATGTATTCCGTATTCGTGACCAAATTGGAGGACTTGGGGAAATGTTTTGGACTGCTCTAATTGAACTTTTAGGGTAAACAATTGGAACTTTTAGGTTAATGCTTAGTTTACTTGCAAATCGCAAATGGGCACTTAAATAATTTTGGTTTTGGGTCCAAATCATCCAACTTAGATCCAACATGTCCATTCCATATCTGACCCAATTATTAAATTTATGACGATTCTATGATCAAAATTCAATTTAAATAGGTATCGATAGAAATAAATGCTAGATCTATTTGGCTCCTTTTTCTTGCCTAAATAGAAATATGGAGGGGTTGATAACACAAGGGAAGAGTACAGTACATAAAAGACCGGATCATAAAATTTGACATGTGATCTATCTAGAAATCGTTTTATTTATCTAACGATTTAGAAAAATTAAATCCCTCCTACCAAAAAAATAATTTTTAATTCTAACTTGTCTAAGTCATCTAATTTAAATGAATTAGAAAGCCACTTATCAATCCCTCAAGCAAAGTTTTATCTAAAGATTCTAAATCAACGATCATGGAGGAGTCAATTCAATTCATGTTTTGAGGCTTATAGAAGTTAAAAAAGGGTGCAACCAACAAAATTATCTCATTTGAAATCTTTACCATTAAAGATAACAAGCGGCCTCAACTTCTAGGCTTATTAAACTTTTGATAATCAAGATTTCAAATGAAAGAATTTTATTGGGTCTCTCTCTCTCTCTCTCTTTTTAATACTGGAAAGCTAGTTTTTTTATTGGAACCAGTCGGCCGTTTTAAACGACGGAATCAAACCAGATTGAAAAGAAGAATGATATTCGGTTTTGATTTTGAAAAAATGGAATGTAATTCAGTTCAGGTTCGGTTTTAAAGGTAAAACCATCGGATTGAACCAAATGAATTGAACCGAAAATAAATTAAATCAAACTTGAACCGAATAAATAAAAAACAAATAGAAAAGGATTAAGTTTCCCTCCACCCATAGAAGATGGTTCACCCACCATCCTAGGGTTTTAGTGTTCCAAAATACCCTCCCGATACCTTTTCCCGCCCGATCCCATTCATCGTGGGTGGAAGGAAACTCGATCCAATAGAAATCATATAAAAACTGAGTAAAACTGTATAGGTTGAATCAAAAAGTCATAATTATATAGGAATCGAATTAAATAAAATACATTAGAGCTTAAACGAACCAATTGAGACCCTGAAAATTTGACTTTGTAAATGTAATTTTTTTTCCCATAAATAAAACCAACATTGAAATATTATTCAGTGAAAATTTTCAAGTAAAATTTTATACTGAAACAAACGGACCTTAGTGAAAGCCTTGATGGATTAAAGAGTTGGTTTGGTGCTGTGCCCAGCCCAGCCCGTTTGCTTATGTGTAAGAACTGAGAACCGAGTGGCTACGGACGGTCCAGCTCGGTAAATTACAGCCGGGGTCGTAGAGTCTATGAGCACGGATCGAGTGAGAGAGCTTTCTCCTCTTATTTAATAAAGGGTGAGTTTTTCATTCTTAGGGTTAGGGTTTCTTCCGCGGCTCGCTTGTCTGATTCTTTTTCTTCTCAGAGCAGTCGAGCCTTTGTTTCAGCCGAAGGATCTCTCTATTCAGTCATCATGGGGTAAGAACCTGATTGCTTCCATGGTTTTCTCTCTGATGCCTTCACACAAGCCTCTTAATCATGCTCTTTATGTTTATTATTGTTAATTTATCGAACGATTGGATTACATAACCAAGATATACAATTTTGACAGATTTTTTTTAATATTCAAATAGGGTTCTTCAAAGCATGTTTGCTGGTTTTCAGTTGGCGACATTGTTTGGTTACTTTTTTGTAACTTAGAATTTGTTTTTAGTCGTTTTTTTTTCTGGTTTTTTGAATGATGGGAATTTAGTATTGAAGAAAGAACTTGCTATTTTAACTTATGATGGAAATGTGATGGTTCTTCCGTTAGAATCGTACTGAAAGTATCTAAAAATTGCAATTGTGGCGACTTAGTTCTCCCTCTTTGTTTCTGTAATTAGTTGATTGGATTTTTTTTTTAAGTCATTCATGTTCATTCTGGGTGAGCGTTTCTTGATGTTTCATGATTGAACTTCCTGTACTGCTACTGATTAGGGATATGTTCATGATTGGTTAGACCCTGATTTGGGTGAGACATTCGATGTTATCTATGAAAGCAATGGGTTATTTTCCGTTGTAGATAATTAGTGAATTTTTCAAATTCATCAGCTGTGAGGGAGTATACATAAAGTGTGTAGATAAGAGATGCTTATTGACATCTGATAAAGAATTTTGTCTGAGTTTAATTTCGGATCTGTTGACCCATATTTGGAAACAGTAAAGTAAACCTTATCATAAGGTAGTCCTTAAAAACCAATGATAAATCTGAGTATTATAGTTTGTGAATTTAAACCTAAGTATCATTCGAAGTCCAGCTTTTTTTCTTTGTTATTATTACTTTACTCTTTGCTCCCAGATAGAGGGGAAAAAGATTGATGAATCCGACTGCAGTTATTGATATTGTTCAAGTCTCTGTTTAGTTCAGTTTTCCTACACTGTTGTCTTTTTTGGTCATATTAGGACTTCCTGTGATTGCTGGTTTCTTGCTCCCTTTCCATCCAATTGTTATTAGATGCTGTCAAAGAATCACCTCTGTGGTAGGTTCTTATATCTGCTGGAAGCTTTAATGACACTAATTCCTGTCTTCTTAGTTCACCACTCAGTGATTGCTTCTCAGCACTCAGTGATCAATCATATTTTTGAGGATTTCATCTAATTACATAACCATATGTTGTCCTAATATCCCAATAGTGTGTTACAGAACTTTATCGAAGAATATGTTTGAATGGGCTTTTACAAACTTCTTTAAAGAATTCTTTTGAATGGGTTGTTAGGATCACTGAACAGAGCTTCTGCGCTATTTTTTGGCAATTACCTTAAATATGTCTCTAATACAGACACTGAAAATATATCATATTCTTAACAAGAAATAGATATCAGTGACCTTGTTTACTCATGGCCTTAATATTTGTGCATATCGTTATGTAATTGTGGTTTATAACCAAACAAGCATCCGTTTTATAGGAAAACACGTGGTATGGGTGCCGGCCGCAAGCTGAAGTCTCATCGTAGAAGGCAACGATGGGCTGATAAATCATATAAGAAATCTCACCTTGGCAATGAATGGAAGAAGCCATTTGCTGGTTCTTCTCACGCCAAAGGCATCGTACTTGAGAAGATGTAAGATGAAAGTACTTAGTACCCTCTCTTCCCCCGTCTACCTTCTTAACTAAGAAACTGACACGAGGTTTACTTTCACAGTGGTATTGAGGCCAAGCAACCTAACTCTGCCATCAGAAAATGTGCTCGAGTTCAGTTGATTAAGAATGGGAAGAAGATAGCAGCCTTTGTGCCCAATGATGGTTGCTTAAACTACATTGAAGAGAATGTAAGTTGTCTTGGTGACTAGCTGGTTAAGAATTCACTGCAGCGAATAAAGACTCATCTCTTAAATTGTTGACATTGGATTATTTTGATACTGCTGTTGCAGGACGAGGTCTTGATTGCAGGATTCGGACGTAAAGGTCATGCCGTCGGAGATATTCCTGGAGTCAGGTTCAAAGTTGTGAAGGTGTCTGGTGTGTCTCTTCTTGCCCTCTTCAAGGAGAAGAAGGAGAAGCCGAGGTCTTAGTTTAGCATGGGGCTTGTAGTGCCTCCTTTTTTAGTGTTTTATTGGAGGATGATGCTTTAGCTACTCTTCAGTTGAGTGGATTTTTTGAACTGTTAGTTGCCTATTTTGCAGTATCCAAGCCTGATTTTGGTATCAACATTCAGTTTTGTGTTTTCCTGAAGATGGATGGAAATTACTTGGTTTACATTTATTTCGTGCAGCCAAAGTTATATAGTAGATATCTGGAATGCTTCCTGTGGGGAAAATCCTATTTAAAATCCAGCTAATGTCTGTTCTGTCACTAGAAACAAGCCGTCCAATTTATTAGCCATCTCTGTAGATTGGAAAGGATTTATTTCTGAGAAATTTACAGGTAAGTTTGGGTTGCTAGGTGCTGCAGCTTTGACAGTGGCTACTGAATTTGATCTGGATCAATCAACTTGAATCACTCCCAAAAGCCCAAGAATCGGCCCTTCAGATCTGATTACCCAGCTATCTGGACCATGGTTTGTTATCTTAGGAGTGGTATCTTTGGTGGGATCGGATGGATTTACCTCTGCTTTTTAAAAAAAATCGGTTTTCCCTACTGACCTTTTGGCCGTACCATTGAATTGGTATTAGATTGGTCAAGATTGGGATTGTTCTTCACTGATATCGATACCAATTCAATTAGAGATTACGTCTTAAGATGCTGCTCTGGATCCATCCAGAGCTTGGTCCCAACAATCCCAATAATCTGCCCTTCGATCTGAAAACCTAGTTATATGGTCTTAGAAACCCTAGATCGACCGCCGTACATCATCTAGGATTGGGATTGGTCGATTCGACCGATCTGATTCATATTTCTTAAATAAACAATATTATCAGTGTTATGTGATATTTTATGTGATAGGCAACCAGTTTCTGTAAATAGCTATGATAAAGCTGGTTTCTTTATGTACAAAGTTTTCCTCCACCTAGAGGACTGTTCACAAACCCCTCTTAGGATTTTTGTATGTTTTAAAATACTCTTCCAATTTCTTTGTGTACAAAGTTTTCCTCCACCTAGAGTACTGTTCACAAACCCCTCTTAGGATTTTTGTATGTTTTAAAATACTCTTTCAATCCCCATTCCCATTCTCTCCAGCCCCTCGGTGACCATGGGTGGAGGGAAACTCGGTCCTTTATTATCATTACCAATACAACATAAAATAATTGGAAAAAGATACACAATCAGTGTGCTGATTCTTTCCCATGCTCCCATATGAATGATAACAAAGACCACAGGTTGTTGGTAAACCCTCTCTGATATAATAATTTACCACTTGCAGTCGGACCAAACTTTCTCATTTTCATATAATGCATGCCAAATGATCCTTAAAACTCCTTGATACGCATGCAGCATAGCACAGTTTATTCAGATATTGTTTCTTAATTTCTCCTTGTAAAATCTTCCATAGTAACTTGTATTGTAAAAGAAAATCCCCGCATGAGAGACTTGAGTTCATTATGCTTTTGTAAAATGGGTAGAATTTTTTTTAAGCCTACTATTTTATGTTCAAAATTTATAAATGAATGGAGAGAAAGTAAAATAGTTCCACTACTTTATTTTAGTTCCAAGCATTTTATGTCAACCAATGGAGCTGTAAATATCGAGTTTGGTAAGCCTGTTCAAATTATTAGAAACAATCAACTTGAGTAATCATTTGAAGCAGTAATAAGATCATTAGTATTTGCAGATGAGAATAGAGAAGGTGATAGTTTTGAATCAGACATTCCATAAATTTATAATCGAGATTGTCATTGGGGGGTTGCAAATACTGCAGCTACTACGAACATCCAAGTTCACAAGTCACAAGAATTACCCACTAGTTGCAAGCTAATGAACAGGTTATAAACAGATTATAATTCAGTTGTTCTCTTTAAGCATGCCTTGTGGAAAATACGTTGATGCCTTCTCAACCACCACCGGCATGGCTGAATGTTCTGTAGATGCACACAGATAGCGGCTATTGCAGGAGTTCTTTAGAGTGAATGGAATCCTTGAGCTAAGAAGTTCCCTGGGAGCAAAAGAAGACAATTATGAAACACTATGATCTGGATTATTGGCATCAAACTGACAACAAGAGGACTTCTCCATAATCACATTCAGCACATCCGTGTTGAGATCTAGAGATCCCACAGTTCTGCTAAGACTATCAACCTGATCTTCAGTCCTGAAAAAGTTTTCTTTTCCAATTGAAACACAAAGCTCATCTTCTCTTGGTGGACCAATCCTGATAGCTCTTAAAGAGACCTGCCTCTCACTTTCTGCTACTATACTATTCTTCAATGCATCTAGACCACCATTCACTTCTGAATTTGGACCTGAACCAGTACCATATTCATCTGCACCACTTCTAGAAGATCTATGAACCTCTGAGAGTTTAGAATGGAAATCTTCTACTTTCTTTGATGAGTCAGGTACCTTTGGTGAAGCATTTGCTTGTTCATAGAGTTCTTCAAAACTAGGCTTTACATTTGATGTAGGAGACAGCATTGCAGTGTGCAGAGACTCAGATTTCACTTTCCCAGTTCCTGTCACAGTTCTTGCAGATTGGATTTTACCAGGTTTGGTTTTAATGGCATTCCGATTCACGCAACTGATTCCAGGTCCATCTTTAGGCAAACAATTTCGTACTCCTTGCAAACCTCCCATCGGAGAGTGCAGTGCAGTTTTCTCCTGAAAATCAGTTCACCCTAATGTAAAAACTTTCCCTAGAGGATATATCTAGATTAAAGAAATAAAATATATACACCTTGATAACCAGACTAACCGCATCAAAAAATCCAATCTTTGGTGATGGCATTCGAAGACCTGAAGGCTTAATGTTCCTAGAAACATTTGTAGAAGCTAAATGAGAAAGGGCACCAGTGCCAACAGAAGATTTCCTGTCACATTTGGTCAGCAACGCTGTTCCATTGCTTCCATATCTAAAACTGGCCTGACCATGTGGATGTGTCTGCAGATCCAATGCTTGAGGGGCATCATTGTCTATGGAGAACCCACTGCGAGGTGAACTACTAGTTTTCGAATTATTAGACCTCTGGTTGACAGTAGAGGTAGATGAAGATGATTCTGAAGACCAACCATCAATAGAGCTAGCTGATGATAGGGTTGAATAATGCTTGGACATAGATACTAGGTACGCAGAGAGGTGAGAGTTGCCAGAATCAATTTTAGTTCTTGACGAGGTTCTCACTGGGTCCACACGGGTTGAACCAGAGGAAGCTGGAATAACATTTTTGGAACTGGTTTTGTTTCTCGAGCAGAATGCAGGAGATTTACCCCTACAGTCAGATGAAGTGCTTCCAGATCTGTTGACTGAGGACAAAGAAGGAGATGAACCTGAAGAGGAAGATTTTGAGGAAGGTGAAGATCTAGGGGTCAAACTGCCAGAATCACCCAAACCAGGTTTCTTGGACCGCACAACAGGATCTCCCTTACCTGCAAAATTGAATAAAGCACTTAGGAACGAAACATACAGGTTCTGATCCTGCAAGAGCAGTTAGTCACAAATTACCAGACACAGCTTTTGTGGTGTTATGTTCCACTTTGATACGGCTGGCACCCAAAGAAGTCCTTTTCGTTGGAGCAGCTGAGAGGGGGACAGCCCTGCCTAGTATCTTGGGTGGCTTGAGAGATGAATTTCGCTCCCCACTTCTAGAAGCAAGCTTTATTTAATCAAAAAGTTAAAGGATGTCAGTCAAAGAATATCTGAAGTCATAGAGTTTTGTTCATGACTCTGTACCAGTTAGCTACTCTGCTGTGTACAAAAATTAGGACTACTACATTAGAAGACCTCTATGAGGGGGGCAGGACAATAGCTACAAAGGATTTGGTCCATGAAAACCATGAAACCACCTGCACTCAGGGTTATGAAAATCAGAATTGGGGTGGAACTGGCCGGGATTGGTCTCAGAAACCCTAGAATCGGCCCCTCAGATCTGAAAACCCAGCAATCCAATGAGAAAAACCCTAGAATCAGCTGGATTGGAACATCCAGAATCGATATCGGTCACGGCCAATTCAACCAAACTGATTCCGATTTTTTAAACAGTGCCTGCACTCCACATAGACCTTGAAATCGAAAGGCCACGTGCACAAGCACAGGGGCATTAATTTTTCAAATTTATTTCAATTTTTGTTATGCCTAGTAGCTATGTCCGACACTTTTTGTAAGCTAATGAGAAGGCAGGAAATGAAAGCTTTGAACACCCAATTTGAATCCTTTGCTGTGTCCAGGTAAAATTGACATGGATCAATGTCGTGCCTAAACAAAGATTGTAAGCTCGATCCATATCAATCATAGGCGAGCCACATGAATGGTAGATTAGAAAAGAAAACAAAAAACTCCATTTACTTGCCTGTACAATATGTGAACGTTGAGAATCCTTCTTTGCAGTTTTCTCCAAGTTTTGCATGCCAATGCTTTGCCTCTTGGAAGCAGCTACAGGCTTCGGCTGTGATTTTGATGATAGTAGCTTCAGATACTTTTCAAGAAATACCAAAACACTAAAAAGGTTGCATCATTGAACTTACCATACTTCGAGAAGGAAGTTCAATCCTCTTGGAAGCTGAAAAGAAGGATCACTGTTATTTTGAGAGTTCTATACCAGGAAACTGATGCAGAAGGTAAAAAGTCTAATACATGTTCCACTAAATAACCAACACTAGCCAACATTGTTTCGTAAAATGAATTTCACGTGTCTTTGCAAGGCACATTTAACACACACAATATGCATGCAGTATGATGGTGATCCAACAATCACAGATCCTACTGAGATTTTCCAGCCCAATTATGCATCTGATCAGGTAATCCTGATCATTTGATATTTTGATCTTCAAATTCGTTTTAGGCAGCTACAAAAAACAGGGTATAGTAGCCAGCAGTGTACAATTAGATGCTTCGGATTATTCAAGCAGCCATGCAGTACGACTTAATACCTAGAAGATCTCCTTCATGCTTTTCTTTGTGCCACAAGCACAAATTGAGGACAAGGGCTTTGTTCTGTCATTTACCTGACACAATCACAAAAGTAGCAGAATACTTACAGCGAAGACTTTGGGTTCCTCGTTCTACTGGTCCAGTGTTGCTTCTAGAAGATGAAACAATGGAAGAAGTACTGAACTTTTGCATTGAAGCTCTTATATCTTCAAACAAATCAATCTCAATGCTTTCCAACGTCAAATCACTATCAAATGTAGAGTTGGACTCAGCAGATCTCCGTACATCTTCTAGAATTACAGGTAATAGGGGTGCTTCTGCTTTACTGAATCCATTATTTATGAAAGACAACTCTTCAGGATCAAGAACACCTGAGCAAGAAGATATGCTCATCAGCCATGACAATGAACTTGAAGTTTGTATCATATCATTAAAAGAAGTGAGAAAGCATACCGGCACTTGTGAAGAAAGCACTATCCCAGGCTAAACTTTTGCGCAAATTACAGTTGCTAACTGTTCTTGTTCTTTCAGGTTCTGTGGATTCGGATAATGCAGGTATCTGTTCCTTTTGCCTAATCAAATCAGCTGTGTTGTCCCCATCCTGGGCATTTCTAGCATCATTCAACCCAAAGCTATCAATCTCTTTTTGATTTTCTGTGAACCCTTCAAATTGGTTTCATGTGAAAATTATCAGGCAACTTCATAAAGGATTTAACCAAGGAAAATTGCATCAATGATGGAAAAGATATATGAGAAGCAAACACCAGAAAGCACGTTACTAATTCTACGATGCATTTAGTTATAGATGTTTCCAGGTTTGGATTATTAAACTTTAGCTTGGGTGGATATCTACATATAATTTCTCCAGTCAAACAACCAAAGTTGCATCTCAAATGATTGAACCTAAAACTAACAACTATATAATGACATTATTGTTCTTGAGAAATAAGTCCAAAGGTTAAATAACATATGGTTGACAAAGACATGTGGAAGAATCTAGAGACTTGATGGTTGCATAAAGTGGGAAAACCAATAAATGTATCTCCAGTCCAACACTACAATAAACTTTGGATATTTGGATGGTGAACTCATTTATCTACTTTCTGCTTCTAGACGTCCACCTAAATATGGTTCTTTTTGAACGCTAGTTTTCAACTAGAATTTAAACTCATGAAGTTCCCCACATTTGGGAAATGCTACAACACCAATTATGACACTCAATATATGAGTGTTGTACTGGGTGCATCTATGAAAGAATCTTTTAGGGACAATGGAAGTGTACCTTGTCAAAAGGTCAATCATTTCAAGTAGAATTATTGACCTCCATAGTTGATCCGACAAGCTTAACATTATGTCCCCTCTACAAACATCACAAAATGTCTAACTATTTAGATCTCCATGATCTATACCTCAAGAACAAAGTAAACCCTTGTTGTAGGGCTTGTTCTTCCACTTTTTTTTTTACCAAAGAAGCACTCATTCCGAGAAGAATTATGGCCCCCATGGTTGATCCACAACCTTTACAGAATGCTCCCTCTAGAACAGTAAAAACAACTTAACCTCTGACTAATTAGAGATGCATGATAATGCAGGAAGCAACCTTAAGAAAATGCTACCCCTTTTTTTTTAGGGTGGGGGGAGGGGGAAGAACATATACTCTTGTAATCATTCAATGAACAACAACAGCGGACTTGTCTATAAATTTCTTCTATTTTTATTGCATTCTAAAATAGGGCAGGCACCTTTGATAACCATACAACCAGCGTCTAGTTATTGAACATGAACATAAGGAAACATAGCATGAATCAAAGATTCAAATTGTGAATGTGCTCAAATTAACCCTTCCAGACAGTTCCACTGGCATAAATTGTAAAATCAACTCCACTTAGACCAAAATGTTAAACATCACAATCACTGTACTACTCTTTTGCCCTCAAGTATGGTTCAAAACTAAATAGATACATGTTTTTCATAGCTTGGTAAGTGCTTATTTGTTTAATACTTTTCAGACCCACCCAAAAAAAAGGGGGATTGAAGTCCAGAAGTTTATCAGGAGCCTTAATCGCAGGATCTGCTATCAACTATTAGTTGATTAGCTATAGCTTTGTGTGTAGCCATCTGATTGTATTAACAGTACAGTTGTGGAAAATGGAAACAAGCAAGGGTCTTAATTATCCCCATTCATAGCCCATTATGGTATCCGGAAGCACTGCATCCATTGTTTGCATTTGTCGAGATTGTACAGTTTTTGTTCAAGTGAAACATATTCTGTTCTGCCAGTGTCTTCATAATTAGTAACAAGGTTTTTACATGGAGCAATGACACAAGAGGTTCTCCCCATCCAACTAGTAGGCGACCTCTGAAGTAGCCACATTTATGGAGCCATTACATTTTCTAACCTACGGATAGAGGTCCTTGGATTTTCTTAATCCTCAAAAAAAAAAAAATTCAAGATGAAGCCACTGCCTTTTTGCCGGTAGGCAAAAAACCAAGCAATGAAATTTGTTACATGACAAGTGGTAACAAGGCAAAACAAAAGAACCCATTCTTTGGCATGACATTCAATGTAGGAGGTTCGAGGTAGATTTCTAAAAAGTAGGTGTTTATATCTTTAGTCTTTACTTCCAATAGAAAACTTATTGAATCTAAAACAAATCCACAAAAGCTGAGAATCAGAATATTACCTTCAGACCTTGGTAACCTTGGCTAGGCAAACCAAAATCTAAACACTAATGGAAAAGAAAGAAAGAAAATAGCATTACAAATGAAATTATCAAAAGTTGTACTTCCAAACAATGAACTCAGATTACCCCCTATGTGGTTAAATGAGTTTCCAAAGAAACCTTATTGCAGTTTTATAACAACGAAAAAATACATTGCAGAGTACCAAATTCCCTTCGTCATCCATAATTCTAATCCTCTTTTCTCCACCCAAATACGAACATCTTTCTCAATGAAAAACCACCAAATAGGCAACTCCTAGTGAATTAACAAAAGAACGACTAAAGTAATAGACTACACACAACCAAGTTGTATGCTGCACTTCGCCCCTGCCCTCCTTTTCAGCATGGAACCTTGCTGAAAATATAGGTTTAGAGCATTGACCATGAGTAATTTTTGAGCAAGAATAAACTCCCGACTGCATGGTTTTGCCACTTTTCACCGTGGATTTTCAACACAGATGATTGTGTAGAAATAAACCACAATTAGCAATATTTTACCCAAAACAAATACCGGAAAGAACATTTTACCATCCACATCGACTGTAGTAGCAAACAGACCCATTACAACAAGAATATGAAGACAGGAACAGAAAACGGAAGCCCAACAGAAGACTTTGACCATTTACCGTGACTATAGAAGCAATCAGAATCATAACAATGAAGTCGCAGAAATCATCAACAGACAGATACAAAAGAAATCCTTGAACCCTAGAACGTTGAATCAAAACAATAAAAGAAAAGAAAGATAAAACAAGAAATAACAAGAACATATTCCATCAATCAGAGTCAGACTATTAGTGAGTTCCTAGCCAATCCAGATCAAACAAAAGAAGATGAAGAAACGTACTGGAAGTTCTAAGATTCAATGTCCTGCCTGAAGGAGAAGCCAACAGGCAATCATCCTCTGTTGAAACGTCAAAAAGGTGAAACCTCTCCATATCCTGACTTCTCTTATCGCTATCATCCATCACCACGCAAACAAATCGAAACGGAATCTGAAAATCTGAGATAAATACACAAGAAGATATTACTACCAATGGGTGAAGTGGCACTTGAAATTCGAAATTCGAGTAGTTGTCGCTCGTCTTCTGTTTCTTCTTGGAACCGAAAAAGGCAAAAAAAATTCAAAATCAGAGCTAAAACGGCTGTTTAATAACCCTATTAATGGAGATTGAAGGCAAATTGACGAGTGCCTGTGCCTCTTTTTCTCTCGCGGTCTTGTTCTCGCTCTCGCCCCTCTTCTCTCCCCAGTTCCCAGAAAATTGACATTTAAATTTAGAACCGTAGTGTCTGCTTGGCCACCATGAGCGGGAATTTTAGATTTTCTATTTCATGGCCTTTAGGATGGGCCGGCTAAAGCCCACGCCAAGTTTATTAATCAGTTTTCTGAGTTTATGGGCCCAGGCCCATATTATGTGGGCTTAGTTGAGCCTAGTTTCGAAATGATACACTGGACTGATATTTGGATTAGTACACCCATGTGGCTAGTTTGGGCTGAACACAAACCCTTGGACTTGTTGGCTAGGCTATTGTAATGCTATAAACTGGCTTGTGTTCAGGCCCATGAACAAGATTTATAGACTGGCTTGTGTTCAGGTCCATGGACAGGGCCTAGGCTTGAAATCTTTGTTAACCAATTTGAACCTTTTTTTCTTTTTTTCTTTTTTTTTGGGGACTAATTTTTTTTCTTTCACCTATGATGAAGGAGGAATCCCTTCACCATTGCGACTTGTCTCATCTGATTGGATTAGGGATGAGTGTTTTTTGTGAGATGAGAGTTTATGATGACATAGGACTCCAATCACAAAATCAAATTACCTGGGGTGAAGGGATTCTTCCTTCATCCTGAATGAGGGAAAACTTAATTTGTCCTCTTCTTAATTTTTATAGGTGGAGAATCAACATAAATGGTTCCTACTACAGTGTGAAACGTTAAGGGCACCATTACAAGAGAGGAGTGGAGGGCGCACCATTTTTTGGCACAAGGTGAAGGTTTAGACAGACTGATCCTGGCAACAACTTCTGAAACTACTGAGCTAGTTCATCCCCTTCACCTCATTTTAGGTCAGGGTTTAAAAACCCGGAATCAGGATTTGGATTGGTCCCAATGGATTCGGATTTGGATCAAATCACAATCAGTCAGAATCGATCCAAGATTGCCCTAATCCTAGATTTTAGAATGGAATCGACCAATCTGGATCGACACACACAATAAAAGAAAGGGCTTTCTTTTCCTTCGCTATACTCGTGAAATATAACGTTTCATTATTTGCCACATGACAGTACATGGGTTAGTTAATGTAAGAGAGGATCCAGCAAACATCTCACTGATACAATTTCAACTTAAAATGAATAGAGGTAATAGATAATTAAAATTACAAAATTAGGATGATATTTTATATTTTATATTCATCTCCATTTAATGGCATTTTGATAATTTTACTAAAAACTTTGAATTAGAGTTTGAACAGCTTTCCTTGTTTACTTTATATTTAAATTTGACAGTTGAGATATATGTGGGTCCACTATTACATATTTACATGGACTACCTCATGTACTTTCAAGTAACAAATAGTGAAACATTACTTCACTATGCATAGTGATGCCTAGAAGGGCGAAAAAAAATATTGCACATACTAGACAATTCACTCTTTAGTGAGAAACTACACACTGGCATTGTAGCAAATCCTCTCCCATATAAAATATAAGTTTATTTTTTAGACATGAGCCAAAAAGAGCCGAACTGACCAAAAGGGCCAAAGACAGTAAGAGAAGATTCCATTGTCTCTTTCATTATTGAGCCATGGTTGGTACAATATTAGAAATGAAATTTACAACTAAGATTTTCGTGTTAAACTAATCTACACATCAACTAGATTACAAATGTCAACTGGCATAGTAGTGCCACGTAAATGTTTATTGAGCATATAAAATCCATAAACATTTGCACCAAAAAAGACCACTTTCATGATGAGTTCACATCTGATTTATTGATAATTATGAACCACATTAATTTATGAAAACTCTTCTTCATGGCAATTTTGAATTTTTTCTATGCCATGACCTAATATGGTAGCCTCCCATTATAATTGTTGAAGTAATATTTAACTAAGTATAATAATGATGAAAGGAGAAGAAAAACAATTTATACAATTTGTATGGTAAAAATGCTGTACTTAAATAGTTTTTTTTTCCCTTAAAATTTAAAAATTGACACTTGACATATGGAGCTAGCACCCCCTCCCCCAAAAGAAATGTGCATCAATAGAGAAATTTAAAAAAATTAAAAACAAGAAATGTTCATACACTAGCTATAGTCCTTTGATTCATAATGAAATGAGCTCTTAATGTAAGAGAGAGAGAGACTCTCTTCACAATCAAATTGGTTTATCTTATATATTTATTGCATTCAACTATAGGTTTGTGTCTTGACTAGACAATTCATTATCGTTGTAATTACTTACACAATCCTTCACCACTCGTCTTAATGGAGGTTCTTTAATTCAATTTGACCATCCCTTCCCCTCCCCCCCCCCCCCCCCAATTTAATTGTACTATCCACCAAATTTGAACAACTATATTCACCATCAAGTCACCAACTAATTGAATTGAATAATGAAGGTTGGGGTTTAGAGAGTTCCAACTGATCTTCTAATGGATCCAGATCTTCTATGGTGCGGGTTGTTCGTCCTGCCGTGCTGTACAAACACAAGGCGGTGCGCATTGACCGCCTTACCCCTGCCTGAATGCCTTGCTCGAGCGGGGGTAAGACAGTCATTGTACGCAGCCCTATGTCTGCGCAGCACAGGCAGGACAGGGCAACACACCGTAGAAGATATGTGTTGTCTTCTAACACAACCCTCTTAGCAAAACCACTTGAAATTGTAATATTCTTTATCCATCCTAGAGATTTTCTATCTAAGAGAACTTAATGATATTTGATCCACCAGAAATTGGGTTTTGATCAATAGGTAACCAATTACCCTTAATTTCTCCACTAACAACATAAAAAAGATCCGATCGAGCTTTGTACATTTGTCAAAAGTGCACCTTTCTTACTCTAACATTACAAACTTATCATGACTTGGGTCTCATTCGATTTTAGTTCAAGTTGTGGGCAACAAGAAGTTTATTAATAAAATTATCGCACAAAAAAATGTATTGAATCATTTAGGAATTCAAATTATTTAGTAATCTAATGCAATTCATAAGAGCTACTAAACTATCAATTAAACCAATCACATAAATTATAATCACAATATTAAATTTACAAGATTTTGTAGAAATACTCAAATAATGCAGTATTAATCTCAACTCAATTTTAAATATTTCTTAATTAAATTCTTATTTAGATTTCTAGATCCTTATAAAAAAAATCCAATAGAAAAATGCAAATATGTGCATTAAATATTATTTATTTTAAAATCTTCATTGAAAAATGAAATTTTAACATCTAAGGGATGGCAATAAAGCTGGTTAAATTAAAATTAGGGGGCGGTTTTCATGCACGGTCATGTATAAGAGGAATCTTTTACACTGGATTTTAGTAACCGTCAGATCGAATTATTTTAATCTAAATCGTCCAAGAATAAAGTAATGATATATATTTGTCCTATACGGTTACTCTCTCAAATACGTCTCTACAAGACTTTTTATTTATCAATAATGAATAAAAAAAAGGAAACAAGGACGGTTAGAGAAAAAAAAGGGAAAACAATTCGATCTCTTCTCTTTCTCTTTCTCTTCGGCCTGTGATTTCTGCAAATTATCCGATCTCTTCCTCTTCTTTTTCTTTCTTTTTTTTTCTTCTTTTAACTGGGTCGAACCCTAGAAGGGGTTAATCGAAGTTTCAGAGGAAAAAAAAGGGGTGGTGGGCACGGAATCGACGGTGGTTTTTTTTTTGTAAAACTCAAATGGGTGGGGTGATTTTCAGTGAAAATTGAAGAGGCCATTCGTCTTCCCATTGTACGATTTCTGCAAATTATCCGACCTCTTTCTCTTCTCTTTCTCCTTTTTTTTCTTCTTTTCACTGGGTCGAACCCTAGAAGGGGTTAATTGAAGTTTCAGAGGAAAAAAAAGGGGTGGGAATCGACAGTGGTTTTTTTTTTTTTGGTAAAACTCAAATGGGTGGGGTGATTTTCAGTGAAAATTGAAGAGGTTATTTATTTATTTCTTTCCAATCCCTCCACAAATCACACATACATCCTTCAAACTCCAGCAGGAGCGTCGCTTTACCTCCTCACCTATCAATTCTCGCTACTAGCAGTTTAATTCCATTCGAAAACTCCGACTTCACCCCACCCTTCCCTACCCTGCAACTCCCCCTCCCTCGCTCCCATCCCTGTAAATAGGCTTTTATGGAACTTCAATGTCTAAGAATAAATTACAACATAATTTCAAAGCCCACTATTTAAAATTGCAACATAATGGACTCCAGCAACCATCGGTGGCTCCTTTGCCTCCGCTTGTGGTCTTAATCGGGAGCAACCCGGGCACGGGCTTTGCTCTGGGATCCGGGTGTTTCAGAGAGAGAGAGCTTAAATCACGGGGACTTGCTTTGTAATTGAGAGCAACACATCGGCAACGGCAATGAGCATTGTAATTCCCAATCAAATATGCTCGGCATCTACATGAAGGAACTTTTCTGAAACCAGTACCAAAACCACCCTCATGATCCCTGGAGAGAAATTTCTGTCACCAATTTCTTAAGAGTCGAAAAGTGAAGATCCTTCATGATCACATACATGGTTGGTGTAGTTTGTTTCTATCATTAATGACTCCAGAACTTGAGAAGAACTCACCAGCCAGTCAACTCGCCACCCATTGATTCTCCCTCTTCCTGCCACAGGTTTTTGGTGTAAAATAGTTGCAGAGAACGAAACAAAAGAAGAACGAAGTTGTTTCGGTTTTTTTTTTTGTTGTAATTATTGTATTTTTTTAATTATTATTGATAAATACAAAAGTCTTTTACAAGTATTTAAAAAGGTATTGAAAGGTAACCGTATAGGAATTATCTACAATTACTTTATTCTTGGACGGTTCAGATTAAAACACTTTAATCTGACAGTTACTAAAAGCCAGTGTAAAAGATTCCTCTTATACACGACCGTGCATGAAACTTTTAACCTTACAATTAAAAAAGAAAAACTCAAAGATTGTCCATGCATGGTTATCATTAAAGATTTAAAGATGTACCTAAGAGAGTTTGCCAATAACTACATGGCATTAATTAAAAGTAAGGAAGCTCTTATAATTAAGGCAAATAGCTCACCAAAGGCCTTGATTATATCTTGTTTAGAGGCTGGCCCTAGAGCTTCTTCAAGTGTCCACGTAAAAAGTTGCTTTTTGTTGCTTAAATATCATCTACTTTAAATAGACTGACACACATGTGTTTGTTTAGAGAACTCATAATGTTTGTTTCCTCTTACACCTCTAGTTTTCATAAACCCTTAAACTCCTGAGGAGTTTTCTTAATTTGTGAAACTATAGTAACAACCCCATGAAAAATTATCAGATCAACAACCCCACCCCCTGGATCCGGCTCCTCTCCAGGGAGCGCAGCACCTAGGGAGTGCCCAGGGGGCATCCAAGGGTTGGCCTATGTCGCATACATCTTGACGTACGCCTAGGGATTTGTGCGACACAGTCCCAACAGTTGGATGCTCCCTTGGGTGCTGGGCTCTCTAGAGAGAAGCTCAATCCCACCCTGCTGGAGGTTTTTTTTTTTTTACAATTTTTTTATTTGTCTTTATTCCTTCATACTTAATTAGCACAACTAGACATAATTCCATGGAGCCTTGGATTAATTATTACATAAACTAAAGAAGAAGAAGAAGAAGAAGAAGAAATCTCCCAACTATTCTACTACCAAAGAAATCTCAATTTCACAGAAGGAAATCTTCCACACCAATGCCGTTCAATTGTAGTGCTTAGCCTAAACAACGCATGCTATTATTTAAATAAGAAAAACACTGAGGGATCTTCCAACTTATTATAAGTGGTTATAGTAATCCATAATAATTAAAAAAAGAAATGAAACAAAATTCAAACAGAAGTTGCAGAGTACTGAATTCTTTCACGCCCAAATCCAAGTTAGATTTGTTCTTTCAATTCTCAGGAATAAGAAATTAAATTAATAATAAGTCTAGCTAGCCATTGAAGCCTGTGCTATATATGCTTCAGCTTCACTGAAAATTAGTACTTACACATGCTTGGAAGATAGTAAAGAAAGAGAGAAAGATTCACATCAATCCATCATCCTTAAATTATTGATCATTAGAATACTCATTTTATAATCTTTGTTTGTGAATCTTCCTCAAAATAAGAGACAATCATGAATGAGAAGAACAAGAGAACATGATCTAACCCCTGCAATAAGCACTACACATCAGATCAGATCAGACACAACAGAGCTCAAGCTTCGAGAGCTTAACCATGAAATATCACTGTCTCCCCTCAATCTCTCTTATTCTCTCCTTCCCTCTTATAGCATTTTCTTTCCTGATATAGATTTCCCATATCAACCTATGATATATTCCTTACTTGGTTAAAAAACAAATCAGAAAATCCATTAATTAGTATACCCGGCCATCAGTTAATACTACAAATAAGGAAGAAAGAGGATACAGTAAGGAACAAAACAAAAGAAGATTAAAGTAAGTAAGAGAGAGATGTAGCTCATGAAGGACACTTGACTTGACAGAGATAGAATAGAACCCATCAAACCATTGAAGATGATTTACTACATCAAAGGGCTATTAACAAGTCCATGCCAAGAAGAACCAAGTCCATTCCAGCTCTCTCTCCCACCAGCTGAATCCAGAGTCAGACCACCCATATTTCCATCTCCACCAACTTGCCATGGAAACCCATACAAGATTCTATTCTCTCCATCTTTGCCTTTGCAGAACTCTTGTTTGATCGTTGCACCACCAATTTCCTCATAAGGGAACACCATCTCACCACCTCCGACGTTACCACCGGAGCCGCCGCAGCTGGCGGCACTACCACCACCACCACTACCTTCTAAGTCTCCAAGCTGGTTTCCATTCCCCAACCCATAATAGAAATTATGAAACCCATTTGAGGAAGTATCAAGAAACCCACTTCTAAGTGCATCAATAAAACCAGGAGTTGAAGTGGTTGTGGTATCAGGGTTTCCAAGGATGTCACAGTGGGTGGAATTAGGGTTTCCCAGAATAGAATTCTCATGGTCATCAAAACCTAACTGCCGAGTTGGTTGTTTGTGAAGCCTAGAAAAGGCAAGAGTGAGGTCATTGGAATCATAAGCTAAGGATGGGAGGGTAGAGAGTGGGTTAGAATTTGTTGTAGTAAGGGATTGGTCTTGTGTCCGTTTTGCTGATGATGATGAGGAGGAGGAGGATCGTTTGTTCTTCCTGCAACCTCCCCCAACTGGAACATTTCTTAGAGTTCCTCCTTTGGTCCAATACCTTCTACATGCCTTGCAGAAGTACCTTGGCTGTGAAAGACTATAGTTGTTGTAGTAACAGAATTTGGTGTTGGTGGAATCGCATCTAGGGCAGTTGAGAGCGTGTTCTGGTTGTGGCCTAATTCTTCGCTCTTGCTGTGGTTTTGGACAAGCCAACACATCTTCTAGTGACTGGCTAGACATGGCCTGCAACAAATTTGAGAGAGGAAAAACTGTGAAATGGATGATCTCGGAAAAAACCACAAAATTAAAAAAAGAGTAACACTTGTTAGGGACTTGGGTAGAACTCATCCTTAAAAGCTAACACATATGGAGAGAGTGCCCGGCCAAACACCTCTCCACTATTCACATCCAATGTGAGACTATTACTTTGCCTTCCCACGGGGAACCCCAACAAATAAAAGATCAATTGTTGTTGTTCTCACTTTGTAGAGAAGAGAGACTAGAAAAAACTGAAATTCCTCAAGAAATTGCTCATGAATTGTAGAGTTAGAAGTGTTCTAGGACTTGTAATGATCTTTAGGGTTGTATGACAAAGACTGTAAGAAACTGAACTACAGGTTCTTCAGTACTACACTTCTATTTCAAATTATTCAATTTGATCGATCTTTCTGATAAAGCTCTCCATAATTAATTTTATTTTCAAGTTCTTCATGTGTAGATCGAAAGAGGTAGAATTATACTTTAGCTTCGCGAAAGATTCAAAAGCAAATAGCAGAAAACATTCAAAGTAAAAACCAAATTAAACTGAAAACGTAACTTAAAGGAGAATCAATATTCATGATCTTCCTTCTTTATGACACCCCCATAAGTACCCTTCCCTTTATTCACATGCAGAAAAGCAAAGAAGAAGAACTCTGGATCATGGATTTTCAGTTCAAACCAAAAGCCATTAAAGTGGTCTGAGTTCTCTCATTCATTATTGTTTTAAAAACTTTAGATCAATAAAGGTAGAGGATGTCCAAGAAGACGAAAATTTGAAAAAACAAAACAGTAAAGTAAAGAGATTAGGAAAACAATTTGTTTTGATTTGAGCTCGATCTCTCCTTACCTGCTGTTGTTGGGCGTTTGAAGGATCCATCCATGCAAGTTTGCAAATCTATTCGGAATCTGTGTTTACACAAACAGAGCGAGGAGACTGATCAGAGTCTGAGAGAGAGAGAGAGAGAATTTGTGTGGGCGATGGGAGATTGCGAAGTAAGAGGAGAAGAAGATCTGTCCCCAGATAAATAAAGCAACGAAACCACAGACACGCAGAGAGAGAATGATTACATATTTAACATTTCGTACGGGATGATCGATGTGTGTTGGCTTGCACGCAGAGAAAGCATGGAAAATTCGAGTTGATCTGCAACGGATTCATGAAGAAGGAGTGGGTCCCATTCAACAGAGGGATGGGGGAATCATACGTGGACCCCACCTACTCATCAAAATCGATGAACGAACCCAATTCATCGCCTCCCTAAAACTCGGCGATTCCATTACACAAGAACAACGAACGACAATGAGACAATGAGACAAGAAAAACGCAACTTTGTCCCACGTCTTTCCTCTCCTCATGTAAATATATGTGAATTTTATGTCGCGATGGAGCGATGACATGACTCTCATCAGTCATCATCTCCCATCATGTACATCACTCTTTTTTTTTCTAAACGTTTTCCGTAATCTCGTCCTATATGCCTCATTGTGATCGTAGTATCGTAGGGTTTCCTCAATCCCCATCGAAAAATCACACATCACTATCAACTGCCATCCCCAAAACACTTTGGGGCCACCACGGCCACTTGCGCAGCTTTCATATTATCACATCTCCATCTCTCTCTCTCTCTCTCTCTCTCGATAAGAAGAGAGAGAAAGATGTGGATTGGTTTGGTTTGATTTTGGAACCGGAACCGGGAAACCAAGAATCGACCCATCCCATTACTACATGGCAAGTGTGTCAATCAATTAGTTTGGTTTGGTTTGGTTTGGTTTTGATTGGATTGAATCAATTATTAAGAAAATCCAAAACCAAACAATTAAGGAAGCATCGATTACAGTTTTAGTCCGATTTCTTATCTATTTTTTTGGTTATTGGTTCTTAAGTTGGCAACTGTCAAGTGGAGTCTGATTTAATTTCAGTTTTACATGTATACTTAAGGAAATCAGTGGGAAAGTTTTTGGTATTTTTGTTTTGTTTTCTTATTGGGTTACAATTGGTCTAGTCTCGATTTTGTTACCGCTTTTTGGTTTCGATCAGTTTATTTTGGTTTCGACTTCTACTACAACAACTACAAACTCAACTTTATCCCAACTTAATGAGATTGGCTATATGGATCCAAACAAAACAAAGTAGCAAAAACAAAGGTCAAATGAAAGATGGGATAAAAAGAAGGATGAGAGATGAGATCTACAATGAAAAATAAAAATTAGAAAATAAAAGGAAAGTTTAAAAATGAAGGAAAGAGACACAACTCAGCAAATCAAGAGAATCTCAGTTAAATGGGATATGCTACGTGAATCCTTGCCCTCCAATAGGTTCTATCGAAGATCATACTTGATACAAGACTTAGACTATGCATGACCTACCTCACAATTTCTTTTATAATCATTTTAAGTCTGTCCCTAGCTCTTTTAACTCCTTCAATCAAAATCATATCACTTCTCTTTAGTGATGTGTCCCTCGACCTCTTTTTAACTTCTACTGGTTTCATAAAACGACCGAATGATGAGGGTTTGGTTGGGTTTGGGTTTGGGTTGAAGAAATCGTCAGGATGAACTTTGGCACCCCTTAATATACTATATAGTTTGAGAGATGATATTGGGACCATTGCTAAATCGAAAGGGACAATTTGGGATGAGTTTTCTAATTGTTTTAGAACCGGAAGGAAAAAAAAACACCCAATAAAAAAACTGGCTGGAATCCGAACCGGAACCATCAAGTACATAATGGCTATAATTTATAAGAGCTGTATCAGAATTATCAGGGAGAAAAGAAAGGAATTTATATGAATTTCTTTTTCTTTTGGCAAACGAATTATTTGAGTGTTTAAGTGCGAATCATTAAAGAGCTAGAGTCTGGACAGTTCTATTAATAATCAAGATCAACGAACTAGAGTCTGGACAGTTCTATTAATAATCAAGATCAAATCCTAATTCTGAAACCTTTTAATAAACCAGACAATTCTGGGATTGGGACCAAGATTGGGACCAAAATTGGGACCGGAACCTTCCGAACTGTCACGATTGATACCCTTAAAGAAACCATTAACTTTATCTTCATCCAATCCCATTCTTTCATTTAGCTGGGTCTACCAGCCCGATCAAATGCCGTTCCTTTGAGCCACTCGCTTGTGGTATAGTGGAATCTAAAACAACAATAATTGATCGCACCGGTCGGTCGGAGTTGGGTCTTGAATCCTAACCAGAAGCAGCAGCTCCTTCGGTTTTTAAATCCCATCAATTAATTGAATTAAAATTCCAAAGCCTACCTATGATGCACCCCTGCACCAGCATCACAGCTGGGCGAGCCTCCCTTTCAGTAGGCCCTTACCCTATTTAAAAGGTGGGACCCATGCATACTGCTATCATTGGTATCAGTCAAGTTCGTTGATCAGTCAAAGTAACCAGTCAAAACCTTTCCCCCCAAGAGAGGTAAAGCGAAAGTGGAAGCAAACATGTGCCCGACACAACACTGTATGAGTAAGGCAGATTAAAAGGAATCTCTGCACTCCACAAGAGAATCCAAGAACTACCAGAAATTTAGGCTCTCCCTATTTATTGACCCGATCCCTTTTCTACCCGTACCCATCCGGGGCTTTTCTTTTTTGCTTGTCCAACACTCCAACCCCCAACCCTGACTTCGAGTTTCGTGATAACACATGTCTTAAGTTTTATAAATGTTCCGTTAAACACTTTTTTTATATATTTTTTGATAACGCCTCTAAGCATTCTAATTGGTAATATAGAGATGTATTTATGAAAGCAAAACGAAATGTGTCATCACAAAATCACACGTGAAGCATTCATGCACTGGTAGGTGATTGAGTTCCCCCACCTTTTCTAATGATTGAATGTAATAGAATTCTTCAGGCAAACATATCCTATAAAAATCACCTTGTAGTTTGTAGTTTGGAAATCTCATTCAGAACTCAAACTTTAAATGATAATTGAGTAAGGGTGTTAGATAGTTGCCTCAATTTTGATTCGAATTTAAAAAAAAAAATAAATAAATTGTACAAGATCAAAATCGAACCGATTAGATGCCTGATCTATAATAAACAAATTGAAAACAATAACTATTGATCCGGATGATTTCAACTCATTATCGATTTTGTTTAACTATCTCTTGTCGGTATTCCATTATCTTTTTGGTCTCATTTTTATATATAAAAAAACAAGGAAATGATGTGAGAAAAACAATAATTTTTAGGAAAATTTATGAAACACCTCCTAAAAATGGGTCAAAACTTGGATCACCCCTTGAAATTTGAAAATACTAAGATCACCCCTTGGAATAGAGCCCAATACTCAGATTCAACCTTACCGTTAGTTAAGTGATGAAGTCAGCTAGTTAAGTTTTTTGAAAACCCTAAACTATCCCTTGGTTAATGTGAAGCTACTTTTTACCCTTAGATCTAAAAACCCCAATTTTTTTTAAGTTTATAAGGATGAGGGGAATATTCCCTCTTCTTCCCCAAATCAACAGAAAGACAAATGAAACCCTTAGGGTTTTGCCTCAAGGAAACGCCGTGAATGGCCTGAAATAACTCTACAATTTTGAGATGATACACTCAATCCTCACTTCTTAGAGTTCGTCCTTTAGAACTTGTTCAGAAGAGTTTTTTATGGGATAAGAAGCTTCCATGGCTATGCCACACAGTCCCTCTTTGGCTGAGACATCACGCTGTTGCTCTTCCCATTCAGCTCCACATGAGTTCCTCACAATCCAGTACTTAGTCCCATCAACAGTTGTTCCATACCCAACAATCGCCACCCCATGATCCAACTCTGTTCTGCAAGGTCCAGTGAATCCCCCCTGTGTTCATCATCAATCATCACATTTGTAGAGTTATTTCAGTTTTGAACCTTTTTAATTTTTATATTACATATTAATTAAATACTAATTTTGGATTGGTAGGAACTATATTACACTATTTAATTGAGAACGAAAACAAAATTCCAGATCCTCTGTTTTCTCTTTTTGTTTTAGATGGAGATAAATTATATACGTACCTCTGAATAGAACTGGAATGCATTGCCGCTTGCTTCAATGGCAACTGATACAGGTTGGTTTGCGACGGCTTGCACCATGGGATTTGAAGTGGATTGGGGAAGCCGCAGTTCTTGCTTCTTAGGCTTTTGAAAAATATGAGATTTAGGGTTTTTTTTATGGATGATCCTCCAGCCATATACGTTTTCCGATTAAATCAAAACCCCAAAATTTTCCAATGGAGACCGTTGTCTCTTGATTTTTTTGTTTTTTTTCCTTCTCGTCGGTGACTCTCCGGCGAACTTACAGGTGTGAGGAAGAGGATGAAATTAGGTTGAAGATGAAGGAAAGGGTAATATGGTAAATTTAATTTTAATGATTTAGTATAAGGGTAAAATAGTCTTTTTACATCAATAACTAACAGCAGACTAACTCCGTTAGTGTAGAGGGAGTGATCCGAGTATTTTCAAATTTCAAGGGATGATCCGAATTTCGACCCATTTTTAAGGGGTGTTTCATAAATTTCCCTAATTTTTATATAATTTTTTCTGATTTCAATCCATATGGTGGCTTTGATTGGTCTTTTAGATTGTTTTCAAAAAACTTAAACCAAAATTGAGCTGAGAAAGAGTTTGGTTAGTCAATGTCAGTTTGATTAGTCTTGTATGTCCTTTCATTGACCCCATGCTAGTGCAAGAGCCCCGTTACTGGGCAATGTTCTTTGGGTTTTTTTTTTTTTTTTTTCCTAAAAATAATTACCTGAACAATGAAGAAAAGGTACGCTAGCTATCTTTATCTCTCTCTCCTCTTCGTATGAAATAACGTTACTGCCCTCTTACGTGAGAAATCTTTCTGGCCCATCTCTTTGCCGATGCGTTCTGCTAGTAACAGACTTCTCGGCATTGTCTGGCATTCGATGCCACAAAAGTCATCTACTGTGTTAGCGGCCTGCAGGTGTTCAAAGTTGTTCTTTTGTTTGTTTTTGGGGTTAAAAAATATTCTAAAGTGCGCATGGCCTCTTGCAATCTAGCCCTCTACTAGTTTCATCAAAAAAACCTAGCCCTCTACTAGTCTATTTTCAATTTTTAAAATACAGAACAAAGTACAAGATGAACCAATCGAACCCGGTCCTTCTCTTCCACTAAGAGGTTCGCCCGCTGTTCGTGATTCGTGAAGGTAGTGGGACCCATTACAAATAATTCATCAACCAGTGGATAAGAAAGCCTCCTTGTTTGAATAGCGAACCGTTCCAGTCCAGTGGTCAGGATTTATTTAAAAGAAGAAAGAAAAAAAAAAGTGGCCAGGATCATTAGGACAATCATATCAAACTTGGTAATGGGGCCTTGAATAAATAGAAATTAAAATAATAATAAAACAATAAATCATGATTGATGATTAAAGATTCCGATCTTCTTTAGATTATAAGTCAAAAGAAATAGTATCGAAACAGAATTGTATAAGTAGCTCTCTCTCTCTGTGACACCAAATAGAGAAACGGGGAGGGGAAGGGAAGTGGGAATGGGGAATTTGAAACAGTGAAGCGGGACGAGTCGGAGTGGTGGGATGGTGGGTCCATGTCTGACGCCGTATGTCCCACCTAACACGTGGCCCACAAACACCGATTGAGACACGAATATCTTGATTTACGTGAGATTTTCCTTAAATAAAAAGAAAAGAAGCTACCCACTTAAGAACGAGAGTGTGAAGTGTGAATAGATGGAATGGAAGGGAAGACAAGGTGGGACCTACCTGGGCCGAGGGAAGGGAAGTGGACTGTGGGGCCATGGTCTTCCCTCCTTGTGAAGTAAAGGATAATCTACGTTGCCGGTGTGAAAGGAGCTAGCATTGGTAGGACTTAAAGAACACGTGGAGTGTTTTTTGAGTTTTTTTTTTTTTTTTTTTTCTAAAATTATTTACCCTAAATTGTCTCATATAAAAATAGTTTATTATTTACTTTTTAATTTTTAAGTCTATCATACTCAAGGGCCCACAGGTCAATTACAAACAAAGGAGGAAGGCTAAGACAAGCCCACAATCTACAACTAAGGGTGGGGGTGGGGAGAGGGGAGGGGGAAGGGGAGAGAGAGGTGCCTTTTTTGGCATAATATGCAATAAAAAAGAATCGATCCCTTGACCTCCTAGGGGGTATACACTCAACCTGCAATGCCTCTAACCAACCGAGCTTGCGATTGTTTGCCATATGAAAATAGTTGGCAGGTGTTATTGGACTTATAATCATCTTTGACGCATATTTCGAAAATCAGGTTGTTTTTACTCTGCTTCATTCATTCAAAACTTGTTGACTCGTGGACACATGAACCGGGACATACTAGGGCCCCCATGTTCACCAGAGAGTTTCCTCTCAAGTAGATGGCCCCTAGGGGGGAGGCGGAGTCTACTCAAGACCTTCAGTTACCTTAGGCCTCCTCCCTTGCCAACTGCACTGCCCCTTGGGGTTAATCAATTAATTTAAAAAAAAAAATAGTTAATGTATATATTTGTTTCTCCCAAGGAGGATGGATGAAGTTACTTCGTAAGTGAGAAAAAAAAAAACAATTAATATTGAAAACAACGGGAAAAAATCTAGAATTTTATTTAATTGTAGATAAACTTATGATTTATGTCATATTTACAATTACAATATGAAAAAGTGAGAAAAGGTTCGCAACACATACGTATAACCACCTTGGACCCTATTTATAGTTAGGGAGAAAGAACATTGTTAGGTTGGGTATGTTACATTAGTGCCTAAGTGTGTCATTGTGGGTCTCTTTCTCCTTCAACAACACGGGGTAGATGTATCATTTCATAGGAAGGAGGAGAGAGATAGACACAGGGAGGTGCTAGCATAACATACATAGCCTGACAACGTTATTTCTTCCTTCATTATTTGTAGGGCATGAGATCATCAATTGATCGTGTGGCCTTACATCAACGTAAGAGCCAATGAGAACATGCACAAAAACATCAATATGAATGTGATTTTTATTTCAAAGGGATGGAGTGATAATTTCATGTGATCGTTTGTCTAGGCACAGGTTACAGGCATCATTCTTTTCTCTTAATTTAGAGAGAGAGATCGATATTTAAAACCATACCATCAATTGCGGAACCAAATTTGTCTTCAGAAGGAGGACTTCTTCTGACGACATCCCCAAGTTACACGGCACATCCCCGTTAGAAACGAACCTCATAGTTTTGTCCGTTTTGGAGAATGGACAGAAAGAGAGGCGAAACCGGGCAAACGAATTACGATTCACACCTCAAAACAACCTCTTTGATAACGTACGAGGTGTCTAGTCTGGACTCTGGACTCTGGTCTGAGGTCCCCGCCCTCCATGGCTTCATTCACCTAACTTCTTTTCCTTTGTTTTTTTGTACACAGTCGTGATGGGCCCCATGTGGGGGGACGAATTTGGATTTACCTGTGAAGTGCAGGCCCAAGCCCATAAGCCCCAAAACGTTTACTCTAGTACTTTACTATGTAGGCTCTGTTTGGCTCTAGGAAGAAAAGTGAAATAAAATCAACAAAACAAAACAAAAAAAAAAAAAAGGCTTCCTTCTAAATAACAGGTCTCTTGTTCAATTTCTATTTTTCATGGATGCATGAGTTGGGCATCCATTCTTTTGGAGTCGTATCCAGGGATTGTATCTTATTTGCAAAGAAATTTCTTGGATACTTCTTTTCTTCACAATTAGTTATTTTTGCAGTGACCTGCAAGCTGACTCATAGAAATTGTCTGGGCTTTTTTATTTGAAATTGAGAGCAAACCATTTGATTAGGCCTGATACAGTTGATCCGAATCAATATCAGTATCGATGTCGACCGAACGATACTAATCTCGGTACCATTTTTTTATTACCGTAGATATAATCATGTGTGGGCTGTGGAGGAAACATAGCTCCTATTAGGACAATGATTGTATTCATGCACTGTATATTGCATGCCCATACCTACTGAGTTTTGGTTGGGATGGGTTGTTAGATCGAAGGTTTTCATCATGACTTGGACAGACATTTACCTACTCGATCTATTTGGTCCATGGGCTTTAAAACTAGCCCAGCCCAAGTAAAACCAGATTAGTCAATTAGGCTTGAGTTTCATACCAGCCTAGGTAACAAGAAACGAGTTTTCCATCCATGGTAAAGAGAAAATATTTTTAGTTGTTACGTATCTGTATTGACCATTATCGATACCGATACGTATCACTAGTATTGGGCAATATGGTGTTGTTTTCTGAATTTGATGCCAAACCACTACCTGACTGATAATATCTGATAGGGGTGAAACTTGGTTGGGCTGGGTCAGGTTTTTTAAAACTCCAACCAATCCCTAGGTACCTTCACCTCAACCCAGCTTTAGGTCGGGCTGAGATATTCCAATCCAGATCAACCCAGCCCAATCCTGATTGGGTTAGGTTGGCCCTGATTGACCCTAACAAACCCCTATTTTTGTCATTTCAGGGCTTGACAAAGCCAGGCTAGCCATGTTTTTTTGTTGTACATAATACATACATACATTATATATATATATAGATAATATTATTAGGTATAATTGTAGATTATATATGAGAAAGGGATAGGCACACCGCCAGTGTGCAACACCAATGGAAGCACAGGATGGAGCATCATATAAGAGGGGCAGGGAGATCATTTCAAAGTGGGGAGGGAAGAAAGAGATAGACATAGAAGGCGCTAGCTTACAAAATATGTGCCCAGTCTTTTCCATACTTATATATATATATATTTATGGGAAAAAGTTCTTTGTCCGGGAGTGTGGTCTATGCTAGCACGCCCATGAGTCTATCTCTTTCCTCCCCATGTGAAAAGACATCTCTGCCTCCTTATTTTAAGGAGGAGAGAGATAGACATATAGGAGTGCTGGCGTAGGCCACATTCCTGGACAGAGAACTACTTCCCTTCATTTATTTATTGCCACATCAACCTTTCACATGATACAACTACGTGTGCAATTTATAGATTCCATGGTAGACACAAGATTTGTTTTTAATTCCCTACAACCCATCTTTTCCACTACCGTCAAAGGCTTAAATCAAGATATGTGCCTCGTATATATTTTAAGGGTAAGAGATTGTTGTCTGATTGTGTAGCACCTACATCATCATGAACATAAAGACCCATAGGGGGATTTATTGGACTGAAAATTTTAAGTTCACTAGGGGTTGAATGGTAAATTCATGTGATTTTTATGTATAGGCACAATAACCACGCGAGCGATTAGCAATCTTTTCCCCTTAATTAGTCCAACTCCAACTACCGTTTAAACTTCAATGGGGGCTTCTTCGATTGACACCCTTACTCCTTACAAGGGTAGGACCAGAAGGACATTTACGTCATGAAGAAAGAATATTAAGCTGAGTCAGACGGTTCAGACGTGCTTGCAACGTTCGCGCCATGTGTCTTTGATTAAATATAACGGACTCGAACCCAGTCCAGTTGTCCCAATTTGCAACTCCCAACTCCCAAGTCCCAAGTCCCTACCCTACCCGCTCTTAAAACCTAGATCCAAACTGCAGAAGTTCGTGATTCAGGACGTACAAGTACATTAAACTATCTATCAAACCGACAGTTCGATAGGCATCGGATATCTATGGACTCTAATCTGATAGTCAATAGAGCGAAGCATCCGGCTAAGGTTGTTTACATCATTATCCAATTCTGAGTATTTTACTACCGTAACTACTAAAGCCAAGGAACATTATCGCCCCCAGTACTGGGGGCGCTGCTGTGCGCATCGTGCGGCGCAGCAGCGCCCATGTGTGGACGGTGGCCGGTGGGGCCAAGCCAAACCCTCTTTGTCACGAATCTGTTTATACATCACGGCAGAACACAGCTTGAACAGAACAGCAATGGCGGCAACCACCTTGGGCCGAACGTGGAAGAGTTCTTCCTGGAAGCAGCAGAAACGCATATGGAATATTGCTTCTGCGGATCAAAGTCTATATGAGAGAAGATTCATTAAAGTCCCTTCGAAAAAATCCATGAAACGCTGTCGTAAGGTTTTTGCGTCGGATTCTATTGGAGGTGATAAGAAGGAGAACGCTCAAGCGCTCGAGTTTCAGAATAGTTTTGAAGATTCTCCTGTTTCCAAGGATTCGCAATCACTTCCAAGTAAACAAATAATTGAAGAGAAGAATCTGTACTCTTTCATTTTTTTTTTACTTTTTCATTTCAATAGGCATAGCCTTCTTAATTCTTATATGCTTTTAGGGTTTTGAGTTGGTTTCAGGGCCTCTATCTATCACCGATTTGCCAATTTCGCCTAGCCCTGGCTATCGCCTCCGGGTCGCGTTTCAGGTTCGAAATTGCCATTGGAGCTTATTTGTTAATTGCCAATTCATATACCGAGTCCTGTTTGATGATTTTGGATTTCAGGGAGTTCAAGGTGCGTTCAGTGAAGCAGCGGCTGAAAAGGCGTACCCGAATTGCGAAGCCGTTGCTTGTGAACAATTCGACACTGCTTTCAATGTGATTCCTCTTTCCCTTCTACATATCCTGTTTTGGCCTTCTATTATTGATTAATGTTTTGCCTACGTTCCACTCTGCAACTAAGATGTCACTCGGTTACAATACATAGACGTGTTTTATGGGAGCGTTGCTTTTTTTTAAACTACGAATTTGATTAGGTTCCATTTGGTTAGAAGTGAAGTGATCCAAAATAGCCAAAGCTGAAATAATATAAGCAACTTTATTTTCTTTTCCCCAATTCTAACTGTAAGAGGGGGAGGGGGTGTCTCAGAGATGCGACAAGAGCAAATTTGGAGCATTTGAGTGTCCAATGGGTATTTCATCATAGTATCTGAATTCCGAAAGGATTTGGATACTCAAATCCAAATCCTATAATAACCAATAAAAATTTTATCATATTGTAAACATTAACAAAAATAAGAAAGTAATTTCATAATTGGTTTATCTTAAATCAAATAATTATTTCTTACTTTAGATGAATTTTTAGGCTGGATCTCTTTGCATCTAAATCTGTATATGATAATAAACTAGATGTGAAAACATATGTGGATTATCTTATATTTGATGTTCTGGTTCGCTGATACCAGTCCCCAGTTCTCTCTTGAAGGGCTGATGCTGCTTTCAAGAATCTCTAGGTGCCAACTCCCAGAGTATGCTAATGCTCACCCATTACATTGTCCCTCTCCTTTTATCTCAGATTATTAGTATGCTAATGCTCCCCAGTTCTCTCCATAGCCCAAGCTTCATAATTCATCATTTACCTCAAATACTTCAAAATCTACATAAGCTCATTCAGCTCTTTGTTGAAAACCCATCCATACCAGCTGCTATTATATCCTAAAGCTTAATCTTCAATGTTCAACTCTGGGTCTATTCAAGGTATTAGACCAAACAATAATTCTCTGCATCTCTCAATTCTCAACCTCTCTCTATAACCACCAACTACCTTACTTCTACACCCTTAAACTTTTTTATCCATCCTCAGTGAGGCTTTTGATAGTGATTTGCTATACATACATATATATATATATGCTATTTAAGGCAAATCCGTTGTATTTCTTTCCTTGCAGGCTGTTGAAAAGTGGCTTGTTGATAGAGCAGTTCTACCAATTGAGAATTCTCTTGGGGGGAGCATCCACCGAAATTACGATCTCTTACTTAGACACAGGTTACATATTGTTGGGGAAGTATACCTTGCAATCCAACATTGCTTGCTAGCTAATCACGGTGTTAAATTGGAAGATCTAAAACGTGTTCTTAGCCACCCACAAGTATGTTAACCCATTAACTTAGCCGGTTATCTCTTTCAAATTTTATTGGAACTTCTTGTTAGGATATGTATTCATGACCTTTACTTTTCAGGCTCTTGCTCAATGTGAGAACACATTAACAAAGTTGGGAGTCATCAGAGAAGCTGTAGATGATACTGCAGGTGCTGCTCAGGTATGGCCGTATGGGTGTAAATTTGACATTTCTTCAGTGGTTTGGAAATGAGGCAGAGTTTGAAGGAACTTATGTCCCTTTTCCCCCTCTCACATTTAAAATACCTAGTAAAATAATTGAATGGTTCAAATTACAATGAGAGGGGCTATCTATCCATGCCTCCAGAGATGGCTATGCTTTGGTTTGGTCAAAGTTTATGGCTGGTTTGAAAACCCAGATTATTGTTGAGGTATGTGCATTTGGGGGAAATTTTCCAAGCCTACTCTGTGGTGGTCAGATTTGGTCTACTAGGTTCTCAAGCGTTGAGCAAATGTCAGACCTAAACTAGAAAAGAAGGCAATTTAGAACCAAAACTCAATAGCATTATGAATGAGATCTTTTGGACAACTCACTTGTATGACCTTAGACATCTGATATATTTTATTTGTTCTTTTGATGTTCAATTAGTGCAGATAATCTAAAGTATTAGTTGATTATGTTCATATAGTCAAGGATATTTTTTGCCATAATCCACTTTGGTGTATGGTTGAAAACTGAAAAAGAATGAAGTTTTTTCTTCATCATAATTCACTTCAATGCCCTCTGTGTAGTATATTTTTGCCAACAAATTCCAAGATGCGGGAGCAGTTGCTAGCTCTAAAGCTGCAAGGATCTACGGGTTGAATATTCTAGCTCAAGATATTCAGGTATTTCTGCAGATAACAGAACCCTAACCCTAAATTAAGAGTTAAAGGGATTGAAACTTGTTAATAATGGCCAGGAACTAGGGTTTCTGATATAAAAATTGAGAAACTGATGTGACATATGCAATAAATGGAACTGGAATGTATAGGAAACAGAACGGAAGACAGAAATCTGATTTATGATGTGACGGAAATCACCTAGAAAACAATATTCATATTAAGGCCTCAAACTAGAAATTCGAGAACTCTCAAACCTTGATATGAATCCAATGAAACTCCAGTTGAGTTCCCCCAAGGATCAGATAAAACAGTAATCTTAATTTTCTAATTTTTCCCACTGAAATAAGGATGTGATTGGACCTGGTTAGATTCTGATAATTTTTCGTAGAAACAGATTTAAGGTAAATATTAAGACTTCAAAACAAATTAAAGAAGAGAATCAATAGAGCGGAATGCTTGAGAACAGAACTGAAACAGAAAAACTAACAGAATAGGCTGATTCTGATTACAAAAACAGGAAGAGAATTGAAATGAAATCAGAGTATCATGAGGATCAACTAAAAGTTCAATATGAAAGGAAATAAAAAGAGTTCTCTGACCTAAGGAATCAATCTTATGGAATTCCAACCGAGCATACAATGAATCCACATGGCTTGAATGAAGAGAAAAGTTAAAAACTTTATCCATAAAATTCTCCCTTATGAGCAACTTACAAACTTTTATATAGAACTATTAGAATAAGAATCCTACTTGGGATAGGGAAGCCCTATCCGAGTACAGTTCCTGACAAAAGCTTAAAAAGCAAATCCATAACACAGCTAGGACTTCTAAATAAAAGATATAAGCTGGAAATACTATATTATAAACTAACTCTAGAACGTCGAAAAATCAAATTCATGCTCCTTACTACCCATATTATAGGCCCATCAAAGTAGTCCATTACAAAGAAAACCTTTTAGATATATATATATATAACTCAGTTGAAGGCTTATATAAATTAAAATAAGCTTATTATTTAGTGTTTTTGCCTGCGTCAATGCGTCTCAAAGGTCTCAGCTTGTTGGTGTCATCTTTGTTCATTCCACTGCTATCTTTTATGCAGGATGATTCTGACAATGTTACTCGATTTTTGATGCTTGCAAGAGAGCCCATTATCCCAAGCACTGACAGGCCATTCAAGGTAAGTATTTAGAATAGTATTTTAATACTAGGTTTTTATGCTTGCAAGAGAGCCCATCATTCCAAGCACTGACCCACCATTCAAGTTAAGTTTTAAAACGGTAAATGAGTATTAGATCATCTTAATGCTACTTTGTGTCTGTGTGGGGGGATGAGTGAGAGAGAGGACATTTGGCTTTTTAATTTCGATCCATTGATCTGATTTCCTTATTATTAATTGAGTTTGAGGGCTGGTATTAAATCTCACAGACAAGTATAGTTTTCTCTCTCGAGGAGGGGCCTGGTGTGCTTTCCAGAGCACTTAATGTTTTTTCAATGAGGAATATCAACCTTACAAAGGTACTCTTTTTTGTCATTGAATTGGCTTTCTTCCTCTTGCTTTTGGGGAGTGAGTATATGGATCACAAACTTCTTTTTAATAGTTTAAACTATTGTTTTTCATTTTTACCAGATCGAAAGCCGCCCCTTGCGTAAACAGCCCTTGCGTGTACCTAATGGCGGCATTAATGGATGTACAACGTAATAACTGAGAACCCTCAACTTCCATTTTTCTTTTCAAAATGCATGAATATCATTTCTGCTCTCTGAGTAAAAAGATTTGAAGAATTCAATGATATTTGTCGTCCATCCAAAGCAAAGAGGTTGAACCCCTTTAAAAACAACTCTTAGCAGAATTTTGAATTGTACATGCAGGTACTTTGACTATCTTTTCTATCTGGATTTTGAAGCATCAATGGCTGACCAAAGGTCTCAAAATGCCCTTAGGCATCTAGAGGTATTTTTTTTTCTTTTTGAAATTGCATTTTAGATTCATGGATATTTATTTTGAATAGAAGCATCTAAACTTTTACTTCCTTGGCAGGAGTTTGCTACATTCCTACGAGTGCTAGGGAGCTACCCGGCTGATACTAGCTTAACATGAATGTCCTTAAACCTGTAAGAATTTACAATCTAAACAATTATGTCAGTTGGATTTTGGGCAGATTTTATATTTATCCACTTAAAATGAATGAAAAAACAAGTTTTTTATTGTATAACCGAACCATAACCTTATGACTAGGAATGAGAGTTGGCCTTAATGATGTGGATGAGGGTTTTGTAATCTCATATAGTTAAGATATATGTTGGACTTATCAAACTCCAGAAGATAGAATTACTAACATGGTCTTTACATATGAACTTTGGAGGTAGTTAAAGCTTACCATTGTTAGGTTCTGTTCCACTTCCTTGGCACGTTTCTTTCACGAAAATTTCAGTTATCTAATAAAACCCATTTGCATGCACAAGGGCCAAGCATAGATGGATGCCCTTCTGATTGATGAATTTCTACAGCTCCAATTTGCTTTTAACTCATTTCCTTGTTGAAGTACGAAGTTCAGATTATAGTATATGACCTAGGGCTGCAATAGGGTCGGGTTGGGCTGGGCTTTATAGAACCTTAGTCCAACCCTAAGTCCCCTTAGCTGGGCCCAGGCTTGACCCGACCTTGATTAAGGGCCAGAAAAATTCAACCCTGACCTGCCCTCAGGGTCGGATTGGGTCGGGCTGACCCTGATTGGCCCTGATCATGGGGAGAAGGAAGGAAATGCATGGGCTGGAATGGGTCAGGGAGAAAATTATCAATTTTACGTAAAATAACACTGTAATAAAATGTATTATATCACTTATTGTCTTCATATGTAATATATTATATAACAGAATGTGGGTGACTTTTAAAGTTTATAATATATATATTATATCAATATATGTTTTATAGTATAACTTAAAATAGGGTTGGGCCGGGTTGGGCTAGGCTCAGCCCAAGGTCTCAACCCTGACCCAACCTGACTCTAACTCAGGGTCAGAAATTTTCAGCCCTTACCCACCCTTAGGGCCAAATATCTTAGCCCAAGCCCTGTTCGGGCTCAGGGCGGGCCATGGTGGGTTCGGGCCGACGGTCAAATTTGCACCTGTAATATGACCTGTCAGGCATTCAAAAGTAGCGAAACAGCTTTACAACAGGACGACTTATAATCATGGTGTACAAATAGAGGGTAAAATGACAACAACAAAAAAACATTATGGCTGGTATCTTATACCCTCCCCGGTTCGATCTTCCCCATTTCTATCAACTATATATGTAAAAGCTCCCAATTAACCAAAAAAAAAAAAAAAAACATTAAATATAGATCAATATATATATGGATATTGGTTTTGGAACTGACAAAAAACTGATCTGATAGCCACGTATGTGTACTCTCCTTTTGTCTAGTTTATACATATATATATATTTTTCTGGTTTTCATAAAAAAAAAACTGATCTGATACCATGAACTAAATCCATGCCTCTGAACAACTAAAATCGGATTTGGACTCTCAGCGACATGGAATTGAGCGGCTATCATGCTGTACTCAATTCACAGGCCGCTTGGAATTAATGCTGATCCAATGATTTGTAGATGATGACAATTTAAAATTCAAAATTACCCCTCTACATCTACCAACCATTGGATCGATATTAAAAGTCCACATGGCGGCTTGCGAGTTGAGCACAACATGATGGCTACTCAACTCCAGGCCGCAGAGGATCCAAATCCATTAAAATCTATACACAAAACCAGTGGCCGGAGATTGCTTGAGATTATATTGGGAGTGGTTTTTTCATGGACTGGGGATACACATGAAACCAGTGACGAAGTTGACCACAAGGTTTCTAATCCAATTAGAGTTTGCAACTAGCAAAACAGTGCATTAAAGAATCCAAGACTAGCAAAAGAGTGCATGGGAATACTGAAGGGATGCATAGACATAAACAAGAGGGTATACAATTATATGGGAGTTTATATATCCACATCATTCTCCAGATATCCAATGATTTGAATTACCACATTACTCTTCATCTCTTCCACACGGCAAAAATAAGGTGGACACATCTATTGATTACATCCACCAAAAAACTCACCTTTAAATATAATCGAAAAAACATTGCTAAAGATGGATTGCATTGTGATGTATACATGGGACACATTGCATAGTGTGATAATTAATAAATCGATGAGGGATGTACACACTGCCCATTTGCATCTTACACGTCAAGCCAATGACAAGCAAAATACAAGTAGTAATGATGAAAGTATAGTTGACTATTAACACTAGTCTTAGCTAACCCATCAGCTTGACCATTTGCTGATCTTATCTTCGAAGTGTGAGAGATTGCAGACAACACTAAAGCTTCTACTTCTCTAATAAGGTGAAAATATTCTCCGAGAACCACCATGATTAGACAATAGCTGCATCGCCGTGAATAATCAACTCGGGCTACCTGAAAGAGGCTTTATCTCCCAGGCATTTGATGAGAGGGCATCACAACTTTACATCGATGAAATCTGCTGCACCAAATGGATACCATGATACTGTTACCCTGATGATCTCAAAAGGCTCCTCCAAAATACCTGCTGGGCCTGGATTACCCATAGAGCTACCATCAAAGTTCAGCTTGACTTCGTGACAGAACGGGAAAGTGAAAAGAAAGAAGAGAAACGGGGGGAGGGGGGAGGGGGGAGGGAGGGAGGGGGGGGGGAATCAACCATGCTAAATCTAAGAGAGGGACTCCTAGAAGAGGCTACCTCCTCGCAATGTCTAAGAATATAGTTAATTCAGATCCAACAGAAAACCTCCAAAGTTATGGACCATCTATCTAGCCCTTCTCTACTTGATTTTCTCATTAGTCTCTGGAAGAGATCACACCCACTCTGCATTCTAGTTCTCTGTAGTTCCCAAATGGTCCAAATAGTCACTACAAGCAAATAAAAGGTCACATAAATTGTCCCATCTTATCAAAAGGAACTTTAATGCCAAAAACCCTACAATCCCGACCTTCACAATGGGGTGTTCCATTTCTGATAGAAGCGGGCCACAACGTAGGGCCAAACTGCCATAGCAAAAAGAACAAGGAGGCATAGGTGACAAACAGATTCCCCACATGCTATGCATATCAACCATGGGAAAATAAAGTTTTTCCTCACCCTTTGTAACCTCCCGCATGTGTTCTCCTTTTCATGGTTTATCTCCCAAGCTAATGCCTTGTGCTTGGGAGAAACCAGGGTTCTTCACATCAACTTACAAGCATCCTCTACAAACGGGGCAACATGTATAAGGATTGTGGCAACAAAGACGGACGTAGAAGAATATGTGCCATTACTAATCAAAGACCAAATCCACCTATATTTGGTTCATTAAAGTAGATGAAAACATTATCAGGAGGAATTCATTAAGTTGGTGACCTCTTCTAAACCCAAAATCTGAAATCAAACCAACCCCATAGGGAACAAACATTCACAGTATTGTGAAGATTTTCACTAGAATCCTATTCTTTTGGGATTCAAACCGCCCCCCCCCCCTCCCCTAAATCCTTTGATTCACAAGCAGCTTCATTTCAGCACTATCCCCAAAAAAGTATACTCTGCAAATGCTCAACATTAAATAGCAATGGGATCTAGGACATAATAGACAATATGATGTCATATTGAGTTCTAAACACTCTAGTTCCTTATGTTCAATCACTCCTAATGAAAAAATATACTGCTAATGCCACAACCAATATTAGAAAAACTACTCAGGGCTAATATTTTAGTTCCTAGCTTTTCAAAAAGAGTGAACCCATTTCCCACTAACATAAATTAGGAGTATCAAAATGGAAATATTTACTACTAGCAGAAAAAGTATATTAAAAAAATAACATAAGAATACTAATTATAATATGCAAAAAGAAAACTAGTCAATAATTTTACATGTGAAGACCATGTAACAAACATGCCAGGAATCACTATGAGAAGTTTATGAGAATTCCAGACACTGCAACTGATATAAAATTCATTAGCTCCAGAACAAAGGAAAGTTCCCCACACAATTTATATGCTTCAAACACTGCCAGATGTACCAGATATATCGTATAGAAAAGATTGGATAACATGGTATAAACCATAAAAGAGTTAAAACACATTTTTTGAAAAAAAATTAACTGTTCTGATGCCCATTTGATTGAAAATAAGAGTATCAACTCAAGGATAAAACCACAGCTTTTCCATCATAGACATGGGCATCAAACACAGATGATAACCAGTATTTGGGAGGAAGAATTCTAAGCCACTAAGAACCTTGGGGTCTAAATTCCATAAAAACAGATCTACAGGCAAGATCGAGAATGTCCATTTTACATTAATCACAGTGAATCCCATGAGCCTTCCAAAACAAAGAGTGTGCTGAAAACAAGTATTTTGTTTGAAATACAAAACAGAAAGAACTCATGGGGAAAAAATCTCAGGTAAACAGATGATCCTAACAGTATAGTTACCGCCTTCAGCAGCCCTTCATTTAACCACCCTCAGTGGTGCTTCAACATATTACATGGCATCTACCACCATTTTTGAGTCTCCACCAGACCTGGAAATATAAACAAGCACACTGATGAATGTGACATACACAAAAGGGTAGAACGTAACAAAAGCGAAAATTCAAAGCCATCTCAGGAAGACCAGCAGGACAATATATCAAGGACATGAATGTCATAAGGTTCATATGCAATGGCAAGACAACCATCAATAGGGCAACTTTCAGTGGTCACCTAAGCAAGCACCAACACAACCAAGTTTCCCAGTGACTCAATTAGCAATTTTGATGAAATTCACCATTTTTTGCTGAAAACTAGAAGAAAAGCGACGATGTTAAGGGTGTCTTATCAGAGTCCTTGGCGACCTCATCAAATGGTGAATCTGAACCCCCGCTATTGAACCACATGTACTTGTAGGCCATAAAATGCGACTTACATGAACAGGGTGGTGGGGCCAACATTTCTAGACTCCAACATCAGAAACATATATAGCATGGGAGGGAAGTTAAAAAATAGAAACAAAGAGGGCAGAGTATAGGGATGTAAGCGGGCTGGGGTAAGGGCTGTAAGGCAGGCCAAGCCCATTCACACTTTTATATGTGAGGCTTGAGCCAGGCTCAGGCTAAGAAAAAGCCTGGCCCTCACCCAGCCCACCATAACATTTTGAGTCTTGGGCCGGGCTCGAGCTGGCCCACCTACTGATAATATTTAAATGCATGTTGTATTTTTCTTATTAAAAAAAAGTACTTATACGAATTGAAATCATGACAGCTTAGATGAATACAATAACTTATAGCCTACCCATCTTCCAGAAATCATTTTACGAATCAATTATATAATCAAATATATAATCAAAATATACATATATATATATATATATATATATATATATATATATATAGTATATAGTTATATACATAATATGCATAACTAGTAGAAGGATTTGGGTAGCGAGAAAGAGGCCCAACTTTAACTAGTCCTGCAACAATTCAAAATGATCTATGGAGTTACTGGAGTATAGATGAATAAGGGGAAGAAAAATGATTGGAAGACTTAAGAGAGCAAATAACTACTCATGTATATTGGGCCTAGCACTATATATAGTTTGGGACCAAGCGGGCCAGGCCATCGGTCTGGATTAATGTCAGGCCAGCCTTAACTTATATCAGGCTAGGGCAGGCTAGGGCCCAAGTTTCATTCCTACAGTTGACCCTTTCAGATGGCTCCTAATGAATTGATCCATCAGACCTTTGCTTGCCATCCAAGGCAAATTATGCCAGATGGTTAAAATTTTCAGATTAGATCAACCCTTGCAACAGGATACCCTAAGTGGGAAGCACTGATTGGTGGGTCCCAATTGCAGGACAAGTCTGCTGTCATCCAGTTCGTAAATCCCTGTTACGATCAACCTGAAGATGACTAGATTTCCTCAAAGGACAAAGTTCCCTCAGCATTGCAGAGACATTTACATGAGAATACCTGAAACCTTCAAGCAAAATCATTTCTGCAACAATAAAATCAAGATGTGCTGCCTCTCACAGGTGCCATATCTTCTATGCCTTGTGGTGCCATATCTTCGTTGCCTCCCGCAGGTACCATATCTTCTATGCCTTCTGATGCCCCATCTTCTATGCCTTGTGGTGCCACATCTTCTATGCCTCGTGACGCCATATCCTCTATGCCTTGTGGTGCCATATCATCTATGCCTTTTGATTCCATATCTTCTACGCCTTGTGGTGCCATATCCTCTATGCCTTGTGATTCCACATCTTCTATGCCTTGTGGTGCCATATCCTCTATGCCTTGTGATTCCACGTCTTCTATGCCTTGTGGTGCCATATCTACTATGCCTTGCGGTGCAACATCTTCTACAAGTAGTGGTGCCATATCCATATCCTCTATGCCTTGTGATTCCCCATTTTCTATGCCTTGTGGTGCCACATCTTCTATGAGTAGCGGTGCCATATCCATATCTTCTATGCCTTCTGGTGCCATATCTTCTATGCTTTGTGGTGCCATATCTTCTATGCCTTGTGGTGCCACATCTACTATGAGTTGTGGTGCCATATCCTCTATGCCTTGTGATTCCACATCTTCTATGCCTTGTGGTGCCACATATTCTATGAGTTGTGTTGCAGCAAAGGATGGAGCCTTAGCTGATGTTGGTGGCCAATACATCAACCTGTAGCTGACATGCACTGGTCCAAAAATGCTGAATTTCCCCGCACTACTGAGAGCTACCTCTGCATCAGTATGCCTCTTGAACACCACTCTAGCACAGTTAGTCGTTTTCAGCACTTCTGTTTCAGATTCCTTCAAAGGCCCAAAGTGTCTAAATATTATATTCAGATTCTTTTCTGAAGGAATAGAATCTGCATCAGACTCCGGGAAGCTCAATATTAGTGCCGCTGGTGAATTGGGGTCCTTGGAATTTGCATCCAAACTGCCCACTGAAATTTCTACTGGCTGTTCAGCATTGTGATAAGGATTTTGCTGCTCAATATCCAATGCAGGACTGCACTGATGAGAATCATCAGCTCCATTGGTCAGCATAAAAATCTTTTTCCTAGGCCTTCCTCTTTTCTTCTGGGATTTGTCCAATGGTTGTTCTTCAGGGCCGATTTGGACAATCCTGTCAGTCCAGTAAGAATCTTGCATATCCTCAAAACTATACGATTCAGTGGAGTCCATGTTAGAGTTGGGTGGTTTTTTCTTTTTACCACCTACTTTCTCTGAAGACATTTTGTGCTTCCAAGAACTTGCATGATCAAGGCAGACAAAATTTCTGAATTCAGAGAAGAAACTAATTATGGTAGTCAGGAAACTATAGCCTTTTATTGGGTCCCGTGCAGCCAAGCAAAGTTGGGACAGCATCTCTTCTGGGGACGAGTGCTCTGTTGGAAGGACTATCTTTCTCCTTTGTTCAGGAGTTCTAGGAGATGCAGCATCACCATCCCAAGTAGAACTTTCTCTGTTCTGATCCACCTTAACTGCAACTTTACGGAGCCGTTCACCGCTACACTTAAGGATTGGAGAGGATCCAGTCAGTTGGCTTGCAACTCTACAAATGGATTCACCAACTTTGAAAGATCGCTTGGGCTGAGCAGAGTCAGCATCAGCAGCTCCTGATAAGGAAATACTTCTTTTCCTATTTTGAATCACTGAATCATCAGGAATGGAATCACCAGCTTTACGCTTTTTTCCCAACAACGATGAAACTGGCTTCCCATCAACAGACTCATTTCCATCATCAGATGAGAAAACCTTTTTCCCAGCCATCAACTCTGACAAGCTTCTTTCTTTTTTGATAGGATGTCCACCATCCTCTGAGGTGTGTTTACGCTTACGGAAAGAGCCATCCCGACTCTTAAATTTAACTTTCCCAGATAGTACTTGATCTTTATTCTCAGATATAGCTGCAGAATCATCAACAATTGCTTTTGAATGCTTGCTTTCTGCCAAGATTAAACTGTCAGCTTCATTCTCCACCAAACTGCCACACAACTGGAACGTTGGCAAACAAGAGTACCCCCTTGAACGATGGACAGCCAATAATTGCACCTGAGCTATGACAAGTTCCAGCCTATCAACTCCACCATATGGAAACAGTGCTAATTCTCTGATATACTCAACAAGCATCTCTGGTTCAAAAGAACTTACACTGATGGATTCGTCCATGCCCTTTCTCCTACTTGATTCTTCCCGGATCCCAGGGTTCTCAATCATTTGGGATCCAGTCTTTGCATAGACTTCTTCGAATGTGCATGAGCAGGCCAGCCCCAGCTCTACTCGTCTCGCAATTTCATCCAATGCACAATCGACAGCTTTACGAAATGACTCCAGATTAGTCTGCTTCTCCATCTGTGAGAAATTAGCCCTAAAGGGCTTTAGCAATGATGCTTCATTCCAAGCAAATGTTCTATCCCCAAAATATGCAACCAAAAGGCTGTCCTTCTTACGGTATTTCATTGCCTGCTCTGATGCATCCGAAGGATCGAATATCTGCCCAGGCCACCAGGGATGACTCTTCACCTTACCCCAGACTAGATCAGAAACAGAAAAATCACCTTCTTCTGTTGGCAGGCCATAAAAAACCCGATTATCATTTACAGATGCAGTTCCAGGATTCAAAGTAGTTGTAACCTGTTCTGACGTTTCTAGCATTTGGTTTACATGTGAATCAACCCTACTGACATTTTTTGTTAAGTTCTCATCTAAGCAGTCAGAGACAGAACATTTAGCATCATCTTCTCTCTCTTTAACCCTGGGTCCTTCATCTTCCTTCACAACCTCTCCTACATTCCTCTGGTCTCCATCACTGCTTGGATGAGTGACATCAGTACCGATCTCTTTAGCCTCAGTTTCTTCACCCTCCCTCAAAGCATCATCGAGGATCATCTGGTTCCCATCCTTAACCTCTGTCCCTTCATCTTTCCGGAAAATCTCATCAACAGCCTTCAGGTTTCCATCTGTGCCCAGACAGGTAACACCATCCCCCACCTCTCTAACCTTAGTTCCTTCAGCTTCCCAGTCAACCTTATCAGCAGTCATCTTGTCTACGTCTTTGTCCAGATGTGTGACATCGTCTGCGATCTCTTTAACCCCAGTTCCTTCATCGTCTTTGAAAACTTCATCAGCAGTATTCTGGTCTCCATCTCTGTCCCGACAGTTAACATCATCTAGCATCTCTTTAACCCTACTTCCTTCCTCCTCCTCAAAAACCTCATCAACAGTCTTCTGGTTTCCATCTGTCCCAGGATTACTAACATCGTCTCCCATCTCTTTAGCAGCAATCCCTCCATCTTCCTTCAAAACCTCATTTCCATCTGTCTTAGGATTACTAACATCGTCTCCCATCTCTTTAGCAACAATCCCTTCATCTTCCTTCAAAACCTCACTTCCATCTGTTCCAGGATTACTAACATCGTCTCCCATCTCTTTAGCAACAATCCCTCCATCTTCCTTCAAAACTTGACTCCCATCTGTTCCAGGATTACTAACATCGTCTCCCATCTGTTTAGCAACAATCCCTCCATCTTCCTTCAAAACCTCACGTACAGTCTTCAGGTTTTCATCAGCACCAGGATGAGTAGCATCAGCCTCAATCTCTTTTACCTCCATTCGTTCATCTTCATTCAAAACCTCCTCTACAACCTTCTTTTCAAAATCTGTGCTATGACAGCTACCCAAATCTACAACTGAATTAACCGCATCAGAATCACTGGCAATAGGCTGAGATTGAGATTGAGATTGAGTTAGATTCTCATCCAGCTTATTGCACCCACCTACTGCAATGGCTTCAACGTCAAAGCCCATGGATTGGTTATCCACTAACGGAGAAGCACCAAGCTCAGGAGAAGGCGAGCCCATCCTTTGGTCCCCTTGATGATAACCACAAGCGCCTGCAATTTGAACATCTGCCTCCTGATTCTTGTCCAGCACTGCATCTTTGGATTCATCAATGGCCTCGGTAGCCAGGTTTGTATCTACTGTAACAGCAGCCCCCTCGTCTGCATTTGCCTCGGTGAGGTGTAAATCCATGCTCTGATCCCTAATTACCTGATCAGAAGGTGTTTTAGCTATCTGGGCAACTAGCTCTTGTATCCCATCTTGAGAAGGATTCACGTCACTATTACCTATGTTTAAAGTGGTATTATGAACGCAATTTGAAGGAGAACTAAGACTTACAGAAGGATCCGTATCTCTGACATCATTAGCTTCAGTGCCTCCTCCCACCCCCTCGACCTCCACGCCTTGATTTTTCTCCGGAAAATATGGCTTCTCATCCAAATCCATCGGCTCCGGTACATCTCCTTTGGAATTTAAAACCTCCGAATTTTCCAATTCAACAGCTCTCTCCCCAGAAGCAACGTGGATTTCCTCGAAAGTCAACTCGGTGATCGTCATAGAACTTTCAGCTTCGGTAACTTCAACCCTGTCTGTCAGTCCTTCGGTATCAGAAGCACCAAGTTTCAGCGTTAGCGCCACGTCAGGTTGACCTCCAAATTTCCCATCACCACCCGCATCTACAGATTTCTTGGTCACTCTTTCTGAACTCTCTTTGATCAAACAAACATCAGCAGATTCTTCTTCTTCAGAACTTCCACGGACCCCATGAGCACCAGTGCTGCCGTCACAAACATCAGAACCTTGGGCAAATGTTTCAAGCAAATTCCGTCCTTCACCAGATACCCCAGCCTCGGCTGTTTCACCTTCGGGATTAGTACCCTGAGCAGGGCTCTGAGTGTCCAAGGCCTGCTCCACTAGGTTTTCATCTACAGACAGTGTGATAGCAACTGTGGATTCTGCAACCCTTACCACAGAAACTTCCTCCTCGACGAGTGGAACGGCTTCGGAATTCAAGTCGAGGATCTCGGAGGAGGCCTCGTTCGTGGAGCCAGACGACATGGTAAAACCCTAAGATCAAGAAAAGCAAAAAAGAGAAGCAAACATTACTATTTCACAATCTCAGTTTGCTAAAACCAGAAGTCCACGAGATAAAAACCCTTGATTAATATTAGAGAAAGAAAGTACCTGGTTGCTATGAACGCTGGCTCTGCTTCTCAGAGTTACTCCATGAAGATGAAGACCTGGAGGTTCTGGTTTTTGGTTTTGAAGAGAGAGGGAAACAGCGAAACAGAGAGAGAGAAAGAGAGAGAGAGAGAGAAGTGGCGTTGAAATTTTGATGGTTTAACTACTAAAAAAGTTTCGTAAAGTTACAACTGATTTAAGATAAAATTCGATGAAATTGTGGTTTTTGATCAAAATCCCAAAAAAAGACAGCAACTCTTGCGGTCTTGTCCAGTTGTCCTATTCCGATTTGCAATTGTGTCGATGCGCACACTGCATACGGTTCAACGTGTAATAAGTATCTCATAGCAGTCGTACGCTGGTACCCGATATCGATGGATTTGGATCCTCTTTAGGGATCTTCGAGTGAGATCTCTCCATCTGATTCGGAAGTGAAACGAGGTGTCAATTCCAGGCCCGGCCCGGTAGAACCGACCGAACCCGCCCAACTAAAGACCAGCCCGGCCTAGCCCGTTTACTTACTAACTTGGCGGTCCCAATGTAGGGTTCTAACCCATTGGGCACCCGATCGGACGGACCAATTCTAAGCTTGACCGGTTATAACCCGACCTAGCCCGACCCTTTATCTTGTAAACTTTGCTATGGGCTTGGGCCCTGTTTTATTTAGTGGTCCAAATCTGTTCATGACAGTAACTTTCTGTAGGGCTGGGTCTGATGTATTGGCTATATTTTTATGACAGTTTCTGTTGGGCTGGGCCTGATGTATTGGGTATATTTTTATGATATTTGTTAGCTTCAAATTATATCATATATTATATGTGGTGTCTTAAATCTTAAATGTCTTTTCCCTTTTAATGTTCTTATGTAGAGAAGCAATAACTGTGTAAAACTTGATTGAACTCCTATTGATTTCCACATCTGGCTTGAAATATTCCATCTATTTGTTAGTAAATGCTTTGTACAAAGATGCTTCCCCCACCCCCAACTTTCTTTTATTTTATTTTTTATATTGATGTAAAAGAACGAGAGGAAGGAAGTAGTAGAAGATGGTTTTTTTTGGTGTTGGTGCTAATCCTATTGGTAAGGGAAGAAGCATCCAACCCATTCTGTGGCTGCACCATTTAAAGCCTGGTTAAGGTTCGTTTAGTGTTAAATATGTCCACAGCCCGGTTAGGGGCTGATTACTAGCCCGATTGTAGCTCGAAACCCGACCTAGACTGACCTAACCCGACTAGGCCTGGCCCGAAGACTTAAACGGGCGATCACGGTACAGGCTTTAAGCACTGTGAGGCCCGGTTAGGCCCGATCGAACCCGACCGAGCCCGTTTGATTGACACCCCTAGGCCCCATTCTGGTTTGAGAACATTGCCCTCATTTTATTATTTATTAATTCTTTTTTCTTTTCTTTTTTTCATTCGAATGGTAATTCTTTTCTTCCTCTTCTTGCAAACGCAACCACTTTCAATATCGATCTGATACATACAGACTCATTGTCGATTTGGTACAAGATCGCTATATATCGTATCGACATCAGTGATACCATATGTGATATATCGTTATGATGATCACGTCATATCATGATCAAATCACACTATTGTGTGATCGTGATATGATGTAATATGATCACAATATCAATATTTTGTTGATCATTTTTTTTATTCCTCTTCATGCAATCGAATCCACTTTCAATACCGAATCAGTACCAACCCATTGTAGATTTTATATGAGACCAACCCATATCATATAGATATCCATATGATACCATACGCAATATCGCCACGATGATAATGTCATATCGATATATAGCGCGATCCTGCGACATGCGTTATCAACGCTATAACGTGATCATAATAGCGATATGGCATGACCCTTTTGCCAATATCGGTTTTTTTGCGATACAAAAATTAATAAGAATTAATAAATAATAAAAAGGGAAAAAATCGATAGCTTTCTCTTTCCACAAAGCTCCAATCTTACTATTAGCCTTCATTTTTGAACGGAGAATTGAGGGAAAGAACTCAAGAATCCTCTTTATTTTTTAAATAAAAATAGGAAGGGATATTCGAGGACAGAGATCCCTTTGTGATCACTCCAACAATGCATGAGTAATCCATGAGAGAATTCTATTGCTCTGCATGCAAATAGCACTCACTTGTATTTGAATTGAGCTCCGAAAATTGCCATGTGGCTAATGCAAACCATGTCTTATCCCAACTTTAGTTATTTAATGAATGATATATATTGACCAAATTAATAACAAAGGGAGTGAGATAGATGAGATACCCCTTTATATTGACATCATATATGTTAAGAGATGAATTTTGATGGTTTTAATTTATATATAAGGAGACCCACATCAATAAATTAGGAAGAAAAGAAAGAGCTTAATGAGGGGGCATGTACATGGCCACAAGCCCTCCTTTTTACAACGACAACAACATACAACTCACCTTTATCCCAACTAAATGGGATCGGTTACATGGATCCCAATAGAAACAAAAAATTAGTAGTAAGAAGTAGAAAAAGGATCTTTGTTTGGGACAGCTACATGTTTCGTTCACTTTTTCCCTACAGTAAATTTCAGACTCAAATATTTTCACTTAGTCTCTCATAACTTTCAATCATCTATTGAATAACACACCCTATTCAGAGGTTCTAGATTTTTAAAGCTTTACTTTTTACCACTTAGAGGTTTTTATTCCAAAAGAACCATTTGAGCACTAAGGAGACACATACACTCTCACAAGCCCGATATCATATTTTTTCTTGAGTCAAAATTCAAAATCTGCAAACAACCGCTAGCTCGGTTGGTTGGAGGCATTACAAGTTGCGTACATGCCTCCTAGGAGGTCAAGGGATCGACTCTCTTTGGATTGCATATTGTGCTAAAAAGGCACCCCTCTCTCCCCCCCGCCCCCACCCCCACCTTAGTTATAGATTGTGGACTTGTCTTAGCCTTCCCTCTTAGCTTGTAGTTGGCCTGTGGGCCCATGATATCTCCAGCATTATAGTATATGGGCTTTTCACCAAGTATTAGAATCAAAGGATTAAGTGGAGGCTTGTTGTGCTTGGGTAAACAGTCACTGCAGTTGGATTCCATCATAACCCATCCTCGATTTATTGCCATTTCCTTTCCTGTATTTGGGAATACTGAACTTTGGTGTGTGATTGGATTGTATGCCCCACCTTCCCCTGCAGAACAACAATATTTTTGGGAAGAATTACATAATCTCCTCACCAATCTTACCCTACCATTTGTTCTAATTGATGATTTTAACCAAATTCTTCCCAAACTAGTTCCACACAAACTAGTTGCCATCGTCCAAGAAACCCAACTGACATTGTTTAAAAAATTAGAAATGGATCAGTCGAATTGATCAATTCAGATAAGTATCAACTGTGATTGGTTCTGATTCTGGATGTACCGATCCAATTGATTATTGGGTTTTAGGACCAATTCATTGCGTTTTTGGATCTAAGGGGTCAATTTTAGGGTTTCTAGTACAGATTCGACACATGATTCGGAGTTTAAAATCTTTGGTCCGACGAGCAAGAAATACGAGTCAACTCTAGGTTTTCTAGTATAGATTCGACACCTGATTCGGAGTTTAAAATCATTGGTCCGTCGGGCAAGAAATATGATAAAATTGTGCTTGATAATTATACAAATGCTTTTCATTTTTAGGTTGTTTAGGATCTATACGCTAAAAAACAAATGCTTATCGATTCTAGGGTAAAAAATGACGAGACTGGATCATAAATGGTCGGGGAGTCAAATAAGACTCGGTATTTTTACCTGAGCCATGATAAAATCGACGAGTTTAGTCATTTAAAAAAAAAAAATCATAAAACCAGTTCACTTAGAAACAGAGTTAACTAAATAGTAAATCCATAATAAAAAACAATAAGAAAACCTCAACTCCTTGACTCCCTTCTCTTGTTCAATGGTAAACTCAAAATGCATTGATGTGTGATTACTTGATTTTTTTTTTGTTTATCCCATTTTTTTTGTATTTTTATGATTTTTTACTAATCTATACATATTTATTACATTATAAAATTAAAAAACGTAACTCATCTTGATCGGGTTTGACAAGGCCGAATCACCAGTTTTTCTAGAAGAGTCAAGTCACAAAACCTGGTTCAACAATGTCCAATTCATTTTTTTTTTTAATAATTTATAAGGACCCATTATTTATTTATTTTTTGTAAAGTAAAAGACCCATTCGATGACACCGACATCGAATTCCAGTTTAAAACCCACGTGGTTATTAGTAGCAAACTACTTATCGCCTGCTTACCCTAATTGACACAAATGCACGCAAGTCTTTACAGCTGGTGCATCTAATAAAAAAGAAATCTACAGCTGGCGCGTATCTTTGACGCCACCTCCTCTATGTAATAAATATCTTCTACCCTCGACCGTTATTTCGTTCCCTCTCTTTCAAATCAACTATACTTTCTATTTTCGCTCTCTTTTTTTCCACATCTCACACGCTCACTCACAGGTAAGCACTCCCCGCATATACAAATTTATGTCATGAGACGAACTTTGTTAAGATTTGCTCCCCTCTACACTCGCCGCAATCTGCTCTCCCCTCCGCATTGCAGAAGACCAAACCCTTTTTCTGCTTCCATCATCAATGTCACTTCAACTCCTTCTTCGAAGCTGAGGAGGTGGTTCTTCTCATCCACCAACGAAAGCCCTCTTCCCGAGACCAGGTTAACCCAACCACAGAAGAAAGAAGAAGTTCCGCTCAATTTCGAAAACATCAGAAGCAATTGATTCAAGAAAACAGGCCTGTCCTGTGCATATTTTTCAACCTCCAATCCCTCCCTTACTATAGCAGCCATCACAGTGCCTTCTTCTATGTTTAATTGCTTGCAATTTAATAATCGCTGTTCTTTTATATGGCGCAGAGTTCAAAGTTCATGTTTCAGTCCCGAGGGAAATTACCTTGTCGCTACTTCTTGTGACAAGTGGGTTTTTGATTGCTGCCTCAATTGAATTTCTCCCTTCTTCTTTATTTTATAGTCATTCTAATTTGTGCTATTTTGAAGTGAAGATTGTATTCTAATCTGTTCGCATTTCCTTTTTCCTCTTTTCTCTCCTTTATCTTTATTAAGCTCCAGAAGCAAGCATATTAAGGATCGGTTCCGTATTCGTCAGAATCCATTTTCTCTGCCGCCGTCGTTGAATTCATCTATGCTTTACAGTTGCAGAAGCCAACTCTAGAGCCACCAAGAACAATCCACCTTTGCGGAGCCTTTGGTTCTCAGAAACGCCTCTTTATTACATAAATGCTCCTCCCCACATGGGAAGCGCCTATACTACCATTGGCACCGCCCAGAACAATCCACCTCTGGTTTTGTTTCATGATCTTCATCCTCGTTTACTGTACCGCCGGTATCTTTTGGTGGGTAATCCATTTTTTCTACTTCTTTCTTTGTTTTCTGTTTTTTACAATTTGATTATAAACAATTATGTGTGTGTGTACAGGAGGGCATATTAACCCAGCAGTGACGTAAAGTGTCACTAATCCGTGCTGTGGATGTACATGGTGGCACAAGCTTGGGTGCAATTTGTGGTTAGGGCTAGTAAAGGCCTTCCAAAAGTCTTACTATGTGCAATATGGTGGTGGGGCGAACGAGATCGTTGATGGCTACAGCAAAGGTGTGGGTTTGGCAGCTGAAATTATTGGTACCTTCGTCCTTGTCTACACTGTTTTCTCTGCTACTGATCCCAAGAGAATGAACACCCCAAAAATATCAACCTGCCTCCTGACATTAAGCGCAGTTAGCACCCAGAGTTGAAATGTTCATTTTAACCCCATAAGTTATTTTAAAAATAACATCCCATTCCATCTTCTTCCCTCTACTTCCCTATTCTTACCGTTAGAGAACTGCGGCAAAACCATTCTTGGGTAACCATCACCTGCGCCAACTCCAGGTCCGACGACAATCAACTGTGGCAACTCCAGCTTTGGCGACAATCAACTTTGGCTTATATTGTGCATTTTTAGATTTGCAAACAGGAAAATGGGTACAATGGTTTCGGTGTTTTGTGTTTGCTCAGTTCAGTAAACTATATGTTACAATTATATGATTGATTGTTTTTCAAGTTTTGCCTGTTTGCTGAGGAAATATTTCAAACTATTTATTCTTTATCAATGGTTTTAGGGGAGAGGTGGTGTTAGAAAGAAAGCTGAAATCAATCAGATTTGTGCATTTGACTTACTAGCCACTGTAGCTGGCAAGCTATTACAGGAGGGGGAAAATTCACCTGCTTCAAGTACTGTTAAACAGGAACAAGTGGATGAAGAGAATCAATTGAAAATAGAATCTTGTGATCATGGAAGCTGCAATGAGAGTGTCTCTGTCTCATAGCTCAGCAAACATAATTATATATCAAAGGAACTCTTAAATGTCCAGAGTGTTGGAGGTTCAATACTCGCATATGTAATAACAAATCCCAAGCATTCAGAGAAGTATGGTTCTGCTGAGGAGTTAGTAGTTGGCAACAGCAGCAGTAGTTTTGGAAACTATCCTAACAAAGTAGAGAGAGGCTAACCTGGGTTTGGAAAATATTGTGAAGACAAAGCAGAGGATGGAACTGAGAGACTAGCAAATGCTGAGGCACAAAAGAGTGGAAGTGTGATCAATGGAACTATCCCATATACAAGCAGTAGGAGGATCCAATGGAATTCGATATGAAACCTCATGCACTGCTCAGTTCAGCAAGCAGTGTTGATGAGTTTCTAATTTTTGTTTTTTTTTGGAATTGGGAACTTATATATATTATACTTTGTTTTTTTTAGGAGGGGGAAGGTACCAGCCAGGAGACTCGAACTCGAGACCTCCTGGTGAGCATGGGCATGAAGCGCACCACAGCTCACCAACTGCACTACTCAACTGTTGGTAATTGAGTTTCTAATTTTTGTTTGTAGACGGGAAAATGAAGCCTGCTCACCGCAAGAGGAAAAACTCTTATACAGGTCAGAGATCACAGAGGAATTCTCTATTTAAGAAGAGAGAGCTATTTGATGAAAGCTCCATATTAACTTCTAATGGTGGGATGAATAGTGAAGGCATTTCTAACTCACCCATAAAGGGCATTCATGGAGATGTAACTGGTTCAGGTGCAACAGTGCATGGAGGTCTACTTATATCTGCTCAATCTTTTCTTTTACTCCTTAAATCCTATGTCTTTTGGGATTTAAGGTTGGAGTTTCTAAATCATCTTGTTTCTTCATGCAGCTAGTGGTGCTTCATCTACTGTGGCAGGTCAACAAGCATCCTTCCACTCAAGGGCATCTCATGGTAGTCGAGCCTTTGATAGACTGATTTTTGTTTAGCTATTATACTTTAATTGTGTTCTGAGATCTGAAAGGTTCTCATATGTGCATTATCTTGCCTTTTTTCAGTGAAGCATCAAAGTATCAGATTAACCTCAATTAGGGATCGAAGAAGCTATCGCTGCAATTGAAGAGAAGGATTGATAGGGTTAGGAAATTAAAAAGAAACAGAAGCCAAGTGCAGCAGGTGAAGTACAATGTGTTGAGCTACGCCATGAACTTCGACGACCCTGCAGGAAGAGGTGGATTTCCATCGTAGCAGATCTTTCGCTTTGTTTTTTAACAGATTAGAAGATAAGAAAAGAAAATAAGAAAATGGAGATGGCCGGCAGGGGGAAAGATGATTGCTGGTTCGGTTTTGGGTTAGGTAGATTATAAAAGGGGCACATCAGAGGTTGGTAGGGGCGGAGTTGCAGGAAAGGGGTTGCAAGAGGAGAAAGAAAAAGTAGGAGGAGAAGTCCCCTTCCGTGTTCTTGATTCTTCTGCCTCCAGTTCAGTGAAAACGATGAAGAGAGAATGGTTTGTATTTGAGATTTTTGTGATTTTACCCTTAAGGGTATAATGAAAAATTCACCCTGTGTAAGGGTAATTTTGTCTAATACACAACTCATTATTTTAATTACATATTTATTACCTCGCGTTTTCTACACTTGGCTTTTCCGCTTCGGAAAGGATGCGAATTTCCTAATGGCAGTTATAAAGCAAAAACAGGAAACTCGGCACTGAAAATAAGAGAGCGAAAGAGACAGAGAGAGAGGGTGTGGGGATATCGGGAGCGGTGTCTGGTTCAGATCCGAAAGTCTAAACTCGCGGGAGAGAGAGCTTGCTTCTCTGTTCATGGAAAATGAAATTCTTCGACAACTTGCCTGCAATGGATCTTATGCGTTCGGAGAAGATGACCTTTGTTCAGCTCATAATACCTTTCGAGTCTGCCCATAGAGCCATCTCTTACCTCGGCGAGCTTGGTCTTCTCCAGTTCAGAGATGTAAGATTCGAGCCAGATCCGCTAAGTTTCATCTCTTTGACCGGTCTCTGATTCATATTAAGTTGTTATTCGCCTTCCATTTTGTTTCATTTAACATTAGTTTTACTGTTTTTCTTCCTCTCCATGGTGCTGAGCTCTGGAACTTCAGTTTATGTGGATCTCTTGTTAATTAAATTGGATTGGTCTTGTAATTTGGTGAACTCGAATGGTCCCAACCTTGATAATTCTCTTCCTTGGTGCAATAGAAAAGAAAAACGTTCCCTCTCTCCACACATACCTTTTGGTCTGCTGTAATGGAGATTTTGGCGGAGTGGGAAATTAGCTTGTACTCGAATGCACTTAGTTCTGTTTATTGCTATCTGCTCGAGATCTAGGCTGCAGTGTTTGTTATAGGAATTCAGATGAGTGCGAACATGCGGGAGTTCCAAACAGAGGAGTAGCACAGAATTTGAGGGCTTCCCTATTCTTTGAGAAACATTTTGAAGAAGATAATGTGAACGGTTGGAATCTACATAAAGGAAAGTAATCTTTGAATAAACCTCTTGTGAATGACTCTTGCGCACCTATGATGGCTCAAAGGTGGAACGACAAATTCCGGTTGGATTGGAGGCTGACAGCTATTTATCCTCACAAAGTCACTTATGACATAGTAAAATGATCTCTAGCTCTAGAGTGTTATAAACCACATCATGGAGGGAGTGGAAGTGATGAATAATAATTCAAGGAGCATACAAATGCACCCAAACCTCAAATGGTTGAGGTAAATCAAACTGCTTGCCCAATTAATTGTTCTGCTGCATGAAATTGACGAGTCAGTAACAACTGTAGAGATCCTTGGTGAGTTTTGGATTTCCCTTAATCAAGACAGGCGTTGGATACTCTACCTGTATGCGAGAGTCTCTATCTCAACCTGGTGTATGCAGTTAAAATTCAACTGTCATCAGTCTATGGTCACATGCACTTTGCCAATTGGAGCCAAGATAACACTCACCTTAGCTGCTGATGAAGAGCTAATACTGACAGTAAAGAAACATAGTGCAGAAACGAGGTGATGCCATCATTGGTTTGCAAGTTTTATCCAAGGGAGTTTGTTTTCAATTTTGAGAAGGAGTTGGGGGGGGGGGGGGGGAAGGGACAAATCACCCATTACTACAAGGTGTCATCTTGGAGTTCAAGCTTTGTCAACCAAAATGCAGATCATGATGTGTAACTTCTGCAGCTGTAACTTTACAGTTTCCTGTGCTGTCCTACTTTACCCTTCATGGGCTGTCGTAGTTTACCATGCAACATCCACCAAATAATAAGGTCATTCAAGTTTTCTCCATCATCATTTAAACAAACTTCCATAGGAATATCCCTTTCCAAACCATTTCTGCATGGGTGAGGTTATTGGCTCCAATTTCTAGCCTGTAGGCTTTTTGATGCAGAACTATCTTGAAGTTCAGAGAATGGTTTACATTCTTTCGAAAATCCATTTTCAACTTTGGGGAGGTTGTGAATGCGTAGAATTTATGGCCAAATTTTATTTTAAAATTGAATTATTATAGGGGTTAGAAACACTTCCACAAACCATAGTCACACCTTATCGTAGGTCTTATTGAAAACCCCCATGAGCCCTTTATTGTTTTCAAGTCTTTCATCATTTAAGCATATTGAATTCCCATCCCATCCTTAGTTTCTCAGTTTTAACAGGCTGGAAAAATACATCATGCAGCTGAGCCAACCAATGAACCATTAGCCTTTTTAGTTTTTACTTATATGAGCTCCTGCATTTATATGTCCATTTACTTATTTTTATTCTTCACACCTTCAATTTTCTCAGCAGAATTGCAAAAAACAGTAGATCTAATTCCTAATTCCATTCATTTTGTTTGTTAGACTGGCTGAGTCCACAAGTTCAATTTGAATTCCATAATTCATGAGTGCTTGTTGCTTTAAGTGCCCAAGAAATAGGAAATTCTAGCTTGACTGGGTTGAGTTTTGTTAATCTGGGGAGAATGATGATGGAGCATGGTATGTGCCAAACAGTCCACAGAAGTGAACAACTAAAAATCATGTGATTTACGTGCTTTTAGTTGTGACTAAAATGGATCTTTTCTTGGGCTCAATCATAAATAAAGAAGGTGATATTAAGGATGATGTTTCATAGAGAATTAAAATAGGATGGATGAAGTGAAGAGGTGCGTTTGGAGTGTTGTGTGATTGATGTATTCCTTTAAAACTTAAAAAGAAAATTTTATAGGACAGTCATACGACTGGCTATGATTTATGGTACACAATGCTGAGAAGTTAAGAAGCATCATGTAGATAAACTCAGTGTAGTGGAGATGAGGATGTTGAGATGGATGCGTGGCAAAATTAGGAAGGATAAAGTAAAGAATGATCATATTAAAGCTGATTTGGGAGTAGCTCCGATACATGATAAGCTATGAGAAAGTCATTTGAGGTGGTATGGCCATTTTCAATGGAGGCCTTTGGATGCTCAGTATGGAGGAGTGATTTGATTTAGATTGAAGGAACTAAAAGAGCCAAGAGCAGGCCTAAAATGACCCTAGGAGAAGTGATGAGGAAAGACATGCATAGCTTAGGCCTTGTATCAAGTATGACCTCGAATAGAGCTGATTAGAGGCAAGGATCCATGTAGCCGACTCCATTTAGTTGGGATTGGGCTGAGTTGTTGTTGTGTTTGGGCTTGGATATGGATTACATGTTAGGTCTATACTGAGGCCTTGGCTCTCCTGTTGGCCCATTACTAGATGACCTGTTAGTTTTATAGCTACTTGTCCTTTATAACTGAATTGGATCCCCTTGTACCAGAGAGAGAAATTTAAACTAGGGTAACTCAGAGTTTTACGTGTTAAGTAAATTTAGGAAATTCTCCTTCATTGTGATTCTTGTTAGTCAAGTTAAAATTTAGTCAGGTTATGATTTTTCTTGTTCTAGGATTTAAGGAAGCATGTCCAGAAATAGGTCTGTTAGATGACTGACATGCCTACATTCTACAAATAGGCTTGTAATTAATGAATTTCCTTTTCTGGGATGGTTATATTTAGAATTTGTAAATTTTCTCTTATCTAGAGAATATAGTTTTTTCTAATCTTTTATTTCCGTTCTTCCCCCCTCCCTTGGTACCATTCACAATACAAATCATCTTACACATGGAATTGTTTCTTTAGTCCTACCGCTTCTTTTGATGGAATGGTACTAAGTATTGAATCTCTATATTGTCTTCCACCATGGGGCTTCTTTTGCATAAATTGCTTTGATGCTACCAGAGTCCCATTGGGCATTGGTTAATGGCTACTGCAAGTCATTAGCAAATATGATGCATATAAGTCACTTAAAGGCTTATTTTGTTGGAAATAAGCCTTGGGATGGGTTATGTATGTGTTGAGCCTTTGGCCCCATGTGTTTTCATTGTAATGGGCCTAAAATATGGGTAGAAGGCAGGCATACAAGATTAGGCTTAGTTAGTTAGCTCTCTTTAATTTTAAGTTGTTTATTAAGCTATGATTTATTTCTACAGCCTATTAAATGAAGACACTTCGAGTAATAGTGTCTCGGAAGACTGCATTACCTATCAAGACACCACATGTCGTAGATATATACGAAAAATTATGGTGTTTGAAGTAAAAGAAGCTTTAAGGAGGATGAAAATAGGCAGGGCACAAGGCCCAGATGAAGTCCCAATAGAAGTGTGGAAGAGTTTAGGAATCTGTGGTTTATCTTTGCCAACTAGGCTATGTAATAAGATTATGAGCATAAGGAAAATGCTAGATGAATGGAGGAGAAGCATTATGGTTCCCAATTTACAAAAATAAAGGTGATATTCAGAGTTGCAATAACTTTAGAGGTATAAAACTAATGAGTCATACTAAATTATGGGAGAGGGTTATTGAAATCCACTTGGGACAAGAAACTATTATTACAGAGAACCAATTTGGTTTTATGCCAAGAAGATCCACGACAGAAGCTATTTCCTTAGGAGACTCATGGAAAGATTTAGAGATTGCAAGAAGGATCTCCATAAGATCTAGAAAAAGATTAAGATAGAGTCCCAAGAGAGTTAATCTGGCAAGTACTAGAGAAGAGAAGTGTTTCAAGTAAATATGTGGATATAATTAAAGATATATATGATGGTGTGGTGCAAGGAGCTCTCCTAGAATCATTTATCGATAAAGTGGCCCTACAAGGTGGGATTTTGAGGGTGATACCAACGAGATGTGGATTGAGATCACGACTTGTATTAAGAAGGTTGCTAAGGAAGTCCTAGGGGTTTCCAATGGTATGCGTCTGGGCCCTAGAGAGACTTGGTGGTGGGATGACGAGGTCCAAACAGCCAATAAGACTAAGAAAGATCGTTTTAAGACCTGGCAAAGGACTAACGAGGTAAAGGATAAAGTGAGATATTATGCGGCCAGAAAAGAAGCTTGGAAGATTATGGGGAAAGCAAGAGCGAAGATATGTTTAATCACCTGAGACTGATTTACCCATTAGATTAGGGTAAGCTTTGGGGGCGTTCAAGGCCACCCTAAGATTGTCCTTCGACCAGGGTTGGGGAGGGATCTGAACTTCTGATTTGTTGCTATTGGTTTTCTCCATAAATCTGTCATAGGTCATATTTCAGACCTGAGTTTCTCTATCTACTTTCAATCTAGTCATTAGCTTGGAAGTAGGTTTTTGGGGATTGCATTGACCATTCCAAGAAGGGAATTCGTCCTTAATTTTAGATCAATCTGATTCTTGGATTTTGAGTTGGAATTCGCTTCTTTTCTGAATTTGTGTTTCAGATTTAGCTACTCTTCAAATTAGTTTTAATCTGACCATTAGGTTATTGCCATCTCCTGAAGAGCATCTATTCTATTTGTTTGTGAATGTTGGTTAGAGTTTGACCTTCCCCAGACCCCGCAGTGGCAGGAGCCTCGTGCACTGGGTACGCCTTTTTTTTTTTTGTCTGGTTTTGAGAAGGTTGACTTTTTCTTGGCTTTTCTTGGTTGGGTTACTTGGGATCTTGTAAGGGAGGTGTTTAGCCTGAACCTAGGGTTCATCCTACCTATCCCCCACCAAAAAGCCATGCAACCCATCTAATAACTAATCAAAACCCCCTCCATGGATTGTGCAAGGTTCAGGCATTACGTTTGTCTTTAGATGGAACACATAGAAAGTTCGTGAATCTGAATTTTTTTCATGTATTTTTTTTTATTTCAATTAAAGAATCTTGAACCAAGTCTTCCATATGCTATTTGCGTGGTTAAATAATGGTTATGGAATTGTATGCTTATGTTTGAGTTGATGGGTCAGATGTCATGACCTTCTTACGTTATTCTTACTGGCAGTTGAATGATGATAAAAGCCCTTTTCAGCGAACATTTGTTAATCAGGTATGTATTGTTCCAAACCTTTCTCAAAAAACTGGATGTAGCTGCAATTTAGTATTATTTGATATGTAATGTTCTGTCTTTATTTGCTTTAAAACCGAGTGTAACCACTTTTCATGCTTAGTGAGTTTTAGTGAGTTTTTAATCGAATAAACTTACTGTATTTTCACTTATGAAAAATTTCCTGTGTTTTAGTGGTTAATAAAGAAAATCCTGTACTTGTCTTATTGTTGTTTAACTTGTATGATATTCTTAGCCTACATCAGGATTTAGTTGACAACTTGACAAAATCCATTCTTGAGATTCGCTGAGTCATGAAAAGCTCTGACCCTCTATTTGATTCTAATAAGTCCTTGTTTGATTCATTTGAAATTGAGGGTGATACTTTTTTTCTCCTCTTTTTTGAATTAAACGTGGTGGCTGTTAGTGATCAATTTTTTTTTGTGGATTACTGTTAATTATTTATTATATGTGCTTAGGCTCTCTTTGGTATAGTTTAAATTTATGTTTATCTGACACATAAACATAAATAAATGTCTTTGGTATGATTTATGATCCCTATTTCTCATTAAAATAAATCAATATAAGCATAAATTCATAAACAGCTCAAGAGTTGTTTATGATTTATCACCATAAACTGTTAATATTTGTTTATGCGGGTACCATTAATGAACATGTGTAGAATTGCTACTTAAGTGGGGGTAAAATGGTAAAATTAACGAAAATTAAGACAAAACCTCTCTCTCTCTCTCTCACACACACACACACACATGGTTTTAGTGCACGGTGTCAGATCGGGTATCGGTCACCTGCAAAACTGATATGATACGGATCGACCTATTGAACAAATTGCCCCTGATTTCACTTAAAAACATAGTTAAGGTGCCCAGGCGAACCAAGGCAATTGAGGGGGTTAAAAATCAAGGCGACACCGGAATTCAAGGCGAGAGCAAGGCGCCTGGACTCCAACTATGCATAAAAACAGGATTTTTTTTACTGTTTTACCCTTTGTCCGTACTGTGCCACTGATACGGTATCGCCATGGTATCGGGATAGGCAACTATTAAAACTGTTACGTGTCGCCCAATACAAGTGATACGATACCGATACCTCAAACCTCCTTGGCTCCCCCATCCCCACCCTCTCTCTTAACATATATCATATTATATAATATATCTTACCAAAAAAAAATATATATAATATCATATAATAATATTTATTATATTATATATATATGATATATGATATATTATGTACTATATAATATAGTATCTTATAATATAATATATACTACTATATATATATATATTAAAATATTATATAATATAATATAAAATAAATGCTTTATATATATATATATATATATATATATATAATATTGTGAATAATATAATACATAATATATTCTTCACTTAAGCATATCAAACCTACTTTTCATTATATAATCTATTATGTCTAGTAGTAACCAAGGTTCTAAAACTCGGGTTTCGACAAGGTTTCGACCAGTCAGAAATTGAGTTCGTGTCGGTTTCGACCATATCTTGGTTGAAACCTGAGATTTTTTCCCATTGATGGGGAAACCAAGGTTTCGACCCCAAAACAAGGTTTTTTAGGTCTGATTTTTTGCAGGTTGCCTATTTTTCACATTTTAAACACAATCAATGAATTACATTCACCAAAAAATCACTGGAAATGGTACTTGTGGTTATTGACCCAAGTTTACTAACGTATGGCTGATACGATTCATTTTAGATTGATTTTGTATCAATCTTATAATACAAAATCGGCATAGAATGCATTCCAAGAATATATAACAAACACAGCCTATATGTACATACGGTCATGTTGACTTGATGTCTCCTTAGACTAAAAACTTGACAAATGAGGAGATGATGTCATACATAATATTAGAATCCCAACTGAATTTCTTCTGCATACCATTAGATCAAGGACACCCAAATTGAGAACCAATTTTCTGTTTTCAACCGTAAAACCCTAAAAAAAACCCTAAAACAAATGAAGAAATAATAACCCAAGTACCCAACACAACAGAACAGTTTCTTCTTCTGTTTTCTGATAAAATAATGATGTGCACTATGGTGTATATAAAACAATCTGATGATACTCTTGAAATGGAAGGAGAGAGATACTAGATATCATAAACCACAAAAGTATATTAGTAGGGGTAACATGGTCAATTCACTATTGTTGGCTTATATCACCACATCTATGTAGAACCGTACCCTCAGAGAAACTTTCTAGGTTTTATTAATGGGGCCAAAAAAAGAGAGAGAAAGAGAAGTAACGGGTTTGTCTTGGAAACACCATCCTTTTTGCTTTTCTCATAATGGGGCCAAAAAAAGAACAAAAAGGAGAGGAAGAGAGGTAATTAATTAAGTCACCTGTTACCGAGCAGGTTATGAAGTCTGATGATGAGCTCTTCTTCTTCTTCTTTGGAAATGTTGCCTCTCTTGATATCTGGTCTCAGGTAGTTCAACCATGAACCATCGCAGCCTACAACTCTTCCCGCATCGCTTCAAACCTACAAAACCATGACAATAAGCTTCATATATATATATATATATGTAGTGATGAAGATTAAAGAGGTGCAATAGAACAGAACAGAACAGAACAGAGAAGAGAGAAATTAAACCTGCTTTTTGAGGGAGATCTCTCCATTTCCCTTCTCCATGAGTGTTAATGTAGGTCGTAAGTATCCAATCCTCTCTAGCTGACCATGCTCCAAAACATAGGAATGAAGAAGAAGATGCAAAAATACAGAATAGGAGAAGAAGATGAGGCTGTCGTTGGTTTGAATGGGAAAAAGAAAGATAACAAAGTGTAATACGGTTCTGCAGTCTAAAGTAAAGATGCTTGGTCTGTGTATTGCTAAAACTAAGGAAAAAGCATATCAATTGGCCCTAGTTTCGACCGAAACCGTCGAAACTAGGTCGTGTTACGGGATTTTTAAAAGTTCCACTCCAACTCGTCTCGGAACCTGTTGAAACCAGACAACTCGACGGTTTTGACAGGTTTTGATTGAGTTTACGATCCATGGTAGTAACCAAACGATTATTGTTTATAGTTCATACCCTATTATCATAATTGATTATTCATAAATACGTCATAAATATAAATATAAACTATGCCAAAGAAAGCCTTAGTTAACCATTTTATTGTTTGAGTTGAAAACTGATTAAAAAGGTGATATGCCAGGGTAGTCGGACCATTCTTGGATCACCTCCTTTTCACTGTTTAGTGTCATGTTTGTTTACTTAACTGTAATTCCAATGCCTGATAAACTTAAAACCTTAGCATGAATAGCTGACAACTGGTGGCGTGGATATAAATTAGAAAGCAATTCGCCTTCGATGTAGTTATTCCTTTTTCCTTGGGAATTTGTCTAGTGGACTTAAAAAGTGTTTAATGTTGGGAGATGTCTGTGTAGCTCAGGAAAGCATGTGACTTGTGTCCTATTCAAAGTCATTGATTACTTGTTGTGTTTCCCTCATTTTTTCAAAATCTCAACTTTTTTAATTTGTGGAACTTGGTTTCATCTTTTGATATTCTTGTTTGTGTGATATGTTGCAGGTAAAAAGATGTGGAGAGATGTCACGGAAGCTACGGTTTTTCAAAGATCAAATAAATAAAGCTGGTCTACTACCTACTACGCGCCCTACATTGCAACCAAACATTGACTTGGAGGAATTAGAGGTTGGTTTGTCTCTTTATTTGTTAGTCTTCTTGTGCCAATGAGTCTGTTAAGATGTGTCATGATTTCCTAGTTAGGCTAGACTTAGGCTCTCTTTGGTATCATTTATGTTTTTGTTTATGGCCTATTAAAATAAATCATTAATGAAAACCATTTTTGATAAAAAATGAAAACCGTTTGGTAACCGCTAGACATAATAGAGTATAGAATGAGAAATCATTTGGTAAGTACCTATGTGTAAATAATTTTGATTGGTGGGTGAAGAGATTCCCCCTTTAACCATCTTCTTCCCCATATTATATTATAATATATAATATAAAAATATATATGTATTATATGATTCATAATTTACGAGCGGACCAAGCATATTGAAGCAGATTGTCACTTTGTTCGGGATGCTGTTTTAAGGAAGCTTGTTGAGTCTCTTTTTGTTATTTCCAAAGACCAGTTGGCTGACATGTTTACCAAGTCTTTGTTTGCTCCTAGCTTTCACACTTGTTGTAACAAGCTGAGCATGGGCGATGTATATGCTCCAGCTTGAGGGGGAGTGTTGAGTTTTTAGGGCTATTTTGATCTTTGATCTTGTGGACTATGTCACTGTTCACGTGAACAATATCGTGAACGGGGATATTTTAGTCCCCATGTTATTTTTATTGATGATTATTATAAATTATAAATAGAGGAGGGGCCTGCGGTTAGGTATTCTATTCTAGCCGCAGGCAGCTTCCCACGACTTTGGCTGTCTCTTCTCTTTCCTTTCTCCTTGCCTTGGTTTGGTTGCAGGATTCTGGTTTTGTAACAGTTTTATTATTTCCTAGTTAGGCTAGACTTAGACTTCTATTTGTAATTGAGCTTTATATATACGTGATGAGAGGGAGTGCTAAAGATCATCGACTTGTTAGTTTCTTTAGCAGTCTCGACTTCTCCCTCAATCTCTCTCTCTCGGTTCTCGTCTTCTTCACTTGTTCTGGTTGCTAAGCTTTTGTCACAGATTCAATTCCATTTTTTGTTTTCAGATTACCTTTTCTTGTTTCTTATCTTATTTTATTCATCATTTTTGTGCCCTGTTTTATTCTTCCCATATGAATAGTGTATTTCAGATACCTGATAAGGATTGTTAATTTAGATCTTGTTGATTTCAGATACAACTTTCTGAGCATGAAAGTGAACTTATTGAGATGAACACAAATGGAGAGAAATTGCGACAAGCTTATAATGAACTCTTGGAATTCAAGATGGTATTGCAAAAGGTATATGCATTCTTGTAAGGTCACCAATCTTGAGAAATTTTGATTTGGGGGCGTCTTTCTGTTGTCATCCTTTGGGTATTTGGCTATATTTGCTATCTTTGCATGTTGGAGCCTTTTTTATTTTTTAATTTGTAGCAGAATTATAAATTTAGGATAAATACCATGTTTTTTTTTTGCTTTACACTCACAATTGTTCTCTCTTTTGAGACTCGTAATTAAATTTAGGGAAATTTACGAAACACCCCCTGAAAATGGGCTGATACTCAGATCACCCCCTCTACACTAACGGTGTTAGTCTGCTGTTAGCTATTGGTGTAAAAGTACTATTTTACCCTTGTAATAATCATTAGAATTAAATTTACAATACTATCCTTTCCTTCATCTTCAACCTAAAATAGCCCACTGCCTCTGCTTCGCCCAGGCAGCATCGCCGCTGCTACCTGAAGCTTCGTTCTCTCCATCTGAAGCTTTACTTGTTCATTGGTAGAGCGAGAGAAGACAAGACAGGAGCTTTGAGATCGATATGGTCTATATATCTCTCTTAAGAATTAAGATTTCAAAGTCCGGTTCATTGATCGACGGGGATAATGAAGCAGGAGAGCTCATACAGAGATCCAATGTCCGCTGTAGACCAAATCTCTTTCTTTTTTCTGGGTGTCTCCCCCCGATTGAGAATGAAGTTGTTATTGATCAAAGATGAACTGATGGAGGTTTGATGACTTTGTAACAAGACTAAAACCTCCCCAGAAAGATATCACAACCTAAACTATTGATAGCGAACCAGCGGACAAAAAGGAGGAGCACACGGACCATAACCAGTAACAAGAACCCATTCATCATAAGCAAACCCTAACCATACAAACACCCTAAAACATCACTAGAAACCCTAGTTTCTCCAGCTTGAGTAACGATCACCTCCGCCACCGCCACCGCCACCACCACCACTTCCGTAGCCACAGTCACCACCACGGCTGTATCCACCACCGCCTCCACCTCTGTAGCCACCGCCGCCACCGCTGCGATAACCACCTCCACCACCGCCACGGCCACCCCTGGTCTGGGCCTGGTTGACGGTAATATTCCTACCATCAAGATCCTGTCCGTTCATCCCTTCAATAGCATCCCTCATCGATTGCTCATTGCGGAAAGTCACGAATCCAAAATCTCTGGATCTCCTAGTCTCACGATCGCTGATGATCTTTGATTCAATAATGTTGCCGTATTGACTGAAAGCCCTCTCTAAGGCTTGGTCATCGGTCACCCATGCAAGGCCACCAATGAAGCAACGGAACTCAACATCTGCAGATGCCATTGCTGAAGAAGAGAATTGGAACAATGAACAAGAAAAAAAAAAGCAAAGAAACCGAACAAGAGCGGAAGAACAAGAGGAGGATCAAAATCCGCCTTAGAAAGCACCAATAAAAGTTGAAAGCAAATGGAAGGAAAATTATCAGTTTTTCCTGATTTGTTTTCTGGGTTCTTCTTCTTGGATATACCACCATTACAGTCTATTACAGTATAGTTTCTCTTTATTGGAGAGCAAAAGATGGTTTCTTTTTTCCCATTCGGTTTAGCAATTTGGGGAAGAAGGAGAGGGAATATTCCCTCTCCAATTCCTTATTTTAATTAAGAAAAAAAAAAAGAGTACATGTTGGGTTTGTAGATCTAAAGGTAAAATAGTAATTATACTCTTCTCAAGGGTAGTTTAGGGTTTTCAAAAAATTTAACTAACTGACTTCATCAGTTAACTAACGGTAGGGTCTAATTTGAGTATAGGGTTCTAATACAGGGGGTGATCTGAGTATTTTCAAATATGAGGGGGTCATCTGAGTATCGGCCCATTTTCAGGGGGTGTTTCATAAATTTTCCTTAAATTTATAATTAATGTATGGGTATCTTAATAATATGGAATCATTCTCTTTCATTTCTTTTCATCTTGAGTTGATCTTTGGTGGAATGCTGATGGACCTTTGGAATATAAGATGGTTATTTTTCCTTTGCATATTTATGTCCTCTTGATAACCAATGAAACGAATGTAGGTACAACAACAACAACAACAAACTCGACCTTATCCCAACTTAATAGGGCTGGCGACATGGATCCAAACAAAACAGAGTAGGGAAAACAAAGTTCTAACCAAAAAAAGGGAAAGAAAGGAGGGGACAGGAGACATGGGGCAAGACATGAGAAATGAATAAAAAGGAGAAAAAAAAGGGAAAACAAAGCAATAAAAGATGGGAAATAGATACAAAAAGATGAAAGATAGTAAGACAAAAGAGGTACAACCCAACATGTCAGGAGAATCTCAGCTAAATGGGGTTTGCGACATGAATCCTTGCCCTCCTATAGGCTTTGTCTGAGATCATACTTGGTACAAGCCCTAGACTATGCATGTCCTTCGTCACTTCTCCTATGGTCATTTTAGGTCTGCTCCTAGCTCTTTTAGCTCCTTCAATCAGAATCATATCACTCCTCCTTACTGGGGCATCCCTAGGCCTCCGTTGAATATGACCATACCACCTTAAACGACTCTCTCGGAGCTTGTCATTGATCGGGGCAACTCCCAAGTTCGATCTTGTATGTTCATTCCGTACTTTATCCTTCCTTGTTTTTCCACACATCCATCTTAACATCCTCATCTCTGCTACACAAAGCTTATCAATATGACACTTCTTAGCTGCTCAACATTATGCTCCGTACATCATGGCAGGTCAAACAATAGTCCTATAGAACTTTCCTTTTAAGCTTTAAAGGAATACGTCGATCACATGATACTCTGGACGCACCTCTCCACTTTATCCATCCTACTTTAATTCTCTGTGAAACACCATCCTCTATGTCACCTTCTTTATTTATGATAGACCCTAGATATCTAAAATAGTCACTTTGTGGTATCTCTCTTTCCTCAATTCGCACCATATTAGTATCCCTCGTAGTGTGACTAAAATTACACATCAAATACTCCGTCTTCGTTCTACTAATCTCAAAGCCTCTTGTTTCCAAGGTTAACCTCCAAAGCTCTAACTTAGAGTTAATCCCTTCTTTTGTCTCATCCACCAAAACGATATCATCGGCAAAGAGCATACGCCATGGGACCTCATCTTGGATGCTCTTGGTTATATCGTCCATGATAAGCGCAAAAAGGTAAGGACTTAAGGCTGAACCTTGATGTAATCCAATTGTAATTGAGAATTCCTTGCCCTGACCTCCCACAGATCTCACACTAGTCACTACGCTCTCATAGATATCTTTAATGACATCCACATATTTTCTTGGTACCCCTTTCTTCACTAGAACATGCTGGATTAGATATCTAGGGACTCGCTCATAAGCTTTTTTCAGGTCAATAAATACCATATGGAGATCCTTCTTGCTATCTCTATATCTTTCCGTAAGCCTCCTCAATAAGTAAATAGCTTCTGTCGTGGATCTACCTGGCATAAAGCCAAATTGGCTCATCGGGATATGAGTCTCTCTTCTCAAACGGGCTTCAATAACCTTCTCCCAAAGTTTCATTGTGTGGCTCATTAGCTTTATGCTTCTGTAGTTATTGCAACTTTGAATATCACCTTTATTTTTGTAGGCTAGGACTACAATGCTTCTCCTCCATTCATCTGGCATCTTCCTTGTGTTCATAATCCTGTTAAACTGCTTGGTTAGCCAATAAACCCCACAACCTCCTAAGGTTTTCAACACTTTTATTGGAATCTCATTTGGATCTGTTGTTTTGCCTTCTTTTTCATCTTTCTTAGGGCTTCTTTAACTTCCGTCACACTAACCTTTCTTACATATCTATGATGTGTGGTATTATGTTGAGTAGAGTACTCGTCTTGGTCAATTCTACTCGACCTATCTCCATTTAGTAGGTCACAGATATACTCGTCTCATCTCTTACTAATACTCTTCCATCATCACCCTTGATACACCTCACTTGATCGAAATCTCTACTCTTCCTTTCTCTCATCTTGGCTATCTTATATATGGCTTTTTCCCCTTTTTTTGTGTTTAGGTTGATATAGAGATCCTCATACTTCTTCGCCCTAGCCATCCTCACAATCTTCCTATCTTCGTTTCTAGGATCATAATACCTCTTTTTATCCTCTGTTTCCTTAGTCCTTTGCCAAGTTTTAAAACACACTTTCTTGGTCTTAATAGCTGTTTGGACCTCATCGTTCCACCACCAAGTCTCCCTAGGGGCTTGGCGACTACGCTTCGCTTCCCCTAGCACATCTTTGGCAACCCTCTTAATACAAGTCATCATCTCGTCCCACGTCGCATTGGTGTCTCCTTCGTAGCCATTCCAATATCATGAATGCATATATGTGTATGTTATTTGCTTTGTAAGTCTATAATTGTCATTTGTCATATATAATTGGAATTTTGTTCGGACAAGATGGTGCGTGCTCTTTCACTTTCTCTTATTTTTTGTTTGTGTCTCGGTTCTTCTTCTTATATTAGAAACCCTAATTTCAACTTATCCCTTTCCTTTCCTTTCATCTTATTAGAGACCCTAATGTCAACCTATCAAATTCAACTCTCTTTTACTTTCTTTTTTTTTGTACTTCGGGGTAGTTTTCTCTTCCATCCTTAAGAATCTTGACTTCTTAAAACAAACAGAAAAAGTTGGTGGTTTGGTTAAAAGAAGTGTTTAGGTGGGTGGAAGGCTGTCAGGTGGAGGAGAATTTTGAGGCATCTTAGTGGCTATAGACTATTGCATTATCAGTTCACAAAGAAGTTCAAAAAAAGAAGAGACTTTTTTCCAAGGGGCTGCTGTGCAGTGAAGACAATAGTGGCCTTTAGAATCTAAAAGTTCTGATGCGAGCAATAGATGAAGGCATGTAATGTCAAGTTATTGTCTATATAAATGGGGAATTATTGGCATTTGAAGGTTGCGATACTCTGCTTATCACTGTGTCTTTCTTGAAGAATTGGTTTGTTAGAGTTACTTATCTAGACTACAAATGGAAATACCAGCTCTTAGGAAATAATTTATAGACTTCTATATCCTTTTTCTTTCTAAAAAATTAGCTTTATACCCTCTTTTTACTATAACCATCCTCCTCCTGCTGCACATTGATCATAGCATTCCATGGGTTGTATGGTGCACTTTGAGACAATGATCAAGTCTTATTATGACTCTTTGGTCCTCTACTGAAGGACTTGTATGTTGCAGATCAATGTGTTGTCTCACAGGCCACAGCACATTGCTAATGAGTCATTGTCTCTGTCTTTCACTGTCAAGAAGGATTGGACCATCAAAACCGCAATCCTCTAATTTAGAAGACTCACAAAATATAATAAAGATGAAGCAAATAGTAGGATATAAAGTTTTCATCTCTTTGTTGAGTCCAAGATGAAACTGAGTTTTTAGTTGTTATAAGATTGTTGCTGTTGCAAGGATTTAAATCTTGGTATGCAGACCGGATCAGACACTACTGATCCCAACCCTGGATTGGCTGATCTTGCCCATTAGGAGGGCTGAATGTTTGCTAGTACCTGAAAAAGGTTGTTCCTTGCTTCCATGGTTCCTTGTGAAAATTGTCACATCTGATGCTGCAGACAAACCTATATTGAAGTGCAGTGTAGTTATTATTTATATCTCAAATTTTGACACTGAGGACAAGATTTTCAAAAGGATAAAGACAATAGAGGAAATTATTGAATCCAAAAATGTTATGGTAAATTTTGAGGATGAGTATAATTGTGAAGTCTCTGTAAGTTCGACTTTGCTGCTGCTGCCAAGTTTCCATTTTATTAGTCGATCAATTTTTGGGCTTTGTTAATAATTTTTTTTTCATCCTGAATCAATCAACCTTTGCCATGGTCTGGTATCAACTAACTGTTATGTCTTTTCATGGGTGCTATGTTGTTGTCCATATGTGTGTGATCTTTGACGATCTTTAGTCTTTTGCATTTCTAAATAATCTTTCTTAGGCTGCATTGGATACACTTCCACTTGTTTTTGTTGTAAGATTGCTTTAGTATTTCAGAATTTTTTGTTTTATTTATATTTGTTGAAAACATAAAAGCATGTTGGTAATCGAAAACAAAAACACACTTTCAAATGACCTAATAGTGGAAATAATGATTCTTTCCAGGATCTGAGAACCCATGCACTTGACCATAAGTTGGGTTACACCCGACAGTTACCCGTTGTTGGGCTTCTAAGAAATTTTCACATGATTATTACACCAGCAATTGTTTTTTCTTTTTTTGTCCCCCTTCCTATGATGCAGAATTCAGGAACAAGTAGCAATGCCGGGAGAATAAGAAGAAGAAAGGATTAGAATTTGACCCACCCTGAAGCCTAATCATGGGCCCAGTTTGGGTCTTATTTTTTTATTTTTATTTATTGTTAAGTTGTCTAATTAGACTGGTTTAGGCTGCTGTAAATCCAGTTCTGGTTTAAGTCAGTATTCTTTCTGTCAGTTTCCTAGCTACATTAGGAAGACTCCAACAAATATGGCCTGCGATTGGTGGGTTTCCCAGTTTATTTTAGTTCCGTTTTTCCCCTTGTTTAGAGTCTGAGACAGCTTTACTTAAAGCCTATAAATAAGTGTAAAGGGCTACAGCCATATCCCTACCCATCGAATTCTATGAATGAAAAAGATGTTATTCTGTTCTGGTTCTGTAGAGTTCAGGCCAAGCTCTTCTAGATTCAAGGGTGTTTGCTCAGTGGATTCTGAGTGTTACTTCTTTGGATTCAGAAGTGGGTTTTGATGGATTCTAAACCTGCAAGTTGGGTGGATTCCTGATCTGATTCTACTATTCTTTCTCAAGTTTCAAGTAAAAAATTCTGAACTTTGATTACCCTGCGATTTCTATTTTCAGATTCATAGTGCTCTTAACTAGTAATACACTGCTAATCTGAAACTGATTTAAAACTGCTTATTTTCCCATCAAATTCTTTTTCTGAATCTTAGATTTACTTTTCTGTTTTAAAATCAATGATTCTAATCGATTTCTAGTATCCTACTTGAAGTCCAAATGTGCAAATCCTAACTTTCTGGTTTGATCTTCTCCATCTAGTTTCTGTTTACTGTTTCTGGTTTTAGTTTGTTGCTTCAGTAAATAATCAGACACTTGAATTGATTCTGTTTAAACTTGTAAAACTCTTCTATTGATTATACAGGTTTCAGATTTTTTTCTTGTAGTAGGATTCTTTTATATATTGCAATCTGACCATTAGATTCAAATCATACTTTGCAGACTTATTCCTTCTGTTAAACAGGATACCTGACCAGAATTTCAAGCTAATCTGACTAGTATTCTTCTTCTTATTTTCTCCTAAATCTGGTTGTTCCTTATTCCTGCAAGTCTTCTTTTACTCGAGGTTTCTAACCCTAATCCCTTAGGTAACTAGATTACCCCTTATCCTGGGCAGCATTGGTCCTTAAACAAAATCCTTGTGTGATGCACAAAACAAACCAGGAAATGATCCAAAGCCTCATGATTTCATTCATGACGACCTTGTTTTGCCTGATTGGCTGTTGTTTAGAAGATGAGTTTTGGATTGTTGTATTTTTGTATGGAAAAGAGAAAAGGATAACAAAATTCTCTAATGCTGTAATATCTTTTGTATGGAATGAAAGTACAATTTTTGGAAGAGAAAAACCCATCAGCAATACAGTCCAGAGAACTCAAATGATGAGCCTAATCAGGGTGGCTTGAAAAGAGAAGCTTGATTTTGAGGTGATTCCAATGCATTCATCCAGGCCACTTGAAGGGGATACCATCTAGGTTGTCCATACTGCAGTATTTAGAGCAAATTCTTAATTTTTTTGGTGAAAAAATAGTTATTGCTACCAAATGTTATGTTAGGAATTTGTAGGCCTAATCCAAAGTTTTGAATTGGTATTTTGTAGGGTAAAATTCAGATTATGATTTTATTCATGGTAGAATGACCGAATGCCATACTAGATTTCATAAAGCATTTTTCGATGGTTATCTATTGAATCTAACCATTCCTAGATGTCTACGTGTGCTCAATGTTGCAGTACCCCAAATTTCATATTAACATTCCAGTTAGCTTTCAATGATTTTGTTGGCATAATTCAATTTTCCTAGAGCATGAAATGTACTAATTCTTGACATTTAATTCCTTACTTGAGGTGATTTGGGTCTTAGATTCAGGTGCACTTGGTAGTGTGAACCTCTCCAGTAAGCAAACCCAAGCTACCTCTTGCGTAAACTCTATAGAATGCCTGTCCGAGAGTGTATGACTGTGTAATGGCTGTTTCTCTTGTTATACTTGCACCTCTTATATTTTAACATTCAAAGTACCAAATGATGTTTTAAAGCCCATGTGCCACACTGCAACATAAAGCTATTTCCTGGAAAAGGAATACAGGGGAACTGTTTCCTTCTTTCCAAAAGTATCACCCCTCCCCCCAAACTTTTCCTGCGCAAGGACATTTTTGAAATAGGTTACCCTCCACCCTCCCACCCACCAAAAAAAGAAGCATCATACCTCTCTACTCCTATCCACGTGTTACCTAAGTTGATGCACTTGGTCTCTGGGCCTACAAACTTAAGGCACTGCTCTAACTGAATTTGTGCCATCTGGTATAATTCCCTGTCCGGTAATATTTGAATCGTTGTCAAACTGCAATATTCATGCTGCCTTTCCTTGCATACTCTCTTCATTTTTTTTGTGTACATTTTTCAAGATATTTCTTTTTGTCAACTGCATTACACCAGATGGTTCTTCCTTGACTTTCTGTTATATGGTGTACTTCTTATAGTTCTCTGTCACTTAATCTTTTCTACCACTTTGCAATTTGTTGCTTTTCCTGCCCCTCATATTTTTTTTATTCCAGGCAGGTGGCTTCCTTGTTTCAGCTCAAAGCCATACAGTTGCACAGGACCGAGAATTAGAGGAAACTGTATATTTAAACAATCACCATATCGAAAGGACATCATTACTTGAACAGGTGCAGTATTGTGTTGCAGCAGTAGCGTAATTATTTTTCTGCAACCCCTCACTCTGGTTCCATCTGTTAAAGCATATATATATTTTTTTTGCAGGAAATGCAGCCTGGGCCATCAAACCAAGCTGGTTTAAGATTTATTAGTGGTATTATTTGTAAGTCTAAAATTTTAAGATTTGAGAGAATGCTATTCCGTGCTACGAGAGGCAACATGTTTTTTAATCAGGCACCAGCTGAAGAGTATGTCACAGATCCTGTATTGGCTGAAAAGGTATAACCCTTTAGGTTGATATAGAGATCCTCATATTTCTTCGCCCTAGCCATCTCCACAATCTTCCTAGCCTCGTTTTTGGCATTGGGACTGCTCTAGCAGCTGTTCAGGCAATTGATATTGTCTGACTGTAAAATGGTAGACTTTTTAGGATGTTCATCAAATATGTTCTAGTTTCCTAAGTATTCTGAGCCCCCATACTAGTTCTTTAATCTTACCTAACAAACCGCAATAAACAAACATTTTCAGGTTAGGACAGAGGTTATGTTCAGTTGGGATTTTCCGCCCCAATTTCAAGAAATAATTGGGTTGGACTCAGGTTGCACGTACATTTTCAGGCTAAAAACCTGTCTAAAAACTTTAGGAAAACCATATTTTCCAAATACAATCTTCATTTTATCCCCTCCCCTCATTAACTACAACTACAAGCATTAGCGATAAAAGAAGTGGACAGTAACAAAAGCAAAACCCGGGAAAAAAAAAAAAATACGAGGACATTTGGACCAACCACTTTGTAAAATCAAGAAGGAAAAATGGAATCCTCCAGCTAAATTAAAGATGGAATTCAAAAGGGCAAATATTTGGATCAGCACTAATGTGGTTGATATGGAGGGAAAGTAATCATAGGGTTTTTGAGGGATACCCATTCCAGTATATACAATTGTTTTGGCGTGCAAGTAAGATATAGATGGGCCCCTCGTAGCTTACTCTCTTCTTTGGGTTGGTTGTCTTTCCTATTCCCACCACCTAACAAATCTCCATTAACCCACAGAAAGAGGGGGGGGGGGGGGGAGGAGGACGGAATCAATTATCAGAACTATAACTTTAATTGATATAATAGATCAGTCATTGGAAAACCTGTTACTTTGAATGTCTTATGGCTGAAAAAGACAACAATCATGACTGGTCATTACAAGGATAACAAGAAAAAATAGTCAGGTTGACTCGGGAAACATTTAAGGTGACAAATCACAACCTAGCCTGAGTTCATGCTAAGTTTTTACTCACAGAGTTGAAGGCAAACCAGATCCAACTGATTGCAACTACTAAACACGATAGTGAAGAACAGAAGCTATTTTCTGATAATAGAACAAACTTCAAAATTTTCAGATATTGAAGATGGCATTCTAAAACAACACAATGTGGTAGAAGTTAAAGAAGCCTTAAGAAAGATGAAACCAGGCAAGACAGCAGGCCCAAATGAGATTCCTATAGAAGTGTGGAAAACCCTAGGAGGTCGTGGGATATTTTGGTTAACCAACCTGTTTAACATGATTATGAACACAAGGCAGATGCTTGATGAATGGAGGAGAAGCATTGTAGTCCCGATATACAAAAATAAAGGTGATATCCAAAGCTGCAATAACTAAAGAAGCATAAAGCTAATTAGTCGCACTACGAAACTTTGGGAGAAGGTTATTGAAGTTCGTTTGAGGAGAGAAACTCATATTTAGATGAAACAATTTGGCTTTATGGTAGGTAGATCCACGAAAGAAGCTATCTACTTATTGAGGAGGCTCATGGAAGGATATAGAGATAGCAAGAAGGATCTTTATATGGCTTTTATGGACCTGGAAAAAGCCTACGACCGAGTCCCTAGGGATTTAATTCGGCATGCTCTAGTGAAGACAGGGGTAACGAGTAAATATGTTTGTGTAATTAAAGATATGTACGAGGTTGTGGTGACTAGTGTGAGATCTGTGGGAGGCCAGGGCAAGGAATTTCCAATTGCGATTGGGTTACACCCGGGATCAACTTTAAGCCCTTATTTTTGCCCTTATCATGGACGACATAACCAAGAGCATTCAAGACGAGGCCCCGTGGTGGATGCTCTTCGCCGATGATATCGTTTTGGTGGATGAGACAAAAGCAGGGATTAACACTAAGTTAGGGCGGTTGAGATCAACCTTGGAAACAAGAGGCTTTAAGATTAGTAGAACGAAGATGGAGTATATGATGTGTAATTGTATCCATACTGTGATGACCGACATGGTGCGCACTGAGGAAAGAGAGATACTGCAAAGTTACTATTTTAGATATGGGGTCAATCATAATCAAAGATGGTGACAGAGGATGATGTTTTACAGAGAATTAAAGTGGGATGGATGAAGTGGAGAGGAGCGTCCGGAGTGTTGTGTGATCAACGTATTCCTTTAAAGCTTAAGGGAAAGTTCTATAGGACCATCATACGACCGGCTATGTTGTATAGAACTTCTGGAATAGAACTTTTGGAAATTACATAAGCCTCCCTAGGGAGGAAAGAAGAAATAAAAGAAAGAGTAATTAGCAACTAAGTCTTGTCTTATAATATGACAATGACAAAATTACCCTTACATACATAACTCTAACAGTTGGGCAATAAAGAAGTGTCATATTGCGAAGTTATGTGTTGCAAAGATTAGGATGTTAAGATGGATGTGCGGAAAAACTAGGAAGGATAAAGTAAGGAATGATCGTATTAGAGCTGACTTGGGAGTTGCCCCAATCAATGATAAGCTTCGAGAGAGTCGTTTGAGGTGGTATGGTCATGTCCAACGAAGGCCTAGGGATGCCTCAGTAAGGAGGAGTGATATGATCCCAATTGAAGGAGCCTAAAGAGCTAGGGGCAGGCGTAAAACGACCATAGGAGAAATTGTGAGGAAGGGCATGCAGAAGTTAGGTCTTGTTCCAAGTATGACCTCGGATAGAGCCTATTGGAGGACGAGGATCCATGTAGCAGACCCCATTTAGCTGTGTTTCTCATGACTTGAGCTGTGCCTCTTTCTTCTTATTTTCATCTTTTGCCTTTTTTTTTTTCATCGTTCATTTTTCATTTTTCACCTAGCATGTCTCAGCGCATTTCCCATCCCTATTCTCCCATCTTCATTACCCTTTTTATTTAGACCTCAGTTGTACCTACCTTGTTTTGTTTGGATCCATGTAGCCGACCCATTAAATTGGGATAAGGTTGAGTTTATTGTTGTTGTATATTCAGTTCTTTCTGTCGATTCAGTCAGTTTTTTTGGTTAAAACTATACTAATTTTTATGGCTTCCTTATTGCAGGTTGAGAAAACAGTTTTTGTAGTTTTCTTCTCAGGGGAGCAAGCAAGAACAAAAATACTGAAAATTTGTGATGCATTTGGTGCAAATTGCTACCCTGTTCCTGAGGATATTACCACACAGAGGCAAATAACTCGAGAGGTATGCATGCTCTCAAGGAGGCCAATTTTTTCTCCTTTCTTCATAGAACTTTGCTCAAGAGATGGTTTCTCTGCTTTTCTCTCCCAATTTGGCTACAGGTAGAGATGGTCTCTATGCTTTATCGTTTTGTTATCGTATCTGATTTTGATGAAATTTTGGATTTGCTATTACAACTTAAAAAGTGTAAAACATGTTGCTATTTGTAACTTGCATCCTTCCTTTCAACTTTCATATAAACCCAACTGAAAAAGCTACTTGTGAAGGTGTGATCTTTTGTGGTGGGGTCTTTTGTATGTCTGCAGCTAAGCTATTTGACTTATTCATTTTCTGAAACTTTGGGGGTCGTCAAAGGAAAGTCAGATTGCTGCCTAGTATTTTCTTTTGATGGACTGGACACCAGTTCTCAAGGACTTTGTGGATCCACCCTGGTTTTCTTTTATTGGCAGCTCTAGGTTCATTTCATGCAATGAAAAATACTTGGGAAAATGTCTATCACTCCCTAATACTTCGCCTATATTTACTCAAAGCTCCCTTAGTTAAAGTTTCTTTTCTGATTCCCCAGAAAAGCAAACTTCCACCTCTCTTTCTCCCCTGGTGCTTCAAATGCCCAAATTATCCCTCTATTTGCATAACCGGACTGGTTTTCCCCTTTCCTATTAAATTGGTTCAATATATTTGGCTTGAATGAAGCCAAAATACTTGAGTGAACTAGATAATCAAACAATGAAAAGGAGAAACACATGGGACGGGAAGACAACTGACTTTGAATGACAGGAAGGCCAACTGCTGTAAAACCTGTGGAATTCAATGGGCTTGCGGAAATATCTGCAAAGAGAAAGCGGAAGAACCAGTACGGTGGAATCCATCAGCAGCCTTGGGGGAAATGGGCTGCAGAGCCAGAGTTCAGAGATCCCAGAAAAGGAGTCTGTGTCTGGTTGGGAACCTTTAACACTGCTGAAGAAGCTGCAAGAGCTTATGATGCTGAAGCTCGGAGGATCAGAGGCAAGAAAGCCAAGGTGAACCTCCGAGAAGAGACATCCTCTCCAACTCAGAAACACACTCTGAACTATGAAGTCAAACCCTTGGAAGCAGATACCAAAAGCAAACATGACATCTGAATAGCAAAATGTTGACCAAAATTTCGGGTTAATGAGCAACACAGCTAATTTCTATTACACTTTTGGCCTATATGGAAGAGAAGTCCCAGTGAATGTATCTGAATGTCTGGGTTCATTCACTGCCATAGGAGGCCCTAATGGATTCAAATCCTTTTCACTGTCTGATGGGTGCATACTTAGTTTTAATTCAGATCAGGGGAGCAATTCCTTTGATTGTTTTGATTTCGTGTGGGACTGGGGAGACCGAGAACCAAAGACTCCAGAGATCTCATCAGTTCTGTCCAATGCGATTGACAGTGAGGAGTCTGACTTTTTAGAGGATGGTTGGGGTTCATTCACTGCCATAGGAGGAGGCCCTAATGGATTCAAATCCTTTTCACCGTCTGATGGGTGCATACTTTGTTTTAATTCAGATCAGGGGAGCAATTCCTTTGATTGTTCTGATTTCGGGTGGGGAAGGGGATCCGAGAACCAAAGACTTCAGAGATCTCATTAGTTCTGTCAGATGCGATTGAACCAGTGAGAAGTCTGAATGTTTTATAGGATAGTCGTGTAAATAAAAAAATGAAGACCATACCATGGAAGTGGTACAGGTTGAGGAAAATACTACAAAGAAACTTTCTGAAGAGCTGTCCGAATTTGAATCCCAGATTGTCTTTCAAATACCATATCTTGGGGGCAGCTGGGAGACATCAATGGGAAGCCTCCTGAATGGGGATTCAGCTTAGGATGGCAATAGTTCGATGGACCTATGGTCTATGGAGCTTTGTTGATTTTTCCACACATTTCTCCTTCTTTTCATTGTTTTATTTTGCTGGTTTACTCAAGTTTGGTTTGATTCAAGCCAAATATGTTGAACCAATTCAATAGAAAGGATGGCAATAGTTCGATGGATCTATGGTCTATGGAGCTTTGTTGATTTTTCCATACATCTCCTTCTTTTCATTGTTTGATTTTGCTGGTTTACTCAAGTAATTTGGTTTTGTTGAAAACTAGGGGTATTTTAGTCTTATATTTTGGATTTTTGGGGTTTTCTGTAATTTTACATCAGTTCTGTCCTTAGTTTGTAAGGTTGTAATAAGTAAGGGGTTAGGGTTAATTTCATATATCCCTCACTACCTTACTTTCTATTTTGTCTAAATTAATTATATATTGAGAGGCTGCCTGCGTGAAGGTATTCTAATTTACCTATCGCAGGCTGCTCTCCTCTCTTGCGGCAACTTCTTCTCCCTCTCTTTCTTCTTCTTCTTTCATCTTTCTTCCTTCACCCCTGATGTGATTAGTTTAATTCTGATTTGCAACAGGGTATCAGAGCTATACTAATCAATCAAGGGTTCTTCAATCCCTTTCTTTTGGTTTTCTCCTTCAGTTTCCAGTTTTTTTTTTTTTTTTGGGTGTGCAGCCACCGATTGCTGCTCTGGTTTGCTATGGGTTAAAGCCTCCTTATTAATGAATGGGGGGCTGTTTTTGATCTCTCTCGATGGAGTATTGGTTGCTGATGGGAAGACAACCTAGGAGAATCGATCAGAAATTGTTCCTGCTGATTATATTTTTTTTCTCTCGATGGTGATTGTTCCTATTATCACTGGGTGCTAATGGCATGTGGTTCCTATGCCAATCTTGTTCTTTATGATCTTCTTTAAGGTGGTTTTCATGCTGGTTTGAAGATTTTATCAACTTCTCTCTCTGTTCTTCATATTGGAGAAATCGATCTCAAGTGATGTTATGCTCTCCATATCAATTTTGGTTTCTTTTTTGGTGAGAATCAATGGTTGCTGCTGGCTGTGTGACTGTGGAGGATTGGGATTCTTTTACTGTGGTTGCCACTCTTCTGATCTAGTGACCTCCTTCTATTATTCTTCGAGGATAAACTGATTTGTTATCTTGGTGATGTTCTTCCCCAACTCTGTTTAGTTATTTACTGCACTTGCTGGCTTGCTCTGTGTGGTTATTGTTTGACTGCTGCTGCAACCTTCATTCCTCCTGAATTGGTATAAGTTGCTGTTGTCCATATTATTTGTGTGGTTGGTGCTCGCCTACTGCTGGATCATCATTCCTGCATTTTTTTTTGCACCTGATTTATTATTGTTGCTGCTGGTTACTGCTTCTGTCCATCTTATTTGTTTGTTATGAGTGACTCTAAGGCTGCGTTTGGTAACGGTCTGAACAAAGAATGCCTGTTCTTGATTAGAAACGTTCTTTTGCGTTTCTGGTCTGAAACGGCGTTCTGAGACCGAAAATGACCGTTTGGTAACATTCTCAAGAACGCTGTTCAGAACAAAAATGGTGTTTGGTATAATCTGTTCTGTCCTATGTGATATTAATTACAATAGTACCATCCTTACCTCAAAATACATGTCTCTCTTACATTATAAACATAAATTAAAAATATCTCATAAAGTTCCATATTTAACATAAATTAAAATATCTAATAAATTACCAAACTTAACATAAATTAAAATATGTCAACTTATAGTTAATTAAGTCATTGAATTACAACTTTAACAACCCAAAGCATGTTTTAATCACCTTCTTTCTTCAAGTCTAACTTATAGTTAATTAAGTCTTTTTGGAAGACATGTCTTTCCATGCAGAACTTCTGAAAGCAACGGTCTGCATGACCACTCAAAATCTCATGGACCATAATTGATCCTGGATGTCTACCATCCTTACAAGGTTCTCTTGTGTATAGAGATTGTGCGGCAACTAAAGTTGCAGCTATCATAATCAAGTCATCCTCATCACTTGAAGAGTCATTATTGAACTGGTGTATTATTGTCATGATTGTTCCATATACACAACAATACATAAACTTTAAACATAATACGTGAATAAACCTAAAACACAAATACATATTGTTCAACATAGATCCACATAATCAACAAATTGTTTCAAACAACCAAATCGAATTAAATAAAATACAAGTTTGTATCATCATACCACCCAAATTAAACATAACATAACTAAATTGTTTCAAACAACCAAACAGAATTAAATACCAGCACACTATTCTAACTTCTCCAGCAACCACATCCTCCTGTCAGGCCTACAACCAATGAATGACTCCCTCCATGCTCCTGAAGGCCTTAAAACAAATTAGGGAGTCTGGAGCATGGAGGGAGTCATTCATTGGTTGTAGGCCTGACAGGAAGATGTGGCTGTTGGAGAAGTTAGAATAGTGTGCTGTTATTTAATTCTGTTTGGTTGTTTGAAACAATTTAGTTATGTTATGTTTAATTTGGTTGGTATGATGATACAAACTTGTATTTTGTTTAATTCGATTTGGTTGTTTGAAATAATTTGTTGATTATGTGGATCTATGTTGAACAATATGTATTTATGTTTTAGGTTTATTCATGTATTATGTTTAAAGTTTATGTATTGTTGTGTATATGTAGCAATCATGGCAACAATACACCAGTTCAGTAATGACTCTTCAAGTGATGAGGATGACTTGATTATGATAGCTGCAACTTTAGTTGTCGCACAATCTCTATACACAAGAGAACCTTGTAGGGATGGTAGATATCCAGGATCAATTATGGTCCATGAGGTTTTGAGTGGTCATGCAGACCGTTGCTTTCAGAAGTTCTGCATGGAAAGACATGTCTTCCAAAAAGACTTAATTAACTATAAGTTAGACTTGAAGAAAGAAGAAGATTAAATCATGTTTTGGGTTGTTAAAGTTGTAATTTAATGACTTAATTAACTATAAGTTGACATGTTTGAATTTATGTTAAGTTTGGTAATTTCTTAGATATTTTAATTTATGTTAAATCTGGAACTTTATGAGATATTTTTAATTTATGTTTGTAATGTAAGAGAGACATGTATTTTGGGGTAAGGATGGCATTATTGTAATTAATATCAAATAGAGAAGAACAGATTATACCAAACACCATTTTCGTTCTGAACAGCATTCTTGAGAATGTTACCAAACGGTCATTTTCGGTCTCAGAACGCCGTTCTAGACTAGAAACGCAAAAGAACATTTCTAGTTAAGAACGGGCGTTCTTTGTTCAGACCTTTACCAAACGCAGCCTAAGTCTCTTCAAGAGTACTATTGTTTTTTTAAGGGTCTGGTTGAGGAGTTGAATGTATTTCAGCCTCTTACTACTGATATTGACAAGTTAAAAGCCCAGCGTAATGAGTTCTTTGTCTCCAAATTTCTTGCTGGGTTAAATTCTGATTTGAAGGCTGTGAAGGGCCATTTATTGGTTGGTGAGACAGTCCCTACACTGGCTGATACCTTCTCTTGTCTCCAGCGTATTGCTGCTCCTACTAAGGCTGATTCCTCCCCTAAGGATAACTCTACTTTTACTGTTGGCCGTGGTCGTGGAAGAGGCCATGGTACAGGGGGAGGTTGTGGTGGTGGTAGTAGTAGTACTAGTGGTCCGTCAGGTGATCACTCTAATCGACGGTGCAGTCATTGTGGTAAATCTGGTCATACTGTTGACTATTATTGTTGGGATACGCATGGCAAACCAGATTGGGCAACCCAATCAGCCAATCATGCAGTATCTGATGGGAATGCTGATATTGTGACCACTGGTGATTCTCGATCGGGTTCCACTACAGGTGGCAGTTCGTCTAGCACTACTCATCGTGACGAGCTTTCTCAAATATTACGGAGGTTACAAACTCTTGAGGCATCCAGTAGCGCATCCTCCATACCTTCCTCTTCCGCTGCTACTCTTCCTTATGCAGGTACATCTGCCTTCTTCTCCACTACTTCTCCCTGGATTATTGATTCTGGAGCTTCTGCTCATATGATTGGTGAGTTTACCTTGTTTACGTCCTTTTCGAATAACTCGGATTCTTCATTTGTCATAGTTGCAAATGGATTTGCTGCTCCTGTTACTGGATCTAGTACAGTCACTCCCACCTCTTCCATTAGTCTTTCCTCTGTGTTGCATGTTCCTCAGCTTCCATTGAGTCTTCTTTCTGTTAGTCAGCTTACTAAAACTTTACACTGTTCTGTGACATTTTTTCCTACTCATTTTGTTTTTCAGGATCTTCACATGAGGAAGACGATTGGTGGAGGGCATGAAAAGGATGGGCTGTACTATCTTACCTGTGGTGCTGCTACTTCCTCCGTTGTTGCTACGTCTGTTGGTGGGGTGACTCCCTTCCAATGCCATTGTCGTTTGGGTCATTTATCTTTAGCTAGGTTACAATTATTATTTCTGTCTTTTAAGTCTGTGTCTAGGATAGTGTGTGAAGCCTGCGAGTTGGGGAAACACCACCGTGTATCTTTCCCTTCTTGATCTATGGCTCGTAGTTCGTCTTTATTTGCTTTAGTCCATTCGGACATCTGGGGTCCCTGTCGTGTCAAGAATAAATGTGGTTTTATGTATTTTGTCACATTCGTGGACGATCATTCCGAGTTTTTATCTGTATTCCAAGAATTTTATAATGAAATAAAAACTTAGTTTGGTGTCTCTATTAAAGTTTTTCGTTCTGATAATGCATTGGAATATGTACAAAATGAAATTTCTGATTTTTGTATTGCCCATGGCATGATTCATCAGACTAGTTGTTCCTACACTCCACAACAAAATGGAGTGGCTGAACACAAAAATAGGCATCTTCTTGAGGTAGCTCGTGCTATCATGTTCCATATGCATGTCCCAAAGTTTTTTTGGTGTGAGAGTGTGTTGACTGCTTGTTATTTGATTAATCGCATGCCTTCTTCTATTCATGCCGATAGGTCCCCTTTTTCCATTGTTTTTCCAGGCATTCCCGCTTTCGCTTTACTCCCTCGTGTTTTTGGATGTGTGTGCTTTGTGCATAATTTACATGTCTCCGCTGACAAGTTTGCACCTAGGTCTACCAAGTGTATTTTCCTAGGTTATTCTCGTACCCAAAAAGGGTACAAGTGTTATGACCCTGTCTCTTCCAGATATTTTGTGAGTGTTGATGTCACCTTCTTTGAGGGGAGTTCTTACTTTTCTCAGTCTTCGTTGTCCTCTGAGGACGAGTGGCATCCTGCTGTGTCACCTCCTATTCCTACGTTAGTACCATTTTCCCCTCCTTTGCAGGTGTATCAGCGTCGGGACAAGACAGCAGCCCCGTGTGAGATTCCTACTATACCAGTTGTTTCACCCCCTCCACTTGCGTTCTCCTCTGGTGAAGCTCCGTCTACTTCCTCATCTGATAACTTACTAGTTGCCTTGCGGAAAGGTACACGTTCTTGTACATAGAATTCTAATGTTGTGTACCCCATTGACAAGTTTGTTTCCTTATCTCATCGGCCGCCTTTAGTCCATAATTTTGCCTTGTCGTTATCCGCTTCTATTGTGCCTAAAAGTCACATTGAGGCCCTTCGTCTTCCTGGTTGGAAGGATGCCATGGATGCTGAAATGGATGCCCTGTTGACCCGTAACACCTGGACTCTTGTTGATTTGCCACCTTTTAAGGACCTTATCAAGTGTTGCTGGGTTTACACTATTAAGTATTTTCCTGATGGTTCTGTTGAGCGGCTTAAAGTCCGTCTGGTTGCCAAGGGATATACCCAGACTTATGGAGTTGATTATTTTGAGACGTTCTCTCCCGTTGCCCGGCTGAATTCGGTGCGCTTTCTTATTTCCTTGGCGGTGATTTTTGATTGGCCATTATATCAGCTTGACATTAAAAATGCTTTTTTATATGGTGACTTGCAAGAGGAAGTTTATATGGAGCAACCTCGGGGGTATGTTGCTCAGGGGGAGGATCGTACACGGGTTTGTAAGCTACGAAAGGCTATCTATGGTTTCAAACAGTCGCCCAGAGCGTGGTTTGAGAAATTCAGTGCTACGGTGATGTCTTGTGGCTTTTTACAATGTTATTCCGACCACTCGGTGTTTGTCTGCCGCCGGGATGGTAAGGTGGTTGTCTTGGTCGTCTATGTAGACGATTATTATTTTTGGTGATGATGAGGCTGGTATTGCGGAGGTAAAAGCATATTTACCGCAGCATTTTTAGACCAAGGATCTAGGTAATCTTGACTATTTTCTTAGCATCGAAGTTGTGAGAAGTAGGAAAGGTGTCAGTTTATCTCAAAGGAAATATGTATTGGACCTTCTGTCTGACACTGGCACGCTTGCTTCAAATCCGGTGGATGTTTCTATGGATCCTCATCAGAAGTTTGGGGTAGATGATGGTGATCTCCTTAAAGACGTGCACCAGTACAGAAGTTTGGTTGGGAAGCTAATCTATCTTATAGTTACCAGACCAAACATTTCCTTTGCAGTGGGTGTCCTTAGTCAGTTTATGCAGTCTCCTCGGAAGGCTCATTGGGATGGAGTTGTTCATGTTCTTCGCTATTTGAAGGGTGCTCCTGGTAAAGGGTTGATTTATCGCCCCCATAGGCATATGGATCTTCTTGTTTTTTCAGATGTTGACTGGGCTGGTTCGGCCAGTGATCATCGCTCTACTACAGGGAATTGTACTTTTGTTGGGGGTAATCTGGTTACGTGGCGTAGTAAGAAATAGACTACAATTGCCAGGTCGATTGCTGAAGCGGAATACAGAGCTATGGCTCATACTACTGCAAAGTTGATGTGGCTCAAGTCTCTTCTTCTTGAGATGGGTTTATCTGTGTCAGTGCCTATGAAGATGTATGGCAGCCATATACATTGCGAGCAATCCAGTCTATCATGAACGGACCAAACATATTGTAGTGGACTGTCACTTTGTTCGAGATGCTGTGTTAAAAAAATTTGTTGAGACCCCATTTGTTTCATCCTCGAATCAGCTAGCAGATATGTTCACCAAGTCACTTTTTGCTCCTAGTTTTCGCACCTGTTGTAACAAGTTGAGCATGGGAGACCTCTATGCTGCAGCTTAAGGGGGAGTGTTGAAAACTAGGGGTATTTTAGTCTTATATTTTGGGTTTTTGGGGTTTTCTGTTATTTTACATCAGTTCTGTCCTTAGTTTGTAAGGTTGTAATAAGTAAGGGGTTAGGGGTAATTTCATATATCCCTAACTACCTTACTTTCTATTTTGTCTAAATTAATTATATATTGAGAGGTTGCCTGCGCGAAGGTATTCTAATTTACCTATTGGAGGCTTCTCTCCTCTCTTGCGGCAACTTCTTCTCCCTCTTCTTCTTCTTTCATCTTTCTTCCTTCACCCCTGATGTGATTAGTTTAATTCTGATTTGCAACAGGTTTGATCCAAACCAAATATGTTGAACCAAACAATAGAAAGGGAGAAACCAGTTGGGTTATGCAAATAGAGGGTAATTTGGTCATTTTGAAGCACCAAGGGAGAAAGAGGTGCAAGTTTGCTTTTCTGGGGGAATCAGAAAAGAAACTTTGGGGCAAGTATAGGGCAGTGATTGAAATTTTCCCAAAGAACTTTTGTTTTATCACATCTCTGTCTTGGATGCGATCTACTTTCAGAGTTTTCCTTACTTACACATCAATTAATTTGGCTTGCTCGTGAAAGAGAGAGGGGATGTATGGGGGAACTTTTTGGGTCCCTTTTTGGCCCCGTTATGTGGTATCAGCCTTTCATAGGGTTTTCCTTCTTATTATATTTTACATATAAAGTGAAATCTACCACTTGAAATGCTCTCTTTTTTGTTTAAAACCTGTGGATAATATTTTGGAAGTCTGTTCCTAGGATTGCTTATTTATCCAGTATCCAGGTCTTGTCTTTTTGATAATCTAAAATTACTCGGTACTAATTTTTGGTTATTATACTAAAATTTATGTTCTAGGTTTTATCACGTCTCTCTGAACTGGAAGCCACCTTGGATGCTGGGATTCACCATCGAAATAAAGCCCTTACTTCAATTTTATCTCACTTAAAGAAGTGGACCGTTATGGTGAGTATTCTGTTGCTACCATGTGCATACCTTTTTTTTTGTGGGTTCAAATATATTTTTAATATTGCCAAAATCAAACTTGCGTGAATAAGAGGAACTGCAATTGTACATGATAAAAAAAACATTGGAATTAGTTATGCATCACTGTCTATATACAGTATTCTTCATTTTTCTTTTTGTGGGACTGTCATGTTGAATTCTCCCTTTTTAGTGTTTTATGGGTTTGTCATACCGTATACCATTTTTTTCCTAGGTAAGAAAGGAGAAAGCAGTATATGATACACTGAATATGCTCAATTTCGATGTGACAAAGAAATGTTTAGTTGGGGAGGGTTGGTGTCCAATATTTGCAAAACATCAGGTATCATTCTTACCATTTTTTTTTAAAAAAATTTCGTTACTGCTTGCTCAGTGGACAATATATTGCAAAATGAAAGTATCGTTTGTGTGATAATGAGTTAGATTTTTTCACCCTGGCGGATACAATCTTTGAAGATTGATATTGGCTTTAAAAACAATGCCTCTTATTGTGCAACAGATTCAAGAGGTATTACGACGTGCAACCATTGATAGCAATTCGCAAGTGGGGATAATATTTCATATTATGGATGCTGTGGAATCACCACCTACATATTTTAAAACCAACAAGTTCACACATGCATTTCAGGAAATTGTCGATGCATATGGGTAATGTTACTGATTTGTTCTTCACAATTTATAGTTTTAGTGTACAAAAGATTCGTTTATCTACTTATGTCCAGAAAAACTCATCTGCAAGGTGATTGTAACTATTCATGTTCTTAGAGGTCAGAAGTCAGAACTCTACACTTGTCAATGGATTGCTTGGTCCAAATGGTTGGATTGTTCAAACCTGATTGGCTCACTTCGTTGGGCTGTTGCTTATTGTTATGGTATCGAGGTTCAACAGTTTTATTTATTGACATTTGATTATTTGAACCATAGACCTGTTAAACTACATGGTGAGTCTTTTCCTTCATACTGAAGATACATATGTGCTAAACAAATGATGTTTATGTGCATGATATTATTGATTTTAGTTTTATTATTGTATTTTACTTTAGCCATTCAGGCCATCCACAATGGGTGTTTGGAATGCTGACAGGAGGGTCAGAATGATCCATACTCTGGTACCTCTTTTAGAACATTTGACAAAGGATTCACTGTTTGATGCATGACTTGTTGCTTGGTGAATTGAGGGAACTTTATGCAACTCTCTATTGATTCTGCTTCTTACTTCATATCTGTGCTGTTCATCCATTCCAAATATTGATACCACGATATTATTTTGCAGAGTTGCTAGATATCAAGAAGCAAATCCTTCAGTTTATACTGTTATTACATATCCGTTTCTTTTTGCCGTGATGTTTGGGGACTGGGGTCACGGGATATGCTTGTTGTTGGGAGCATTAATTCTAATAGCTCGTGAGAGAAGACTTGGTTCTCAGGTATGCTTTGTTTCCCCTTTTTTTTTTTGGGTGAATAAACAGAATAATGCATATCCAGGGAATCGAACCGTTGTCAGTACTGTGGGAGGGTGTTTTCCCTTTATTATAGTGCGGTACGAGAAAACTGTATTACTGTAAACTCGGTTGTTTATCTTGTTTCAGTGAAACGGCCCAGTGTATTGTTTGTGAACTAGTTTTTCTTGTCATCTGAGCTTTAAGACTCATTGTTAGAGTTACAAAATATCATCTTTATATTGTATCCGTTGGTACAATTCTTAGGTTTTCTGCAGATTCAATTCTTATATTATCTAGAACCTGTTTCATTCCGCAGTTTCAACCATAAATTGCCAGGCTTCCTAGCCACTCAAAGCATGTACTGCTTTCGTCCTTTCTTTATTAGATACTGAATGACGCAGTAGAAGATAGGTGGGCTAGATATCGTTCTAGCACAAATGACCCTTGAAGCAGATAAGGCTGAAAATGTCAAATTTCAATAGATATAAAACTATCGGTCACCCAGGAGTATTTAGCCCTGCAAGGTGGTCCTTGCTGATTCACACAGGATTCCACGTGCCCCATGCTACTCGGGTCAGAGCATAAGCTAGTGATGCTTTCGGCTATTGGACTCTCGCCATCTAGGGTGCAGTCCTCTTACTGCTTCGCCTAGCAGTAAGAGGGATCATGGAAAGAACAGGTTCGAAATCACAATCAATTCCTTTTTCAAATCCTGCTGCAGCCGCATGGGCCCTTCTCGCATGCCACAAATGACCCACGAATAAGAAGAACTCTAGAACAAAATGAGAGGTAATTAACCAACTTCTAGGAGAGACATAATTGACTGCATTGATCGGTAGCTACGCCATGATGCCAAGAGAAAGGCAAGGAAGGCCGTAGAAAGAAAGGCTAGAGAGGCTGCTGAGCAAGAAGCAAAGATGGCTGTGGAGAAACTGTGAAACCAGTTGCTCAGGAGCAAACCATCCATTTGCATGATGCCAGTGGCGATGAACACATCCAGTCGGAGCGGAGCGAAAAGGGTTTTCCATGAGATGGGAAATGAAAACTATTAGCCCCACACGAGGTTTGTGAATAAGTGATTTGATAATGAGCAAGGAATATCCGTCTTTCTGCTAAACATGATCTATTGAACTCATAATTCATTAGATACTTTTTATGAATGTCAACTAAGTATCGTAAGTAAGTCAAGCTGAAGATTACAAACCCTAAAGAGACCTCATATAATTGGTCAAATACAATTCGAAATTCAAAAAAAAAGAGCGCTAAAATTCAAATTTCAAAACTTTGGCTGGCTTTTTTGCCTTTGAAACGTGCCCAAACAAACAAAAAACGCATACATCAGCGCCATGACTCCTGAAGAGCTCCTCGAGACCTTCGATTTGATATATGATTCGCCCCATTTCCCCCTAATACCTCCGACCACTCTGGGTGGACTTCTGCTGGTCCGGCTGGCTCAAGAACTCATCTGATATCTCCTCTACATCACTGAAATAAGAAAAAGGAATCCAATGGGGTTTTATCCATTGAAATGCTGTCCATTAGCCTGCATGACTAACCCTCTTTCCCCTGAGTCTTCTCCATTAAGTTTCATGGATCCTTCATTGTCACTTAACACCGTCAACCCAAGGACAGTCCCTGCCAGAACTCTTTCTATTTACCCATAATAGAACCAATTCGATCCCTTCTTCCACCATTTTATTTCAAAAAACTATGGCCTCTCTCTTAAATCCTAAACTAAACCTTCCAGCACCATCCCCTGAAAATCCTAACCCTAATATCAGTATTGTCACTTCTCAATTAGTATCTGAACCTTAAAGCTTTCGCTCTCCTGCTTTTCCCCTATATCTATTGTTGCTATTCTAGGGTAATTTGGATTTCCCCCCCTTCTTTCTGCACTGAAATCATTGTGGAAGCCTAGTGCAGCATCATTGAATCCAGCTACTAAAGGCAAAAGCTTATGGAGAATTTGCAATCTGTTAAACTAGCATTTTGCTCCCTTATAATGAAATTATGAACATTAATTCAAGGGAAAGATAAGGATATTGGGACTTGAATTTTTTCCCAGAAATTGAGAGCAAGAAGGGAATGAGAGAGTTCTTTTTTTTTCCTGGCGTGATGATATCTGTATTTTCTTACAACAAAATCCATGAATGAGAACATTATCTATAACTGCATGATGATGTCTGCATTCTATTACAATGAAATCTATAATCTGAACATTAGCCATTACTGAAATGCATGAAGTCAATCAAAGATGGCATGCATAGTTTTGGAGAATGTGACTTACATATTGTTTTTCTGTCAGAAACTTGGCAGCTTTATGGAGTTGGCTGTTGGTGGGCGCTATGTAGTCCTTCTAATGGCTTTGTTTTCTATCTACTGTGGGTTGATTTACAATGAGTTTTTCTCTGTTCCGTTTCGTATGTTTGGTGAGACTGCTTACAAATGCCGTGATCCTTCATGCAGGTATAGGCTGTTGCTTAATAATTTTTCGATATTCTGAATCAAGAACTGTTTCTTCCATCAACTATTGACATAGAAACTTTACAAATATGATCTTTGACATTTTCCTGTTCTTCTACCTTATGCTCCATTTGGTTAGAAGTGAATCCTTTTTTTTTTTTTTTTTTGAGAAAAATTTGAATTGAAGTGATGTTAAGTGAAATTAAATAAAATTTTCACTGATAATGTGAAGAGAGGTAGAACGGAGAAAGAGAAAGCAAACTTATGTTAGGAATGGAAGTGGGGACAAGTTCTTTGAGTTTACTTCATGTTTAGCTATTTATGTTCGCTTCACTATAAACCTAATGGAACCTAGTACCTTTATGAACATCATAAAGAGAATGAAATTTTGACCATTAGTCATTGAAGAAATCTTTGGGAGAGAATAATGACTTGTGTCAATGTGACACAGGTCAGCTTTATTTATAATAGAAAATAGAAGAATCTAGAACGGGAACAATTACAATATTATCCCTAGGACAATTTTACCCTTGAAACCCATATTACAACACTCCCTCTCAAGTTGGTGCATGGATATCACACATGCCCAACTTGGAAATAACAGACTAGAAAATTTTACTACTAAGACCCTTGGTAAAGACATCTGCTAATTGATCTGCAGATTTAACAAAGGGTATACAAATAAGTCCTTGCTCAATTTTTTCCTTGATAAAATGCTGGTCGATCTCCACGTGCTTGGTTCTATCGTGCTGTATCGTATCGGAGATATGTATCGACCGGTGCAGAAACACATGAAAATGATCAAAATACACATGAAAATACACCTTTGGACACAAAACAATATAAACAAGCAATATATGTCATATATCATGCATATACACTGAGAATTGTGAATAATGTATAACTAGACAAGTGCGGCACTTTAAAATTATTATAAAAGATGAGATTTCTTACAAGCATAGTCACTCTATTGCCATAAAGAATGTCGGGGTGGATCAAACTCATGTCTGTAAGGGTCTTCAAGAATAAGAGCAACTAGAATGATGTTGTGTACTGACCGAATATAAGCACAATACTGACCCTTAAGGAAGCCATTTTCGGTTTTGGGTGAAAAATGGTAGATTTGAGTTCAAATCTCTGCAAATGTATACAAAGCATGCATCTAATAGTTAGTTGAGCCTATTCTCCTTGAATCATAGCAAAAAAAAAAAAACTAAAATGCAAGATTTGAAGCAAAAGATCAAGGTTTTTGAAAAAAAAACCTACCTTTCCCTTCAAGTGTTGAGTATATCTTGTATTCCAAGGATTCGAGTGCGATGTGGATCAGACCCGACCCGACATATTTTGTGGCGTGACCCGAAGGGAGAAAAAGTTGAGATTTAGTTCGTGATGCGAGGGTTCTGGTTCGTGTTTGGTGTAAAATGTGAAAAAGGCATGTGTATCTATACATTTAAAAACACAAACAAATGGTAATATTAGTACGTATTGAGTGTATCAATACGTATCGACCATATCGTATCGTATCGACATGTATCAATCGATACATATCGATACACTCGATACAATACAATTTTTTAAAAAAAGAGACGTATCGGTCAGTATCGTATTGATACTGACTGATATAATACAATACAGACCGATACTTTAATCCATGGTTCACACCATAAGTCTGTGTATACCCCTTGGCAACCAGACGGGCTTTAAGCCGCTCAACAGAACCATCCCGAAGGTAATTTAATTGTGTAAACCCAACGACACTTGACAAGTTTCTCATATAAGTCATAAACTCTATTCATGTTTTTCTCTTGTGAATAGGTATCCTTCAAATCATCCCACGCACCTTTAGCAGTGGTGTGAAACATCACGTTTGCAGCAATCTTTGGTTCCATGCTGTTCCACAACCAAATCAAAGTAATGGCATTGTCTTGCATCCAATCCTCATAATCTTTTGAATTGGAGGCAGGTGGATCGGAGGTAAGATACTTGAGTTTCTTCTTGGCCATAATGTAAACCTTCTCAGCTTGAGCCCATAGCAAATAATTCGAACTCCCTTTCAGCTTGATAGAGGTAATAATGACATTCACAGTGTCAGTTTGAGATGTAACCACTGGATTATTTTTGTTCTCTCCCATAGCACCAATAAAACCAGTGAAAAAAAAATACAAGGGAACAGCCAGCCAATGATAGGGCAGCAACCAAATAATTGGCACAGATCACCAACTGTAGCATCCAACAATAGGGCAGCAATCACACAATAATAATGGAACACAAATCACCAACTGGAGCAGGATTCCAGAGTAATAAGCAGCAGAGAAAAATAAAAAAAGACCCGAATTCAAGCTTGGAACCAGCAGAACCAACCAAATAACCCAAAACAGAGCACTTGCGGCAGTTATAAGGGAGATTTTGCAGAACTTACAATCAGCAGGGTAGAAGGACCTGATATGATGATCGAAGCTAGTACCTGGAGAGGGGAATGAAACCTCAAATGATCAGGTTGAGGAAGTAAGCTGAGCAGAAACTGTGAAGCCAACTGTAGGGCTAAAAAAGGCTCAGAAAACAGAGCAGCCACTGGTGTATATGAAGAAAAACCAAAAGCAATTGGTCAGGCCACCAAACCAGAGTGAAAAACAGGTCGAGTCTGCCTTTATGCAGGTACAAATAGTCCTCCAAAACTCAGAAATAGAGGATACAAAATTTTCGAAGAAACTCCATTCTTTTGAATTCTGAAAAGGGAAGCATGACTATTGCAGAAAATAGAAACCTTCCCATCCTCCAATCGAAACTTCAAGGGAAGGTCTGCACATCACCAACAACTATCACTAATAAATACTCCATTCATATGTAAAAGGAGTCTTCAATCCATCAACTAAAAATAGCAGCAATTGGTGGCTGCACACCAGAAATCCAAAACCAATAGGAGGAGAATCAGCAGAAGGAGATTAGGGAAGAACTTCCTGCTGATTAGAAGAGCTCTGATACCATGTTAGAAATCAGAATCTAACTCATCAGCAGAAGAGATAAGAAGAAGGAGATGAAGCACACTGCCGAGAGAAGGAAAGGCAGCCTGCGATAGAAGGTCTATTGCAGGTTCTGGGTTCTATTTATAAACGAGACATGTAAATTTAGGTAAGTTGGTTAGGGGTTTATAATGAAATTACCCCTAAGCCCTCACCTATTACATCTTAAGATTCTTAACAAATAAAGACATAAAATAAAGAATATAGAACCCCAAAAACCCAAAATAACAATGACAAAACTACCCCTAATTCTCAACAGATTCCATCATTGTCTGAATGGAATTGGTAGCGGTAGTGAGGGTATCAATTTTTGCATCAATTTCGCCTTATATCAGTTGAGCTGTTGGGAATCCCACCATTGTCTACCATGGTTAAGATGTGGATACAACAACAACCTCAACCTTATCCCAACTTAATGGGGTCGGCTACTCATCCAAACAAAACAAGTAGGGAAAACTTAGTTAGAAACTCACTTGTTCATTAAATCCCCAAAATAAATTTAAATAAGGAAATAAGGCACTCTTTAATTCTTAAATATCACTATGCCATTCAGCACTAGGTTATAATTAAAATTTAAATTCTGCACATAATGGTATAAAAAAAAAGAATAGTTAAAAATTTACGGAATTGCCCTTGAGGTGTAAAATTTACAAAATACCCTTGATGTGTTAAATTATGAAAATACCCTAGGCATAAATAATTAATTATTTATCAACACTTTCAGGCTTTCAAAATTCTGGGGTATTACATGGTGCACTTTTTTTTTGAACTAATTCCATGGTTTCGGTGGGTTTTTGACCTAGTTAGGTCATGAAACTTGGTATACAGCCTATTTTGGGCCATTTAAACACAATGACACTATCAGATTTTGAAAAATCAAAGTTCAAATAGGAGTTTGACTTAGTGGGAAACTAGGACAGACACTTATTTATGCCAGAAACCAGGACACACTTATTTATGCCTAATGTCATTTAAGTAAATGAAACCATTTACTTAAATGATATTAGGCATAAATAAGTGTCTGTATACCAAGGTTTCCTACCAAGATCTTGACCTCAGCCAAGACAGTGTATATCTCCCATTTCGCTCCTGGTTTCGTCTCGGAGTTTCAAAATACCGAGATATTTCTGAGATCTCGGTGAGACCTTGTTCCATGGGGTACCGTTAGGGTGAAAAGAAAAGGAAACAGTAATGTTACTTAGCAGAGGGAAAAGAAAGATTGATGGAGAGGAAGATGGATCCTTCGGCTCTGATATCAAATTGGTAGAGGGCCAGTTAGAAGTAGGGAAGATTTCTGAGAAGAAACTTTGCAGGGGGAGGCAACCACACATTCACATAGTCACGTAGGCAAACCCAATATTTTTCTATTCAATTCATTGTTCATCTCGTTGAATACATGCAAGTATTTAAAGAGAAAATCAAAGACTCCTAGTTAGACTCAAACTAAAATAACTTGTAACCAAACTCTATCTATGTCCTACATATTCAACTCAAACCAAATAAAGACGTAAAAATACACTGCTAAATAACTACTTCCAACCCTTAGTGGACCAAAAACCTGGGTTGGACCAGCTCCCTCTAGGTTTGGGTTTCCAAACTCGGTCATGCTGGTCCAACTAGTCAAGTGTTACTGCATCAGCAAGCCATGTAGAAGAGTCCAAACATCTTTCTATAAACCCTGGTTTCTAGAAGAACCAGGTTTGAACCATCCTTGAAGTGCAGGATTGGTCTGAACCAGGGGAACAAAAACCAAACCAAAGCAAAGGAAAATTTATTCTTCTTCTTTCTGCTGAAAATCTGCATCAATCATTGTCATGTATGTAAAATGAGAAAAACCTGGGACTAAGAGTTTAACTTTCTCCTTAATTCCTGCCATAGAAATTGGCATTAAAAACTTAGGGGCCACTTGCAGTTATTGATCAATATCTAGAAAAAAATGATCAATTATTTAGGTTATGAACCTAACCATTTGTGAGCAGTATATGATTTCAGGAATGAAATGAATATAGATGTTTTTGTCTCCATTGATTTTCTCTGGAACTGTTCCCTTGTTGATTCCAGGAGCTGATAATTGCGATATTAATTTGTGAATGTGCTTCTTATGTATTCTAATTATCTGCTAAATTTTGAACGGGGATTAGTCTCATAGTAAGCTTGAGAGCAATCTCTTATTTTGGCATTTGCAATTTATTTGATTTTGTATCTTATCATGATATGTTAAGTTATTTGATTTTCTTAGAGCATTTTCTTTACTCCTGATTATTGAATTTTTAGGCATCTATTTTACTTGCTTATCGTAATCTCAATTTAACATGCCAATTGCACTAATGGCTTTTCTTAATTTTCTTTCTAGACTTCCACTTAATCACCTTTTTTTTCTTTCATACACATGGTTTCAGCCCTGTCATGCTGCACTTTACAGTTTACACACCTGAACTATTGCCTATGTTTCCATGATCACCTTGTTGTATCTATCCACTTGCATGGATGTATTTTGATTTATTGATCTACCTCAGTTATTTTCTTCTTTTCTAGTATCTTCAGTGTTTTTAAACTTGAGTTTTTTTCTGATAATTAATTTCATGTGCTTTGATCAGTGATGCACGTACAACAGGTCTTATCAAGTACCGTGATACATACCCATTTGGTGTGGATCCCAGCTGGCGTGGAAGTCGTTCAGAGCTGCCTTTTCTGAACTCCCTTAAAATGAAGATGTCTATATTGTTTGGTGTGGCTCAGATGAACCTAGGAATCTTATTAAGTTACTTCAATGCAAGATTCTTTCGCAGCTCTTTGGATATAAGGTCCTCCTCTCTGTTTTACAACCCCCCCCCCCCCCCCTTTCTTTTCCTTCTTTCCTTTAAATCTTGCAAGTTATTTCTCTGTCTTCTTCCAAAAGGGCATTAGAGAAGAGATTGGTGATTGTATATTTTATTTATAGGTATCAATTTGTCCCACAGATGATCTTTTTCAACAGCCTCTTTGGGTATCTTGCACTTCTCATTGTCATAAAGTGGTGCACAGGGTCTCAAGCAGACCTATATCATGTCATGATTTACATGTTCTTGAGCCCCACTGATGATCTTGGTGATAATCAATTGTTGTGGGCTCAGAGACCATTGCAGGTGTTGGCTCCTAATCTTACATTCTATTTAATTTGGTGCAAGTATGATCTTGATATTTTATTCCATGTTTCCTGAATCTTATCTTATTCTTCTCACAGATCTTGCTGTTGCTTTTGGCTGTTATAGCTGTTCCTTGGATGCTTTTTCCAAAACCTTTAATTTTGAGGAAGATTCATTTAGAGGTAACATGGATGTTGGACTCACTTAGGTGATGCATCTTGGATATAATGTTTGAAAATTTTCAAACCTCAATTATCTGGCTTGTCGGCTCTAGGATTGGAATTTCTTAATTATTTTTCACGTTTGCTCTTTTTTGTTCCCATTTTTACTTTTCCTTTATTTCTTTTTCTTGGTGGTTCATTTATTAAACGCCATTTCTATGATTTTGTTGATCCCCATACTGAATCTTGCAAGTTTTTCTTTTTGATTTATTAGAAGTATTCCCTTGCATCTTCAATAGTGGTTTATTTAATGAATTTTGTTTTCATTTATCGACACTGAAAGATTTGGACATGTAGGTAAGATTTTGGTTTTTCTAATTCCCAATATAATACATGAATCAGACAAATATTTGAAAGATTTCATGGTTTCTGGAGGTGTTTGGCTTAATCATATTAATGAGAGATGGAATTGAATTTCTTTTGGGTACCAGATAAAGTTAAATTACAGGTTTCCTCTAAGATTATTTCATGATTATCGATAGTTATGAAAGCTTTTGTGAGTGTGTTTGTTTTAATTTTTCCTCCCCGAAGGAGAAAGGTTGGATCGGAGGGGGGGGGGGGGGAGGATGAAAGTGGGATTCAAAGTTCGAGCCCAGGCCTCTGAGATGAGCCCCTGTTGGCTTTGCCAGTGCAACACTCAGGCATCTGGATGATCAATCTAGTTAATTATTGCATAAAATCTCTGGAGGGAATTCCTGAAAACTGCATTATGCCTGTTTAGGTACTTTGTAATGCTGACCAATGTCCGTTTCTTTAATCCTGACTGTTGATTATATAGGTCTTCATGTGAGAGAATTATAATCGTTTATACTTTTAAAGTTAAAAGCAAATGAGACTCTGCCTGAAGGACCTGAATATTTACGGAACTTGTTTCTGATTTTCTCTCTGTGGATGTTTCTAGAGATTTCAAGGTCGTACATATGGGCTTCTAGGCACATCCGAGATGGATCTGGATGTGGAACCCGATTCTGCACGGCAACGTCATGAGGAATTCAATTTCAGTGAGGTCCTTGTGCATCAAATGATACATGCCATTGAGTTTGTTCTAGGTGCAGTCTCAAATACTGCTTCTTACCTTCGGCTCTGGGCTTTAAGGTACAGAAAAATCTTGCTTCTTGTTTCCCTTCTCATTTCCATTTTAATTATGTTGTTTGCCTGATGTACTCTGCTCTGCTTTAACAGCTTAGCCCACTCGGAGTTATCAACTGTGTTCTATGAGAAAGTCCTCCTCCTTGCATGGGGGTAAGTTCCAACTCTTCTACGTTGTGCTCTTGAAACTTACTCCCTAGTTTTTGCTCGTCTTTATTGTTGCATGGAACATGGATTGTAAGATGGCACTTCTGCAGTTCCACTTTATAGTAGAAAAAAAAAAAAAAAACAAACAAATACTGGAGTCTAGAGGCAATATTTTCAGTGGGTTCTCGGGCAGGGTTTTGTAGTGTTTGGCTGTCTGATGTGCTTAAATGAGATGTCAATTCCACTAGGTGTGAGGGAAGTTGTATCATGCACACTCGATAATCAACTTAGCATATATGTGAATCTGCTTGGCCCAGCGGACATTCTGAATATATGACTACAAACCTTATGGTTTCCCAAGTTCAAATAGAAAATTCTCCTTGGTTCTATGCAAAGTTGCAAATGTGTGTGATGGTACATGCACACATCAGTTCTATGCTGATATTGGATATTCATAAATTGGTGCAATTTGATACTTACTGATTCAGATGCTGATAATTGTGGCAGGTTTGACAACATACTCATCCGATTGGCAGGGCTTGCAGTTTTTGCATTTGCCACTGCCTTCATATTACTCATGATGGAAACCCTCAGTGCTTTCCTCCATGCTTTACGTCTTCATTGGGTGGAATTCATGAACAAGTTCTACTATGCCGATGGCTATAAGTTCAGACCCTTCTCATTTTCCTCCTTGGCAGATGAGGACGATTGAGCCTCTCTAATTTCCTTGAAGGAAACCATACTTTTGTTTCTCATTATCTTGGAAAGGAAGTTTTGAGAGGATGAAATTGAAATCCATTGACAGCAGTGAACTAATTTCGCTCAGTCAGCTGGAAAGAATCCGGTGCAGACTGCAGAGGATGCCTCCACTTTGATGCGTGTTTCGCAGCTCTACTTAGAAATGTATATCCCCTGTATAAATTGTATGGGAGGTGCCGAGTATAGAGAAGTACAGGTTCTACAGTAGGAAGTAGGTAATCTATAATTGTGCTCCTGTAAATTTTTGTTTTAATTTTAATCCCCCTCTCCGCCTTTTTTTTATTATTATTTTTGTATCTCCAATATTTCCTGCGTGTCACTTCTGCAGAGAAGCAGATTTTTGAAAATTTTCACCCAGGGATAGTTGTGCGTTTTGCAGAAATGTAGCCTTGCAGAGTTTTCTTTTGATTATTTTGTTCTTTCCCACTTAGAATTGAGGTTTTGTATCAACATATTCTTACAGGTTCAACTCTTAATTTTTGTAAATGAAAACCTGAAATGAACATATTTATATATATATACCAATGGAATTCTTATCCTCTTTAGTTATTTGTGATTGATAATAATGGTATCTATTTGAAATTTTTGATAAATATAAAACCAAAAAGAGGTTTCAAGATGTTAATTCACGTTTCTATAGCCTCCCTTTCTTGTTCTCTTGAATAAAGATTCGGCCTTGCTCGGATAATCTATATCACACCAACATCTATCTCCTGCCTTGGGATGCATGGTTGAAGAAAAAAATTTGTACTGATATAATTGAAAGTAATTAGTGTATTGTAGTAATAATTGAATGGGAAAAAAGAAATTAACCTCTATTACTCAAATGATCAGACGAAAAACAGGTAGGTTAAGTATGGGCGATAACCCTAATATGGTCAGTGGTAACAGGCGCTCTTTTGTTTTTAATGGAAGAAATGTAATTATATTTGTAGACAGAAAGCAACTACTTAAAATCCCATAAAAAGTCATCCGATGGGCTTTTAATTATTTACCTTGTCGGCCGTCCTATCAGTTAGCCTAGCAAGTTTTTTATGAATATGTGTAATAGATCAAGCAGTAAAACTCGGGGTTGGATTCCTTTACCAGGTTAAGTCCTGCTTGGATTTCTTTCAGTTCTGCTTTTGCTGCACATCTCCAAGTTTTGCAGACTACTGAGTGAATTTGAGTTGAACTTTGTAAGATTAGAAGAGCAAACCATCCAATAGAACCAGACGATATGTATGTAGCGTCAGAAACAAACATCGATATGAGTAACATTGTCTCTCATTATTCATAATCCCTTCAAACCATTTAATTGAATCAAACCACACTACATCTTTACCAAAAAAAGATGTTTAACCAATAGATGTTGAATCAGATGTGGTTTTTGTTAAGTTGAACGAGGGGATGCACTCTTTTAAGTGAAAGTTGGTTGGAAACATTTTCTATATAGAAGAGGGAAAAGGAGAAGGCAAACTTTGGCTTATTTCTAATGGTGATTCCCTAGGGCTGATCTTCAAAGTGAAGAAGAAGATGAGCGAGAAATTGCTTATGTTTTAGGATTGTAGGACGGTGATGCTTCTTCTGATGAAGAATGAATTACTGGAAATTCTACATAATGCAATATTATAAGCTGGAACATGTATAGGTTGTAAACATGGGGGCAGGGAGCGGGGGGGGGGGGGGGGGGTTGGGGAGAAATCACTTGAAATGATCTTGAGTTATTCCCTAAAGTTCATACTAGATTTTACAATTTGTAAACACAATATGGCGGGTGATTTTCAAATTCGCAAAATAACAAAAGGGGGAAAACTTTTCTCTAGGTGATTTCTGAATCCTCCCAACCTTCATTCACCTGTTTAGTATCATGCAATTCGCTATATAAGCCTCATTCATAGAAATCTCTATTAGTATTTTTTTTTTGTGTGGTAAAATCTCTATTAGTATTTCTCATTAGAAACAATGGGTAAGTTCATCTGTCGATGCTCATATATAATCTTATTTCTAGAAGATCAAATATTATGCATGGTTACTGTTCCTCTAGTAGTGTAAATAGTTTTCAAATATTATGCATGATGATTGTTCCTCTAGTAGAGTAAATAGTTTTTCCATCAGTTATTTTGATGTTCTCTCATTGTTGATGAACCATGCAAGGAATTGATTTGTGTTTGAATTTGATAGTTTGGAGCTCCATGGCATTGTCATCACACATTCTCTCCTCTTTGACCATATGGATCCAATTGTATACAAATCGTGACACTCCCTTTCGTACGCATGTTGGCTTGGTGTGAGAGACGTCAATACACGTGGGCAGCATGTAAAGGAAAAAGAAACACAACCCAACCCCCCCCCCCCCCCTTTTGACAATGTGGGGATGCATGCCCATTGCTTCTCACATCTTGACCATGCGAGTCTTACACTGACACTCTCCTCCCTTATCATGTAGGTCCCCTTGTTGACAAAATTGTTTCACACCGTGATTGATCTAACTTGAGAGATTCCCCTCATATTGCCGACATGGGAACTCTCTCCTATAGAATAATAACTAACAAGTACAAAATACAAGAAATTTTTTTTTTGTAAGACCCCAGATTTGAAAGATTTTAGGGATTGTTTAATAGTTATTGAGCAATTGTAGGACCCCGGCCGGATCACCAAGGGGAGGGGGGTTCCTCTAAATGGGTGTTCCTGGTCCCCTTGATGTGCCTGCTCTTATTAAAGAAGGGAAGTGTTCATAGATTTAATACAACACTTAATATCCTCATGTTCAGAGAATCCTTTCCCTTAGTATCTATACAAATCAATAGGTTTGCTGAAAGGACACCAAGTCCTTCATTAGTACCTAACACTCTCCAACAAGAGGGACACGATTGACAGATGAACATTTTTTGGAAAAAAGAATGCTATCCGGGAGTGTGGCCTACGCCAGCACTCCCATGAGTCTATCTCTCTCCTCCTCATATGAAAAAGACACCTCTACCTCCTTGTATTGAGGAAGAGGGAGATGGAGACACAGACAGAAAACTGCTTCCCAACATTTTTAGACCAATCTACCATGTTGAGAGTGATCTTCACTACATAACTGATTAACAACTTTAGTACTCTGCACGCTATCATGGAGCCCCAGTCACTAACTTTGCCATTCCATCACAAAGGTCGATTCATATATATATATATAGAGAAGCAGTTCTCTGTCCGGACTATCTCTCTCCTCCTTAAAACAAAGGGGCATAGGTGTCTTTTCACATGGGGAGGAGAGAGATAGACTCATGGGAATGCTGGCATAGGCCACACTCCCGGACAAAAAACTTTTTCCCATATATATATATATATATAAAAGAGAAATTCTTATTTGAAGAGGCAAGTTCTAATAATTTGAATGAAGCCAGTACATGCTTACCATAAAATATAAGAGGTAAACAGAGCTGTTACATTACAATTTTTTTCTTTGCTTTTCTTGGGTAGCTTGCATCTCTAGTTGAGACTTTGAGATAATGGTTAGAGAGAATGAATGAATCATATAGAACCCTAAATAAGGACTCTTCGGGAATTAAAAAAAATAAATAGAGAGAGAGAGAGAGAGAGGAATCCCATTAACAGAAACTAAACTATGCTTGTCCTGATTCTTGAATAGCATCAGCAGCAATCTCCTGTCTTCCTTTTGGTTACTTAGAACTTTCTTTCAAGAATTTTGGACCTCCTTTTCTAATCCTCTCCACCTTGGGTCGCTGTACCTATTCCACAGCCAAACAAACTGTTTGTATATATCAGTTACAATATTGAACTTACTCCAGCCAACCCAAAACCTTAATAAAGCTTGGGCCTAATCTAATCTGGTACTTATATATATCGTATCCTCGCGTCCAAACAGGCCTTAATATGAACATGTGTTAGTGTCAGAACTCATAATCCCCGATAAAGAAAATGATATCGTGCACCCCCATTGGCATGAATGAAGCTCCACGAACTCCCAATGACCCTTACATGTTTTGACTTTTCTTTAAACAAAAGGCCCTGATTCGGTACGACGGCAGGGTATGACTATCGGATACCGGATACAAAATAAACGAGATCGTAAAAATAATAGTAGGGGAAGGGTAGGGTGATTACCTGCATTAGGAGCAATGGAAGGAGGCTTGGATATGAGAGTAGGGACGGTCGTGATGGGGCCAGCTGTCGTGGGTGGGTACATGTGAGTAGGTACTCCCATTGTCTGCGATTGATGGAAGTGGTAGAAAGGATACACCGGCATCACACTGTTGGAGTTCAACATCCGTTGTCCTCCCCCAGGTCCATATGAAAAGTGAGCCCCATTCACGTACGCACCTCCCGTGTAGCTTAGTTTCTGATCACCAATCATCATTTAGCCACGTCAGTCTCTAGGGTTAGTTACCCACCCAAGGGACCCCACCTAAAATTTAAAATTTAAACCAAATTTTACAATAGCCATGTGGACCATCAATCGACTATGGGTCCCACATGCCATCCTTAACGACTTACCGGATTGTAGCCATAATCTGCGGCGATGTAAGCGGGAGAGTACCTGAGGGACGAAAATGCCACAATGTTACGCTTTGATCATAACTAAAGCAAATCAAACCAACAACTGCCTAGCTGAGTTGGTGAATCGTGGTGTATTTCATGTCCATGCTCACTAGGAGGTTTCGAATTCGAATCTCTTGGTTGGTACCTTATCCCTTCACCGGTTCGATCCCCCCTCCTCTATACAAAATATATATATAAAGCTCCCAATTCCAAAAAAAATTAAAGCAAATCAAATCAAATCCATCCGTTAAATCAAGATCTAGCAGAAAGAGAAGGCATTCTTTTGCAGTTACCCGTAGTAAGGAACGGCTTGATGGTGATGGTGGTAGGGAGAAGCCAGTGTGCCCGCAGGGTAGTACCACTGCACTTGAGTCGCAGGTGTTGATGACGTGGACCTTGCTCCAGCGTTAGATCCTATATCAACCATCAATTCAAGTGGAAATCTCAACTTAAAAGAATTGCTATAGGAGAATGAATGGCATTCCGGTAAATAATAGTGAACAGAAGGGGGTCAAAAAAGAAAGAACCTTGTAGTTGCAGGGGTGGAGTGGAGGAAGGGTTGGACCTGGGGCGACGAGCCCCAAGCGAAGCCAAGTTGCAGTTGGATCGGCGGCCGTTGATCACCGGTGTCGCGTCCTCGCACGCCTTCTTCGCGGCTTCAGCTTCCTTGAACGTCACCTGCAAGAAGAAAATCAAATCTCCTCGAAAACAGTCACAGATGACAGATCCGATCCATTCCATGGCCATTGAAGTTGTATAATTAGACTTATTTAAGTTGAGCGGTGGAGGAGACTTACGAATCCATAGCCCTTGGAGCGACCGGTGATCTTGTCGGCGATGATAACTGCCTCCAGGATCTCGCCGTACTTCTCGAAGTGCTCTCTCATGGTCTCCTTCTGAGTCTCCCATGCCAATCCCCCTACGAACACCTTCGTCAGTGTCGTATCCCCGAACTGCCCCATACTGTTGTTGTTGTTGTTGTTGTTGTTACTCATCGTCATTGTCTTTCTTCTTCTCTCCGACAACAGTGAACACCGCAATCGCCTCCCTCCGCTGCTACGAACTCTTCTTCTTCTTCTTCTACTCCAACTCTACCATAGATCCTTTAAGTGAGAAAAGTAAAACAAAGAGAAGAGATTGAGAAGGTAGAAGTGGGGAGGCAACTGTAGAGGGATATATCAAGTAACTCCAGAGGAGAGGGAGGGATGTACAGCTCGGGAAGGAAATTAAATAAGCAGAGAAAACACAAAGACAGACAGGCGGACAGATAGACCTTTGGTTAACCCCCAACGTGCTCTGGTCTGTGACACCACCACCCTCCCTCGTCTTTTCACTTCTCTCTCTCTCTTCCTATGTGACCGCGTCTACTACTACTATATATTAAATGTTGGAATGTTTCCATGTGTTGCACCGTCTTTCCCCATTATGAACATTCAAAGGGAATGATAGATCAGGTAAAACCTGGGCCAATTGGACGGCTTAGATCGATAAAAGAAGATTCTAAGACGTTTCAAATTACAGTCTATGTTTTTGATATTATCGATTTTATGAATCGGTTAGATTGGGATCATGATGGGCGAGTGAGTGTCCCATGATTCCAATCTAACTGATTAAATTTTGTTGGTTTCTTTGGGATTCTCGCCTGTACATGCAGACACAGGAATCCTAAAGACCAGTCGACGACAGGGAGGTAAGTGCTTTTTAACTTTTAAGAAGGGGACTTTCGGTTTCGGTTTCAGGGTATTTTGAGATTCGCACCCTCTCTCGCTCTCTCTGCCTTTCTGCCTTTCTGACTTTCCATTTGGACGAAGCGGTCAAAGACCAAATCTAACAGGGTGGACTGGGACTGAGCTCTCAGAGGAGAGAGAGAGAGAGAGAGAGAGAGAGAGAGAGAGAAAACCTACACCACCTACCTGTTACTTCTACCATTGGGGCACTAAGTAGTGATATAATGAAGTGCCAGTACATAAATAATGTGGACAATGAATCACATGGCCTCACCATTTAACGGTATGGACGGTTCAGTTTTAAGAGGGAGAGAGAGAGTAGAGAGAAGCATCTATTTCTCTCATGGATAAAGAATCAAAATCTTATCCGCCATACGTAATTTAAGGTTATAAACTTATAATGAGGTTTAAAAAATAAATACCGGGATTGTTGAGCCAGAATCAGTGGAAATCGAACCCCTAACCCCCCCCCCCTCCTCCTCTTCTTAACCCTAGTTTTCGTACAGGTCAGCTAGAATCAAATTGTTCGATTTCGGGATTGGTTTTTGTCGAAACAAATATGAACTAAATGTGGAAATCGCAAACAGCCACTAGCTCGGCTGGTTGGAGGTATTGTAAATTGAGTGCATGCCCCCCACCCCCAGGAGGTCAAGGGATTGATTTTCCCGGATTGCAAATTATGCCAAAAAGGCACTCTTCTCTCCCCTCTCCCCCTGTTGTAGATTGTGGGCTTGTCTTAGTCTTTCCTCTTAGCTTGTAGTTGACTTTTAGTAAGATAGACCACCACCAATAAAATAAAATAAAGAAAAAAAGAAGAAGAAGAAAGAGTGAAAATCGATTGGTTTGGTTTGAGTACACAGTTTCAGAATCAAATTGGTTCTTGCTTCTCGCCCTGGGTATATTTTTTTTTTTTGGAGAAGGAGAATTTAATTAAATAAGGTAAGATAATTTACAGAGATGAAATCGTGTGGAAGGCTATCTATACAGAGATGTATTTCCGTGCAAGAGTTAAGGAAATTAGCAAGGAAGTTAGCGTAGGAATTGAGCTCTCGGACATGGTGAGAGAAAAAACACTACTCGAAGCCTTGGCAGAGGTCTTGGATTTCCCCAATCAAGCTAAGAACATGCCAAGCAGTATGGAAGTGCCCCTTTATCATCTGTATAGCTAGGAGAGAGTCTGACCGAATCTGGACCAGGGGGAATCACAACGACTTGGCCTTCGCTAGACCTTGTCTGATTGCTAGAAGTTCCATTTGCAGCACATTCTTATCTTCTGTTGCGCCTGCTATCGCAAAGACCGGCGAGCCCCTATAATCTCGCCCAATAGTACCATATCCTCTGATATCCTCTCTACAAGACCCGTCGCAGTTGATCGCAACCCAAGTTGGAGGAGGGGGCGGCCAAACAAGAGTAGAAGCAGTTGGGTGAGAGAACCCAGCCTCAATTTTCCATCTGCAGAAGAATTCTCTGTTATAGCTTCATCTCAGAGAAACGTGCTCTGGTTTCAAAAATGATGCTGATCAAGATCTCCTTTGGCCATCGCTCCTTTTGTTGGAAGGATCTGTTATTGCGTTCCTGCCAAAGCCGGTAGACCGAGGACCCCGGACTAAATCTCCTCACTTGTGAAACGATGGATTTTCCTTTGAAATGGAGGGTCATCCACTCCACTTCATCGTTCTAGGATGTGAGAACATCCCTCGCCCCAGGTATATTTGAATAAGGGAATAATACTAGTTCGTTGCCTAGCTGTTTATTTATTGAGAGAGGTTCTCTGAGCAAGCAGCATAGAGGAGTGCACCAGTAAAGTGCAACGAAATGAGAGAGAGAGAGAGAGAGGATCTAGGCCTAACACTAAACCATTTAATAACTCATGGATGGATTGGATTTGGGGTTTTAATCGTTTGGTTTTCATTGGGCCTACAATTGCGGGCCTGCTTTGACACTTATGAGGCCTGGCCCATGGGTAGGCGATAGGCCCTCCATGGACCATAGTCATAATATAAAAAGTCCATTCCTCTTTTATAATCATCGAGGCGCTACACTATATAAGTTAAGTATCAGTAATCAGTTAGGTACTTGACCAATATGCCAAAAGCTCTGAAGCTGATGGAACGCGTTAAATCAAGTCCTTTAACCTATCCCATACTAGGCTGGCCCAATCTAGTGCTTATACACTATAGTGGGCCCCATTAGGCACATAACAGACCACCACGCTTCCGTAGCCGTCGTCCTCGGTGGCTCTCACTCTAGGTAGCTTTCACTCTGGCGGTAGGTAGTCCTTTCCAAGCGGCTTCACTCTGCTCCAAGGTTTTTGCCTGGCGGCAGGTAGCCCTTTCTTGACGGCTTTCGCTCTACTCCAGGTAGCCATTCTCCTAGGTAGCCCTTTCGGTGATTCGAACCCTTGACCTGGTGCCCAGCTTTGATACCAAATGTTAGGTACTTGACCAATACGCCAAAAGCTCCGAAGCTGATGGAACGCGTTAAATCAAGCCCTTTAACCTATCCCATACTAGGCTGACCTAATCTAGTACCCATACACTATAGTGGGCCCCATTAGGCACATAGCATAATCCTAATCCAGGTCATGTACTTGATTCTTGGAATGAGTTTTGAAGTGTTTGAACCTCTGTGCCCCCCCAATCTTTCTGATTCTAACTTTCAAGGATCAAGAATCGTATAAATCCTGCTGAAAAGTGATTCAATGTCGTTGAGAATACTCTCATAGAACCAAGAACTATCTCTAGCTTTTTTTTCTCACTTTCTCTCTCTATTTTTCTTTGCTTTTTTAAAGAAAAATAGAGAGAGAAAGTGAAGGAGAAAGAGAACTAGAGTGACACGAAGGAATTTTTTTCGTGTACTGTTCCCTGACCGATGCGGTTCCCTAGTTCCTCTCATAAGAGGAAGGTGGACCCCACCTGGGCAGACTGTTTGGTCAGGTGTCCTGGGTGGGTCCCACCCCCTCTTGTGAGAGGAACAAGGGAACCACACCGGTCAGGAAACGTAGACAATAATTATCCGACACGAAGAATGCGATCTTTTATCTTCCTGCATTTTTTCGTCTTCCATATTTCAAGGGTACGGTTCCTTTGGAAACCTGATTCATGAAATTTGCCCATTTTGTTTGGGTTTGTTTGTTGGAATGATGACAGTGAGTGTTTTCTTGATTAACAGGGAAGAAGAAGATGAGAGGAGGAGACAAAATCGCCGAGAAATAATTCGTAAAGAACACATTACAAAATTAATTTACAAACTAGTCTCTCTAGAATTGGCCTTTTCAATGGATCCAAATTTGATTTTTGTGAAACAATGCCGCAAGGCATCTTATCTACAAAATTTTGGTCTCATTTGATTTGCAATGTGAACAAAACCCCATTTTTTTTTTCTTATTAGATCAAGATTCTAATCAGAGTCCAAAGTCTTTTTGGGTATATTTGTTATTTGGGGGAAGTTTTCATACACGGCAGTGTAAGCAACTAAGCATGCACAGTCGTGTCCCCTCTCACAAAGAGTTGGAAAAGTCATAAAACCCCACCCATTAATTAATGCCTTGAAACTTCCACCCTTTCACATACACGGTTTACACAGCCGTGTATGAAAACTTTCCCCTATTTGTTTTAAAATGGGAAGCAGTTTTCTGTCCGGGAGTGTGGCCTACGCCGGCACTCCCATGAGTCTATCTCTCTCTTCCTTAAAACAAGGTGGCAGAAGTGTCTTTTCACATGGGAAGGAGAGAGATAGACTCATGGAAGTGATGGATAGGCCACACTCCCGGACAGAGATCTTTTTCCCTAATATTTATTAGAGAAAGTTTTCTTTCACCACGAGGAAAAAGTTTCATATGACACCCCTCATTCATGTTGGCTTAAGGGAAACTCAGATACAATATATAAACATGGCTTAAGTCAAAGTCAAATATTAATTATAAACATGAGATTGGCTTAAGACTTGAGCCATGTCTAGAGTAAAATATGGAAAGTGCATTATCTATTAAAATTTTTGTTTTAACAAAACTGCCATGTCACAGTTATTGTGATGTGCTGATCAAATGATGATTTTGTGCATTTAATTGGAACACATGGCCATGGAGATAAAGTAGTAGGACGGGACGGTCATCTAAAAGAAATTAGGGCAAGATATTGTTGTTCGGTTGTATAGCGTTTCCAGCAAGGTAGGGGCTAATAACAGCATATGGACGGATCTGTTTGAATAATGTAATTTTCTATTTTCATTGGGGGGGTTGAATGGTAAATTCATGTAATTCTATTTCTGGAGAAAATTTTTTTGCTGCTACCCTTGTAGTAGGGACATTCCTGCTACAAGGCTGGCAGCCAAGGAAATGGAATAATTTACCTTCCCTTTGGGTTCATAAATACGTTCCTAAGTTTTAGTATATTCTAAAATACCTTTTATTAAGATCCTATTTCCTTGGCTGCCAGATGTTCCTGCTACTAGTGTAGCAGCAAAATTTCGTTCGTTTCTTGATATATACAGGAACCACGTTAGTGTTCTCTCTCTCTCTCTCTCTCTCTCTCTCTCTCTTATATATATATATATATATATATATGCAATTTGGATCCTCTACTACTAAGCTGCCCGGCAGGATTATGTTGCCGAGACACAGCAAAGAGGGGAATGATCGTCTTAACCTTGCTTGGACAAGGTGTTCGGACAGGGGTAAGGCGATCATTTCCCACCTTGTTGTGTCTCGACAGCACGGTCTTACCGGACAGTTGGGCAATAGAGGATCTTGATCCCTCTCTATGGTGTCTATAAACGTGGGGAGTTGTTGAGGGATAGGGTGGGTTCAATGAACTTTGGCCAAGTGAGAATCATCAGAGATTTGCATTTCTCTCTTTCTTTCTAGGAATGTTATCTCTCCGGCAGTGAATAAAGTGGGGTTTGGGTGTGGGATCGAAACGTGGCTAGCTATATAGAAAAGGGTAATTTGGTGATTTAAAAAATAAATTCACTTTGAATTAAAAGGGAAATCGAAGAGAGGACTTAATTCTTATCATCTTATGGCCGAGGGAGGAGAGGGTGTGGGGTGATGGTGTGAGCTGGAAGCGCACAGGGGTACGATGAGCTGGGTGGAGGAGACGAGGGAGACAACCTTGTTTGTTTGCATCTAATCCAATAATATTGGCAGGTAACGAGTTATCTTTTCTTTCTATTAGCTAGCCCAGCGTTAATACTCAGCATGAGGCAGAGGATTTTGGATTTTTCTCCACTGCTCTGGTTCCCCCACCTGTAAGTTTTTGTAAATATTCCCTTAAAATCATGACATATGATAATTTTTTTATTAAACGATCATGAGAGTATCCAACCTTAATCCAATTCAACTCAACCCTAACCTAGAATGAGCACGAGTCATACGGGGTGAGCTCTTCTTCATATTTTTTGGCCACTAAGCATGAACTATACAAAAATATTCTTAGTTCATGATTGGATTATTGCTTCCAACGTGACCAAAGGAGCTTCTTGCATACATTCAAATTACATAACAAAGGCTGATCCCATGCATATTCCAAATAAATATAGCTAATGGATTCTGGTCGATCCACAACCCAATCGCTTCGTGACCTCTTCTCTCAACATGGGTGCTGTCCAAAATTAAGAAAAAAAATTTGCTGCTACACTTGTAGCATGAATGTTCCTGTTATAAAATTGACAACCAATGAAATGGAATAATTTACCTTCCCTTTGGGTTCATAAATATCCTACTAGGTTTTTATATTTTTTAAAATACCTTTTAAGATCCTATTTCCTTGACTGCCAGTCTTATAGCAGGAACATTCCTCAACAAAATTTCGTCCATTGCGAACATGATCTTGGACTCGACATTGATCATGTCTCTAGATCCGACGAGAGAGTGAGAGAGAAAGGAGTCATCGAAAGTGTCACGACCGAAGTCAGAGATAAGCATGTTCTCCTCACCCACGCTGGCAGCCTTCTTGGCAACGAAAAATAAAATAATAAGAAACCAGTCCTCAATCTGAGATAGAGAGAGAGCAAAAGGTGTAGAATCCAAAAGGGCAAAAGGAGATAAAAAATGATCAGTGGTAAAGTAGTAGATCATGAATTGTTGTTTAGGTTTCGTGACCCACATGCACTTGGTTTTAGAATCCAAAAGGGCAAAAGGTGTCGATATCGAAGAGTCATATCTCTCTCTCTCTCTCTCTCTCTATATATATATATATATAGCCTTGTGGAGTTGGGATAGGGTGGGTTCAATGAAATAGTGGGGCTGGGTTGGGTTGGGTTGGGTTGGGTTGGGTATGGGGGTCGTAACGTGGCTAGCTGTATAGAAAAAAGGATAATTTGGTGATTTAAAAAATGAGTTCAGTTTGACAGAGAGAGGAACCCTCCTTGCAGTGGGACAGAGTGTGGGGGGTGGTGGCGTGAGCTGGAACCGCATAGGGGTATGAGTTGGGTGGAGGGAGGAGATGAGATGAGGGACACACTCTTGTTTGTTTTGGCCAGTGCAGCTAAATGATGTTGACACCTCCTTACTTTTCTTTTCTTTCGATAATGAATATTATTTGACATAAACATTTTTGTATTGACCACTACTACTGTGTCCGCCACCAATCCTCTGGCGCTAAAGCCCACATGTATGTACATAGGCATGGTTGGAATTTGGGGGTCGGATCCCTCTACTGCCGAGCTGCCTGTACTATAAAAAAAAAAAAAAAAAAAAAAAAAAAAAAAAAAAAAAAAAAAAAAAAAAAAAAAAAAAAAAAAAAAAAAAAAAAAAAAAAAAAAATAAAATTAATACGAGACTGAGGTGTGCTCTCCAGACACAGTAAGGTAATACAAAGACCACCTTACCCTGCCCGGCGAATGTAAGGTGGAATCTTTTTCACCGACTTGCTCTGTGTGGAGACACACGAAAGTAAGAGCAACTCGGAAGTAAAGGATCCAGATCCAGATCCAGAATTTGGAGGGTTCTGCACTACTGCTTAATTTGTTGAGAGGGGGTGGTGTTTGAGTTGGCGAGTAGTAGCCTCATACCAACACGAAATGATGGTCATCACTTGGGTTTGAGTCTTCTTGTGAGAAAGAAATCCTCTCCAATACAGCAGTGGCTTTAGCACATATCTAACGATTGGAGCACAACGCCATTTGCTCGTGTTTGCACATACAACCATGAATGGTCATGGTCATAGTTAACAAAAACATGCATTAAATTGCATTCTTGTCTTTTACCGTATTAAACGTATTTAAAACATGTTCTCATGTTTTTAGTATTTTTAAGACCTTAGACTTGTTGAACAATACTTTACTTAACTAACATAAGTGAATAACATCAAAGCCAAACCACATTGTTCAAAAAGACTTGGAACACATTTTTTTTTTTTAGTGGTGATCGTTCTGAATTTTATACTGTTTAAAATCCATATCGTGGGTTTGAATTTTTTTTTTCCATCCCCATTTTTGCTAAGTATGGTCAAGGTTCTTTCTCATGAACACGTGCACCTCAGGAATATAAGGTGGCTTTTCAACTTTTCAACTTTTCAATTTTGTTTAGGTGGAAGTTTGGTTAAATTTTTTAATGGGCTTCTGAGGTTGGTGGGCTTAGCCTCACTGGGCCAAACTTCCTCCCCTATTACCATCCACCCAGGCACATGGGGGTAGGCGCAATGACCACCCTGTCCCCTGAGTGGCAGGCCCATGTGCCTGGGGGCAGCCTGCGCTGCGGCACAAATAACATTCTCCCTCAATTTATGACACTATAATTACATAGGACAAACATGGATCTGCATATGTGACCCACCGTGTGATCTCATCAGTATCCGCTATTGATAAAGGTTCAAAATACCTTTTTTTGATTCTCATCCAATAGTTAGAACCCGTGGATTAAAAGATTCTTTCTTCATCATAGGTGAAATAAAACTCAGCCCATACTGTAGGAAAACGGTCTAAGGTAAATACAATCATCACTACCACATGGTAAATATAATGTAGGAAAACATTGCATGATGCACTTTGGTCACTGTTAGGGTATATGGAGAATTCCTAGAACAAGCCCATGTGAATGAAAGGGCAAGAGATTGATTTTAACATTGAAATTTGATATATGGATAATCCACATGGTTTTCTATTTATTTGATAAATTACAACATCTATATTTGAAAGTCAAGAAAAAAAAAAAGAAAAAAACATGATGATACAATGATTGATTTATGTGTCTATCTCTCTCCTCAAATTCAAAATTTGTTGAATTTTTTCTTTTCTTGGCTTCGAAACATAACATGTATAGAAGGAAAAATGTCAATGAATAAGAGAAATACATAACCTGTATGGGGAAAAAACCATTTTTTTATTTTTATTGCAAAGCAGCATGTATAGCTTTTCCTTATGTCCTAACTAAAGTGGTGTATAGTTTTTTTTTGGGTCAAGCGCACACACCAGCTCAAAAGGGTTAACAAACCTTTCAAGTCGCGGAGTGCAAATAAACACAACACACACCCCCCACCCACCTGATGTGAGACTAAACCCCACCTTACAAGTGGCTTATAATTGGTGATAGTGAGGGTGTTTAAATGGAACTGGAGATACTATTATAATCCATCTTGTGAATCTAGTGGTAGATATGGAATTGAATACAAACCGAAAACGAACCGAATATGAATCAAATGCTATAACTGAAGACAACTCGAAACCGAACCAAATATGAATCAAATGCTATAACTGAAGACAACTCGAAACCGAACCAAATTGAATTGGTTTGGATTGATTGACTACACAGTTTCATAATCGAATTGATTCTCGCTTCGATTTCAGTTAACACTAACAATCACTAGTAATACAGGCTCTTTTTTTTTTTTTTTTTTTGGGGGGGGGGTGTTTAAACACCAAACAGTTTACTAATCAGTTTCATTTCGGGTTTTTACCATTTGGTTTCCATTGGGTCTACAGGTACGAGCCCAGTTTGACACCTACGAGGCCCATGGGTAGACGATAGGCCTTCCATGGACCATAGACATAATATGTAGCGCTCCACTATATAAGTATCAGTAGCCCTATAAGTCTTTGTTTTGGTAGAGTTAGAGATTACTACTATGATCAAACCAGAAACTATCTCTAGCTTTCCTTCGCTGTCTCTCTCTCTTTCTATTTTTATTTTTCTTGTTAAAAACTGCATCCAATTTCCCATCTTTCTCCCTCCCTCCCTCCCTCAGCAGTAGAAACAAGAATGAGAAACAGAGAGAGAGAGAAGAATGAGAAACAGAGAGAGAGAGAGATAGTGACAGAGAACTAGAGTGACACGGAGAGAGAGAGAGAGAGAGAGATAATTCTTATTGAAAAAAACAGGGATAATTCCGTCCATTAATCCAAACCTATTTAGGGCAATGCTGATCACGTCGTGGGTTCGGGTCTTCCTTCTTGTGCAATGCTTGAGAAATGGGATTTTGCTGGTACCTGGATTGCAATATCTTTCATGTTACTTTGACCCGCAATCAAAGAATGGAATCTCAAAAGTATTCTTGAAAACATTAAAAATCTAAGAGGGTAATTGCAAGGGTATAATACTGAACCCAAAGGTGAAGTGAATTATTCCAAGTACCAGAAAAAGCGTCTCGGGACAACTTGTAATTGACTCATATCAGAGTATCAGACACAAGGTTGTTCAATTGTGTTCGCACGCGCATCAAGTATGATCATGGTTCATCCGAGATCCGGATCCTCTCCAACAAGGAGATCATTCAATGAGTGCCCAATGAGGCACCCAACGGCTGGGCTGGCTGGGACACATCCTGATGCACACTCAGTCAATGTACCCAGCCGTTAGATGCCCATTGAACACTCATTGGGCGCTCGGCTCATTGGAGATGATCCCGATCCATTCTTCCTCATGAGCACGTGCACCTCATGTGGCATGTGGGTATGCCACGAGTGGTGGGGTTAAATTTTTTAGCTATAAGTATGGTTAAATTTTTTAGGTGGGCTTCTGGTGCTGGTGGGCTTAGCCTCAATGGGTCAAAATTGCTTCCCTAATACAGAGTATGGGAGTACTGGATATAAAAGTTCCTCTTAGTTTTGACACACTTTGAGGATGGAATCTTTCCATCTACAAAATCAGATGTGTTTTCTATCAAATCAGAACCATTCTATCTTCTCCAACATCCTTGATCCATCTCTATTAAAGCTACCAAGATCGGAAATGAAAGTGGAAGATCAATATCCATCCTAAGTTCAAAATTTTTTTTTTTTTTTTTTTTGGTGAGAAATCCTCTACAATGTTTTCTTTACAAGAATGCAATTAAGCCACTTTTTGTGAAAAAACTCTCAATCAATCTCTGAAAATGCAATAGCTTTCCGGATCCCTCAAACGTGAGAGAAGCGTTGTATTTATAGCCTAGAGTGTTCAACTCGTCCAAGACAAGTATTTTTCTTTCATAATTTCAGAGGATTCCATATCTCTAAGGGAATTGTTTAATATTGGCTAAAGAAGGAAGAAATCACATCTAAAGAGCCAAAAGCAAGTTTAGATTGGATTCTAGGATCTAGAATCTTCTAAGATGTTCTTAGGATCTAAAACCATATCTACGTGAAAGCCAAAGTCGACAAAGACGAAATATTTCGTAGAGAACGGCTTACGACGAACAATGACCGGCATACAATGAAGATTGATCGATCTTAGCCAAAGGCATGACGGTGTCGGCCCAAGTCAATATAAAAAAGTGGTTCGATCTGACACCCAAGGGTTGGGTCTGGTTTGGGTCTGAGATTGTACCAAAATTGGTCTTGGTCCTTGGAGTTGAGCTTGGTTCATTCTCAGCATGTCAAAGCTAATTAACCATGATTTTGAAAACACATGTTTACATATTTTAATACCTCTTAAATAGTATAGGAATTCAGAACACTGCCGCCAAGGGCCCAAGCGCATGTGGAACACCTTTAACTATAAATAACAAATCCATCTTTATTTCAAGGAACTTTGATTCATCATCGCCTGACTACTCCAGGATAACAAAATGATCGCGACCATGGTTCTAAGTAGCGGGCTTATTCGTATCAATTTTGCACCTTGTCAATCCTGATTCCGTGCTGATATTATATCGTTGATACGGTACGGATAAAGGGTAAAATGGTAAAAAAATCTATTTTGAAAAGAAGATCATGGGCAAATTTGTCTGATACGGCTGATCCTTATCGATACCAATCTGATACCGTATTGTTTTTTGAGTTGACTGAAAGCCATTTTGATACCATGCACTAAAACCATGATTGTATACAGTGGTGGTGATGGAGGATGAGCAAACAGTGATAATAAAGACATAGAGGAAATGGTCGGAGGGATCTGAGAAGGATACAATACCGAGCCCTAATTTAGCAATTTAGGTGACAAGATATAATGATATCAAGCTATTGTAACCACGTATGAGTTCATGTTTAAATAGGAATTGTTATCCCCTCCAATTCTTCTAATTCCTCACATGAAGGCAAAAATGACCACCCTACCCCTTGCCCATAAACACTACCCAAGGTACGATCCACTTCCCCTATTAGAGGAATTGGAGGTGATTATTATTCGTTTAAATAGATCAGACATAATACAATAATTACTTTACTCTTCTTAGTTACATATAGAGATACCCTTAAAAAATTCATGAATAATTTGAAATAATTTCGAACATATTTAAACCTTTAAGAAATTAAAATATTTTGCAATTTTTCAACAAGAAGTCAAAACTCAAAACTTTAAAAAAATATTCAATAAAAATTTATTTTTAGTACATTATCTAGTATTAAGAACATCATCAGCCAATTCTACCAGTCTTCATTTCTAAATGAAATATAGACTATAAACATTTCAAACCTAAATTACTCTCCTTTATGAATCATCCCCAAATCTCTGAATTTGCCACACACACATCCAAATCGATCCCGGTCAATTCCGATCCAAATTGGAAGAGGATCGGATCGGTCAAAATATACCCCAACCTTAAAAACCTAGTACCAACATATATCCTAAGCTAAATCTAGTAATCGGTATCGAGGGTATCGGTCTCTGCCAAATGCCAATACTTATCCAGATAGATCTGTATCAGTTTAGATCGATCATGTTTGCTTAAAAAAAAAAAAAAAAATTTAACATTTTGTCCTAGTTCATACCGATCCACCAATACACCAATACAGGATCAACTAGGAATTGGATAGGAATCGATATCAATCTCCGACCGATTCAAAGATTCAAGGGCAACTATTGAAATCTAATCAACGATGCACTTCTGGCGAAGGTTAGCTAAAGTACCCACCCACCTAAGTTCTGGGTGCCTCACCGAGGCATGTCAAGTTGGAAAAGAATTTGGTGTACGATTAAACCCAAAGTTCCTTGTCACATGTTAAATTTCAATCCAAATAAAAGTTTGACAAATGGCAAAACAAAACATTAGAAAAACCTGAGAGTAATGAATCTGCAAATAGACCAAGCGAGGGTGCATATGAACATACATGAAGCCATGCAGCTTTAAAAATCACCGGCACAACAGCTCCCCCGTCTTGAGCACCAAAACAAACCCAACCAGAATCAATATCAGATTAACAGGGCAATTTCCGCTATACAGCTTGAGAAAAGAAGCATATAAATTTATAATAAATCCTTCAAATGTGCGTCTTCGACAGGTCAGTCTACTTGAAGCACCCAAAATATACAGAAACTTCAAAGAATTAACCTGTTCTCTCTGCCTTGAAATGAACACCACCACCACCTAAACTGCTGCTCGGATCAGAAAAATTATAACACTTACAATCTGGGTGCGAAATAAGATCTACTAGTAATTGAATTCAGCATGATTTGGTCACAATGCATTAGACACCTTATTATTCCGTGCCTCGCATGGGAACCATAAGATGCTGTCCCTGTGACTGCATCAATGCAAGATAAAACGTCTACTATCAGAACAGAGTTGGAAGCGTCACAGTTTTGCACAAGTAGACACAAGGGTTGGCTTCAAGATTAACAACTACAAAATATTGAAGCTAGAAAGTTCCTTAACCCATCCAACCCATAGTGTCCCTGAAAAACTCAAATGGGCTACCATAAGCTTATCTACTAAGCATTGTTGATGACTTGATGGGGTTTCTAAAATAGTTAGCAGCACAAGATTTCAGTGAACATGGCTGCAGATATGGGAGCAAATTATGCCAACCTATCAAAATTTAGGACACACTCCATGATTTACGGTTACCAAGATCATAAAAGTGATTAATGGATCCTCATAAGCATGTGATTAACATGCTTACCCTGACGCTTTATCTTCCAAATCCACAGAGAGGGAAGGAGGAGACTGATATCATAGACCACATCCAACACAAGAATATAAATAACAAGTACAATCTAAACAAAACTGAGAAAAGTGTAACAAAAGCTAAACCTAGATTTCCAGTGACGAGCAATAATCAGCTTTACTTGAGCAAACGGACTAAGTTTTTCTTCATGGGGAAAAAATGGACTAGGGTTTTCTTCAGTTTGAAATCATTAAAAAATGAGTAAAACATCTACTGATATTAATATCCTTAATCTCCTTTAAACAATAGTAGTAAAATAACTTCCAATTTAATATTTTCAAAAATCAAAACCCACCCCCCACCCCACAAAAAATAAAAATAAAAAAATAAAAAAACCTAACCAAAAAATTAAAAATTCATGGAGTTGGCACTCTGACAAAATAAAGCTCGGAAAATTCACTATGAAATGAAATTTTAGAAATACGGTTGGAAACAAATGGAAAGCTGAAACACATGGAAGCGTATATGATTGAATTTGGTTATGGAGATTGAATTTGGTTATGGAAATTGACATGTGACAAATCCAAACAATGCCATATCTATCCAACCAGTAGAATTTCCATATTACTCTTCCACATGGAAGATTAGATGGACCACACAATGGCTTTTCCTATCTGTACTGCGTAAAAAACCTTTTGTCAATACATAATACACATGACTAAGAGTCATTTGCAGGTCTTCACTCAGGGCACACCTAGAATAATAGCAACAATGAGCATGGATAGTTTGCATCCGCATGAAGCCCTGCAGCTGACATTGAGGCAAAGCACAAGAGATGCACCTTGCTTCTCCTTGCCTTGTGCCTCTTGTGCCTGTAAGAACACTTACTACACAAACTCCTGACCCCTCATAACCTGAAGTCATACTCCTCCCACATCCCAGCATTAAAAAAAAACCCAATAAGATACAAAAGAACTATGAAATAAGAAGGATCCCAACTGCTAAGGAAACATGAAAAACTAGCTTTTAGGTGAAACCAATGGCATTCTTGTGGGGAGTCAGAAATATATATGCCTCTGAAACTTCGGAATCCCAAAAGGGACTAGCTAACCATGCCTTAAAAGGAACCTCTTAATGTGCCCTCAATCACTTTTATCTGGACATAAGGCAGCTCTGTACAAAAAAAATATGTGAACACAGTATCCACATCATCCTTGACTCACGTGGTAAGTACCAATCAAAAGCACTACTGTGGTACGATTAACAGAATAACAAGTAATATACAAATTGGAAGGGTCTTATTCATGGCAGGACATATGATTTTGGCTTTAAAATTTGGCAGACAGCCAATCGAAGTGCCTCCTATCTATTAAAAAGTTAAATTGACCACATCAGCACTCAGTAATTTGATGGCTACAAGAACAAGGGGAGAAAAACCATTAGATGGTTGGCCACACACCTGAGATGGGCAATGAAACTGGTATGTAGGAAATTCTGCCTAGGTGGACTGGCGGACAAATGGTATCCACCTTCTAGAAATATATGCAAGTGCCTAGCCCAACCTTACCTAGGATGGGCTCACCTACACATGTAGTTTACCTGGTTCTTCCTAGGCCACACCTGGGTAAATATTTGCAATTTCAAGTGAAATCGTTCAAATTGGCAAAATATTTCTGCTTCCCCAGGGTTTGAAATATGGAAATTTCTGAAATTGGCAAAACTTGGAGCAAAACCAGTCAAAATTGGCGAATGGGTTAGAATTCACCTCTGGTGAAATATCAAGCATTGGGCTTGAAAAAAAAAAAGCAAATCAGAATACCAATCAGCATTAGACTTATTTTTATCCTTCAAACAAGATCATTTAAGAAGTTAAAAATTTCAAGGATGATCTAGAGACTAGATTAGCAATTTATTACCCAAGTTATCTGTTCCTCAATTAGTGTCAAAAAAGATAATACAGAAAAATAAATGATGGGGACATCATGCCGCACCATTACCGGAGGCCCTTTGTGCACCACTACCAGAGGCGCAGGAGACTACCATGGGGCCAGTTACTATGGTTTGACGATGCTTTCAGAGACTTCTAGACGGCTGTTTAGACTTCTAGGGTTATTTTGGTCTTTTTACCTTAGGACTTATGTTAAATAAGTGAAGGGTGTTTTGGTATTTTTATTTATTTATTTCTGCAGTTTTTGTTTCAGCCTTATAACTCATGTGAGGGCACTTTAGGTACTTTGGTTATGTATGTGGGTTTTACTTAGATTAGGGGTATTTCTGGTATTTAAATTATTCAGTTTTTATTTAAGTTGTATTGAGACTCTGTTTGGAGCCAACGAATGAATGAAGAAAAGAAAGATTGCAAGCAGTTGCTGCGACTCCCTCCTTCTCCTCTTGCGATTTCTCTCCCTCTAAAAGGTACGAACTATCTCCCTCTCATCTCTTCCTCCTTTCTTTCTCTTCCCTTCTCCCCTACGGCTCTCCTTTCTCTTCTCCTTTCCCCCCTCCCCTACTGCTGCTGTCGTGAATCCCTATTTCCCCCTGCTGCTGTCGTCGTTACTTTCTTCCCCTCCCTGCTGCTGTCAAAACCCCCCATCCCTTCCTGTCCCTTTGCAACCGAGACAACCCAACCACCATCTCCACCACTCCCCTTCCATTCCCACAGTCGTAGTCCCCTCTTTCCTTCCCTGTCCTTGTAACTGAAGCATTCCCAGCCCATTTAAAAAAATTATTCCCTCCATTCCCCTCCCTCTCTATTAGCCAAAACTCTTTGAATCCCCTTCCTAAACCAGTCCTTAACCATCCCTTACCCATTTCCAGACTTCTCCTTGAAACCCTAACCCCTACCAAACCTCTGCAACCCACCCTTTCTTTAAACCTAGAAACCGAACTTTATTTTTGATAATGTTTGCATGACTTCTCATTAATTTCAGACCTGAAACAGTATTTATTTTACCCTAGTTGTACTGTTTTGGTATTGTGTATGTTTCTAATGCTCATTATTAATGGCTTCTTATCTTATATGGACTGCCATGCATGCCTACTGAATCCTCGAATGTAATGCCATGAATTTACTTGCCTAGCCTTGTGGATTTAACCATATAGGTTGCTAGACTTGATTCCTAAGACCTATTGGTGTGCATTCATGTGATTTCTATTGATGATTGCCATTAGTAAATTCTGCTCTTTTATGCCTCATGTTGAATGTGGCGTTGTGCGAATTCCAGCCGTTGCCTAAGTCCCCACTAGGGTGTTACAACTGTGAACCTGTCCTATTGTGGGATTCCCTGGCTTCTAGGGTTTGTCTTGCATCGACCTGGTATTAGAGCATGGTCTAGAAGTCTAGCTTTCTTTTATTTCATTCTAGGAACAGAGTGTCTTAGGACCTCCCATGTCTTCCCTTGCATGACCCCTCGTAGTGGTAGGTTATATCAACCTATGGATCCACCCCCCAACTTTGAAGCACTAGTTAGGGAACTTCAAGCTGAGTTACGTGCCAGCAGAGAGGCTCGAGAAACTCACACTGATAATCTTCGTACCCTCGAGCGGAACATCCATACCCTTACCGAGAGGCTTACTGTTGTGGAAACATCAGTCCCACGCATCGATAGGCAGCCGAACCCTGATGAACATGATGATGCCTACTCTGAGGCTGAAGGCAGATTAGAGGTTCCCATCCTAGGAAATGGTCGTGGTAGAGGTAGGGGTAGAGGTCATGCTCCCCGTGGGCATCGTGCTCAAAGAAACTATCCCCCACACAAGGATGATGAAGACTTTGAGCCATATGATAGAGGATTCGATGTCAGGAGGCTGGTGAAGGTCGCACCCTCCTACGATGGCTAGATCGATGCCAAAGTCCTGCTTGACTGGATCAGGCAAATGGATCGCTACTTTGATTTTTATGGTAATGTCCGAAGAAGTCCGTTTCAGGTTTGCTAAGATGAAGCTAACTGGAGCCGCACGGGACTTTTGGACTGAACTTGAGTACCAGGAACATGATCAAGGTCTGGAGCCAGTGTCTACTTGGGCTGAAATGCAGGAAAGGCTCAAAGGGGAGTTCTTGCCTATCACCTATAGGCTGCAACTCCTAAATGACATGAATTCCTTGAAGCAAGGTAAGCTGTCCGTGACGGAGTACATGGCTAAATTCAATGAATTAAAGATTAGGAGGTGTACCCGTGAGGATCGGGAGCAGACATTGTCTAGATTCTTGACTGGACTCCATTCCGAGATCCAGTTACACATGGCACCCCACCTGGTGCGTGATGTTCCCCAAGCCTTTAGAACAGCTTTAGAGATTGAAAAATCCATGAGATCCTTTCCCCTGAAGAAGAGTTTCTCGACTAGAGACTCAAGCTTCAGAAGACCTCCACAGTCTTCCACAAACCCCTCAAAGCCTCCCAATAACCCACCAAGAAATTTTGACAGCAAAGATAAGGGTATTTTGGGAGTAAAACCATCAGTTGGAGGTCAAATGCGGGGTTTTAAGTATCAAGGTATTGGACACACAGCTAGAGAGTGCCCCTCCCGAAATCTCTATGCGGGGAATCTTGAGGATTATGATCAGGGTGATGATCAAGATGGTGACTACGATGATCATAATCCCACTGAGTTTATTTCTGATGAGGAGACCGACACTTCTAGGTTAGGAGTTGTGCGATGTAGGGTACCACAGACCCTACCCGACAATGAGCTTGAGGTAGTTGATATCTCTCGTCTGGGTGTTGTGCATTGCATGGTCTCACAACCCAAGGGCAGCGATGACTGGTGGCGGACTAATATTTTCATCACCTATACTTGCCACCGGGGTAAAAACTGCCGTGTTGCCATCGACAATGGGAGCTGCATGAATGTGGTTGCGCAAAATGCTGTGTCCAGAATGGGGCTTAAACCTGAGGCTCACCCAAAGCCTTATAAGGTTACGTGGGTTGATCAGTCCACTATTCCCGTTACATTGAGGTGTTTAGTCCCCTTACACTTTGCAGGCTATGAGGATAGAGTATGGTGTGATGTCCTAGACATGGATGTCGCCCATATCATCCTATGGAGACCTTGGCTATATGTTAGAGATGTCACTAATTATGGAAGGTCCAACACCTGTGTGTTCGAGTTCAACGGGAAGAGAATTCGACTGAACCCTAATGCCCCTAAGGATGTGAAAGCTCCAGAGAATAAAGGTAGTACTTCCAAACAAACCCCCAAGAAGACACTCAACATCTTAAGTCAGAAGTAATTTGAAAATGAGTGTAAAGAATCAAAGGTTGTCTATGCTTTGGTTGCCATACAGAGTAATACAGATGTATCATGCTTACTCACTGAGGCACCCAAAGACGTACAACCGTTGAGGGAATTTGAGCAGTTGTTCCCTGAGGAGTTACCGGACGAGTTACCACCTATGCGTGACATTCAACACGCTATCGATCTAGTGCCGGGCTCCTCCCTGCCAAATTTACCTCACTACCGTCTGAACCCCAAGGAGCATGTCGAACTAAAAAGGCAAGTAGATGAGATGCTCCAAAAGGGCTTCATTTGAGAGACTCTTAGCCCATGTGCGGTACCCGCCTTGCTCACGCCAAAGAAAGATGGTATGTGGCATGTGTGTGGATAGTAGGGCCATTAGTAAGATTACTGTCAAGTATAGGTTTCCCATACCTAGGCTTGACGACATGCTTGACATGATGGCTGGCACTACAATCTTTTCCAAGATTGACTTGAAGAGTGGGTACCACCAGATACGGCTTAGGCCGGGGGATGAGTGGAAGACCGCCTTTAAAACAAAAGATGGCCTTTATGAATGGCTAACCATGCCATTTGGTCTGTCAAACGCCCCCAGTACTTTCATGAGGATCATGACGGAGGTGTTGTGACCATTCATGGGGAAGTTTCTTGTGGTCTACTTCGATGATATTCTTATCTACAGCAAGACCAAGGAAGCTCACCTTGATCACCTAAGTCAGATTTTTCAAACCCTTCTGAAAGAGAAGCTTTATGCTAATCTTAAGAAATGTGCCTTTCTGAGCGACAAGGTGATTTTCTTGGGCTTTGTCGTATCGCAAATGGAGTGTCAACCAACCCCGAAAAAGTTAAGGCAATAGTAGAGTGGCCAGAACCAACAACTATTCATGAGGTGAGAAGTTTTCATGGTTTAGCCACTTTCTATAGGCGGTTCATCTATAGGTTTAGTTCCATCATGGCTCCCATTACAAATTGCATCAGAAAAGGGGAGTTCAAGTGGACCAAGAGTGCTTCATTAGCCTTCCAGGAAATTAAGAAATCAATGACAGAATCCCCAGTTCTGCGTTTACCTGATTTCTTCAAGGTTTTTGAAGTAGTCTGTGATGCATAAAGGGTCGGAATAGGAGGTGTCCTTAGTCAAGAAGCACACCCCGTTGCTTACTTCAGTGAGAAACTGAATGAAGCCAAGCAACGATACTCGAAGTACGATAAGGAATTCTATGCGGTAGTCCAAGCTTTACGCTATTGGCGACACTATTTGCTACCGCAGGAATTCGTCCTGTTTTCCGATCATCAGGCCCTACGATATTTGAACTCCCAAAAGAAACTTAACCCCAGACATGCCAAGTGGGTTGAATTTCTGCAGGAGTATACTTCTGTGCTTAAGCACAAGCCTGGGGTGGATAACAAAGCCGTCGATGCCCTGAGTCGAGTCAATGCTTTATTAAAGCTTTACAGTGCATCTGGTCATGTGAAGTCCCTCCTGCACAATTTGAGTGTGCAAGTTGTCGGTTTTGATTAGTTGAAGGACCAGTACCCCACTTGTCCTGATTTTGGAGTAGTTTTTACTTCCCTCAACTGGGACCCGCCGGTGCCTCATCTTGATTATGTTCTAAGGGACGGGTTCCTGTTCAAAGGGAGCCGCCTTTGCATTCCCAGGACTTCACTGAGGGATCATCTGATCTAGGAATTGCATAGCGGGGGAGCTGCTGGCCATTTTGGTCGAGACAAGACCATTCCCCTTGTTGAGGACCGATTCTATTGGCCTGGCCTACAGAGAGATGTGGCAAGAGTTGTTCGCCAGTATCATGCTTGTCAGACTGCAAAACAACAAAAACATAACACTGGTGTTTACACTCCTTTGCCTGTGCCCCATGCCCCATGGCAGGACCTTAGCATGGATTTCGTGCTTGGTATGCCCAAGACTGCGAGAGGCAATGACTCGATCTTTGTGGTTGTAGATCAATTCTCTAAGATGGCCCATTTCATTCCATGTTCGAAGACATCTCATGCTTCTGCGGTGGCAAAATTATTCTTTCATAATGTCTTCAAATATCATGGGCTCCCTCTCACTATAGTGTCTGACAGAGATGTCAAGTTCACTAACCATTTTTGGCGAACCTTATGGCACATGTTAGGTACTAAACTCCAGTTTTCGTCTGCATTCCACCCTCAAACTGATGGTCAGACTAAGGTTGTCAATAGGAGTCTTGGTAAACTTCTTCGATGTCTCGTAGGTGGGAGTCTAGGTACTTGGGATCATGTCCTATCTCATGCTGAGTTTGCCTATAACAGGTCCAAGAACCGGTCGACTGGTCTGTCTCCCTTTGAGATATGCTTGGGCACACAGCCTAAAGCACCCATAGATCTTACCCCTATACTAGTCAGCTCTAGAGTTAGCGAGTCAGCCGAGTCTTTTGCACAGCACTTACATGATTTGCATGCAGAGATAAGACAACGGATTGCTTCTAGCAATGATCAGTATAAATCTTATGCAGATGTTCACCGTCGGTTGCAGGAGTTCGAAGGCAGCAACTTGGTAATGGTCCGGATCCATCCGGCTAGGTTTGTTAGAGGAAGAGCGAGCAAGCTTCACCCTCGTGGGGTAGGCCCATTCAAGGTAATCAAAAGGCTTGGTGCCAGTGCGTATGTGATTGATTTGCCAGCTGATACGGGGATTAGTAACATATTCAATGTTGAAGACCTTGCTCCCTATCATGGCCCAGACACCACACCTTCACCTTACCCAGATGCATTGGACGACTCCCCTTTTGACATTAGCCAGAATAGCCCTACTCTACCTGCCACTACCCCCCCTCCTTTACCTCATTTTGCCACCAGGCCCGAAGAGATTGAGGATGTACTTGATGAGAGAGTTATATCCACCACCCAAGGGGGGAGAAGAGAGTTCCTTGTAAAGTGGAGCGGAAGACCGGCGAGCGACAATTCTTGGATTCCATTTGATGACTTCCAGAGCATTGACCCCGACCTCCTTGAGCTCTACTAGAGTTTTCATTCACCAGAGGTGAACTCTTCGCGGGCGGGGAGGATTGATGGGGACATCATGCCGCACCATTACCGGAGGCCCTTTGTGCACCACTACCAGAGGCGCAGGAGACTACCATGGGGCCAGTTACTATGGTTCGACGATGCTTTCAGAGACTTCTAGAAGGCTGTTTAGACTTCTAGGGTTATTTTGGTCTTTTTACCTTAGGACTTATGTTAAATAAGTGAAGGGTGTTTTGGTATTTTTATTTATTTATTTCTGCAGTTTTTGTTTCAGCCTTATAACTTATGTGAGGGCACTTTAGGTACTTTGGTTATGTATGTGGGTTTTACTTAGATTAGGGGTATTTCTGGTATTTAAATTATTCAGTTTTTATTTAAGTTGTATTGAGACTCTGTTTGGAGGCAACGAATGAATGAAGAAAAGAAAGATTGCAAGCAGTTGCTGCGACTCCCTCCTTCTCCTCTTGCGATTTCTCTCCCTCTAAAAGGTACGAACTATCTCCCTCTCATCTCTTCCTCCTTCTTTCTTTCTCTTCCCTTCTCCCCTACGGCTCTCGTCTCTCTTCTCCCTTCCCCCCCCCCTACTGCTGCTGTCGTGAATCCCTATTTCCCCCTGCTGCTGTCGTTGTTACTTTCTTCCCCTCCCTGCTGCTGTCAAAACCCCCCATCCCTTCCTGTCCCTTTGCAACCGAGACAACCCAACCACCATCTCCACCACTCCCCTTCCATTCCCACAGTCGTAGTCCCCTCTTTCCTTCCCTGTCTTTGTAACTGAGCATTCCCAGCCCATTTAAAAAAATTATTCCCTCCATTCCCCTCCCTCTCTATTAGCCAAAACTCTTTGAATCCCCTTCCTAAACCAGTCCCTAACCAACCCTTCCCCATTTCCAGACTTCTCCTTGAAACCCTAACCCCAACCTAACCTCTGCAACCCACCCTTTCTTTAAACCTAGAAACAGAACTTTATTTTTGATAATGTTTGCATGACTTCTCATTAATTTCAGACCTGAAACAGTATTTATTTTACCCTAGTTGTACTGTTTTGGTATTGTGTATGTTTCTAATGCTCATTATTAATGGCTTCTTATCTTATATGGACTGCCATGAATGCCTACTGAATCCTTGAATGTAATGCCATGAATTTACTTGCCTAGCCTTGTGGATTTAACCATATAGGTTGCTAGACTTGATTCCTAAGACCTATTGGTGTGCATTCATGTGATTTCTATTGATGATTGCCATTAGTAAATTCTGCTCTTTTATGTCTCATGTTGAATGTGGCGTTTATGTGAATTCCAGCCCTTGCCTAAGTCCCCACTAGGGTGTTACACCTGTGAACCTGTCCTATTGTGGGATTCCCTAGCTTCTAGGGTTTGTCCTGCATCAATAAAAGAACAATATGAAATAATATTCACCAACCTTGATCATAATGCACAACAGAACAATCACACCATGGTGCTAGGAATAAATCCAAAGGTCTTTCACCAGCAGCTTTCATAAGCAAAAAACCTAGATAACAGCTGAAGTTCTTTTACAAAATTTCTAGTTGGCCCTAGATTATTTGTTCACAAGATGTTAATCAGAAAGAGGATTGTAGCCTTGTTCGTTCATGACATAAAACACTTTAGTACAATAGAAACAAAATAAAGAAATCATTTTATTAAAAATATCAAAGAAATCAACAGTAAACGAGAATCACAGAAAGACAAAACCATATGGACATACAATAAGGCAAATAGTTGTGAAGACCAGCACATTCTGCTCATCAAGCACTAACATCAATAGTGTATGACCTATGTTTAAGTGAAATAAATTACATATCAAACAGAATTTCAAAATTCATTTTTATAGTAAAGAAGTAACTTATTAGGGATGTAAACGGATTGAATTCAAATCAGATATAGCAATTCCATATTTGAATTCATTTGCCAATACCAAATTTGAATTTGGTACGTTTATCTGCCGGATATTTAAAAGCTATTATCGAATTCGAATTCGATTGAATAAACAGATTTCGAATATTATTCAGTTTGACAGGCCATTATGTTTTAACACCATTTAAGAATTTTAAATGGTAGAGCATGTTCACTTTTCCATCCACCCAGTGTATTATTACTATTAAATAATAGTAAGTTTTTGAAAATTCAATTGGCTGAAGTCTGAACCACAGAAAACAATCAAGAACCAGACAAGATAAAATCAGCCTCTGAAGCATAAAACCCAAAGGGAATAAAAAAGAGAGAGAGAGATTATAGGCCTCCTTTGTGTTTTCCTTTGTGTTTTCCTTTGGATCAGCAGATGAGATGAAAAAACCCTGAAGTCCTGAAGATGGAAAGCCTCGGCAGTCCTTAAGATGAAAAGCCTCAAAGTCATGTTTGCATTGAGCCTGAACGAAAAGCCTCAAAGTCGTGTTTGCATTGAGCCTGAACGGCGAGCTAGAACGGCAGACTCAGATCTAGATTGAAGAGAAGATTGAAGATGGAACATTTCAGAAGATAAATTGCGTTGAGCCTGAACGGCAAGCTTGAGCGGCAGACTCAGATCTAGATTGAAGATGGAACACTCGAGAAGATGAAAAGATAAAACCTAAAACTGTGAAATCAGCGTTAAAGGACGAAGTGTGATATGATATTAGAATAAATGTCCACCAGCTGTTCTACTCTTCTACTATCTTAGTAATTTGTAATATAAAGTGGGCTTTATATAATGTGATATAGATATATATAAAGCACATTAGCTGTTCTACTTTTACTATTTTAGTTATAGTATTATAAGATATTTTTCTTAATAAAAAATGGTATTTAATTTGTTTTTTATAATCGGATGCTAAACGAATCGGATATTTATCGCCAGAAACTAGGATATCCGTATTTGAATCTGATTAGTTTTCAGATGGATTCTACTAAACGGATACGAATACAAATTTTTAACTATCCGTTGACACCCCTATATCTTATACACAATGTGGATCCACATAAAAAGTTACCTCAAATAGGTGCATGGATATATTTCCATATTTCTAGTATAAGGAGCATGAATATATTTCCAATTTCTAGCACACAGTAAATGCATGTTCCATACCCAGAACCGACCAGTTTTACAGGAGGATAAAGTGTATAACAGAAAAAGTTTAATGCAACTTTCTCATAGCATTTTCCCATGATGTTGCCCTGAAAACATTTACCCCATTTGTCATAAAAACTAAATGGATGAGAATTGGATCAAGATAATTATAAATCCAAATGTTCAATCAACAAGATCTCAAGCTCCTCACTTAAGAGATTGAGAGCACTATTACGTTGCTCTAAATTCTAAGAGAGAGAAAGAAAGAAAGAAAGAGATGTGAAAACATTACTTGAGAATTCATATAGTTCATGCCCTGCGTAAAGGATCCCTGAGGAGCAACCTGTGAAATTTATTTACCAAATACAGAGTAAAGGCACCATTGTAAGGATTGACAAGTAAATTCGTTCCACAAAAGCAGGATGACGCATGGTTAGAAATAAAGAGACAAACTTGAAGTGAACGACCTATTACCTGTGCACTTGGACCAGGTTGAACTCCAACAACATCCCTTTTATCACCACCCTTAGCGGATCCCTTGGTATCACCCTATCAGAAACCATAATTAGACAAAAAGATGAGCAAACATTCCAGAAAAATAAAATACACAAGGAACAGACGCCTGACGTAAGTACAAAAACTAAAAAGAGCAATAGTGCGACACAAAGCGGAAATGTAAAATACCTCCATCTGCCGCAAAACGTCCATCCACGAAAATCAATCAGGGAACAAAAAGATAAATTAGTCAGTTCAAACTTACCGAACTAGACAAAGATTATACTACTAGAGATCGATGTAAGAATAAAATAAAATAGGAGACCATTAGATAAAATTTTGAAATAAAAAGGAAAGCAAAAACAGATGCAGAAGGAAGTAGGCAAATACCTCTCTGTACCTATTCAGGTACACCTTAAGGGGATCAATATAATCTTCAAACCCTAACGTCGCCATCGCCCAAAGCAGATCGTCACCATTAATCGTCTTTCTCTTCTCTCTCTGACACTTATCGCTTGCCCTACACCACCGACAAAACAATTAAATTAAAAATAATCATAAAAAACCCTAATCAATGAATTAATCAAAAAGGACTCATCATGCCGTACTCGCTGGTGATGAAACTGATGAACTCGGAGACGCATTCCTGCACCGTTTCCTTTGCATCCTTGGCAATTTTCCCGTTAACAGGGAGAGCTTTCTTCATGATCCGGCTGATATTCGCGATCGGCAGGTACCTGTCCTGCTCTCGAACGTTCGAACGGGGACTCTGATCACCACTCCCGTGACTGCCGCCACCAGGGCTAGTCGGAGCTTCTGCCATGACCGTAGAAATCCTAGGAGGAGAAAACCTAATCCCAGCAATGCCATAATAGCAGGTTTGAGCGATAGATGAAAAGATACAGGGAACAGAAGAGACTTAAACAGAGGGAAGGAGAGAAGGAAAGGAGAAAGAGAGACTCTCAGGGAGGGAGAAGGAAGCAAGACAACATACCTCAGAGGGAAGAGTCAGCAACGCTTTGTATTTCGCGCGCGCGGAGAAGAGAATCGATGGCTTTTTTTTTTCCCAAAGAGGAGATCGGACGCTGGAGAAGAAAGGAAGAAGGAGACGTTCAAGATGAGACCTTAAGCTTTAGTTTTCTTTATCTGCACCGTCCGTTATTCACTCCTTTTTATATGCCCCAAACCCCTCTCTCTCTCTCCCTTTGCAGTTTCTGTTATTTCCAGTTCCATGTGACTCGGATTCTCTCTGCTTGGGTGTTTCTCCTGCGCTCTTATGCGGTCTTGCCCTTACCGATTGACACGTCGCAAACAGCGCGTCGCTCGTCTGCAACTCCCCCGTACTGTTATACCCGATACGGCTGAAGGAACTCCGTCATTCCGTCCATCGGCTAAGTTGATCAATCTTTCACCGTTAAATCGGTGGGCCACACTTTTATCGAAGAAAATTATCAAAGCCGTCGTCTCTCCCGAGTCTCCAGCTCGTCTGTCGTTTCCTGTACTCTGTACTCTGTATTAAAGAGGATTTTGACTCACGTGTCACGAGTGCGGCCATTTGGTGGGGACGGTAGGTAGAGAGAGGAAATTGAAGGAAAGGGCAAAAGTGTCAAAACACGAATGGAGGACAATAATTACAAACCGGTCTGGCCTGGTTTGTTGAGGATTCATGAATCTCACACCATTAAAATAAGAAGAGTCTCTGGTACCAACCATGGGCTCTACAAGAGAAGGGTCCCACCAGAAAGCAAAGATAAGATGGGACAACAAACATGCACTGTACAGGTTCGCAGCATAGAACTCAGAGGTACGGCTCTCTCCTTGCCATTAATGTCTAATCACACACTTGTGAGCGCACACGGCTAGGGCCAGCGGCCAGGCCTTTCTTTGGAACTTTTCTTGAGTTTTCGAAACATGTACGGTCTAAGGCCAAAGCAACAACCGCACAATAGATTCCATATTCCTTTTTAGAGTCTTTGACTAAAAGGTAAGAAAGTAAAAAACAGAAGTGAAAGCACGAGGAAAAGGAGTTTTATGGCCTCATCAGAGAGAGATCAGGATAAAAGAGGGATAAGGAGTTGTATAGGGTACAAGGCAATACCAGATCGAACGGTCGAGAAAGTAGCGTAATCTTATCCTTTTGGTTCAATGGGTCCCACATTTCGTTTGGATTTTACTGTTTGTTTAAGTGCTCTGTGACTGTACCAATGGTACTGGGTCTCAACTCTCAACTCTCAACTCTCAACTCTCAACTCTCAAATGGGATTTTACCGTTTAAGTGCTCTATGACTGTGCCAATGGTACTGGGTCTCAAATAGTCAATTTCTCATCTACTAGGAATCCACTCGCACCAGCCTTTTCCGTAGTCCGTCCGATCAAATCGAACGCTGAAGGCTTGCATCTGTATTTATGTAATGTAATTAGGCATATCAATAGTCAAATTACTAAAATAACCTTTAATTACTTTTTTTTTCTATTGGGAATTGGTTCGATAGGTCACCCAACCACGGTGACGGAATGATTATCAACATTTGGAATATTGTGGAACGGTGGTCAGAGACACAGGAAGGGAATATGCTGCCATGGACTCACCTGCTCTGGCTATCACTGCACCAAGTCTGATTATTGGCTTTAAGATAGTAAGACTTTTCAATTTAAAGTCGAAATCCCAATGGTGAGAATCCACTTCACCCTTTTCCCAGTTAAAATAAATATAAAAGTTAAATCTTCAAACACCCCCATTGTCTCTTCATCCAGGTGATTTGATGTTATGGTTGAAACCCTAAAATTCTACCAGAAAAAAAAAAAATAAAATTCTAAAATAGTGAATTTTTTTTTGACTAGAAGATTGTCTGGTTATGTAAGTAGCGCTTCAACACAAGGCTAATGAAAGCATACAAAAGGAGCATCAATATAGATGTATATTTTGATTTCATGGGAATAGGACAATACTTACGCGAGCTCATATGTCTAAGAGTAAGAGCCAAGTAACCAGGTAACATTCTTTTTTCCATCATTAATTCCCATCAATTATTTGTAAAATCCGAAATACCCTCAATTCAATTGGAAGGTCAGATCCCATGGCTTAAGAGGTTATTTCCTCATTATGAGTGAAGAGATATTCGAACAAAGGAAAATTGTTACTCTTCAATTTATACCTCATCATTAGTTTTGGTCAAGGATGTTAAACTCGAAATTGGGGCCAAAATGACCGATTCCAATTTAGATCCAATGAGCCGGTACCAAAAACTCTAGAATCAAACACTCCAAAACATCAAGAGTCGGGATAGGTGATAGGTCACAATCAATTCCCATCCAATTCAAATTTTTGAAACAGCAGCTTTGATTAAAAAAAATAAAATAAAATTGCCTCCTAAATGGCTACAATATAGATGGGCAAGAGATCGTTGTCAAGTCATGTAGCACCTACACCATGAAGACCAATAAGAACGCACGTAGAGGGATCTGCTTGAATGGGATATTTTATTTCACTCGGGACTGAGTGATATAATTTCACTCAATCCTGGGTTCTGGCACAGGAAACACGTGACCCGTGAGCATTCTTTTTCCCATTATACAAATAATAAGATTCATAAGAAACATTTACTTAACCCAAAAAAAAAAAAAATTCATTTTCACCTCGGCAATTCAGTAAAGCCTGGTTCAAACTATAATGCAAGCAATGAAATAAAATACATTTGATCTTTTCCTCCAACCATGAGGAAGAAATGACCCATTCAAAACCATTCACTTCTATGTTCTATCTAACCCATAAAAAAAAAGCAGATGCCTTGTGCCACGAAAACTGCAGACTTCAAACTATAATCAAGGAGTAACTAATTGCTTACCTGAATTTCTGCAGTGATTACTCCAGGAGTCTCCCATTTTCATTCAAATGGAGAAGATAGTGACGAAATACCACAGTTGATATTAGTTCATATCCCTCTGTATCTGTCAGCAAAATAAACTAACACAAGGTCATACACCTGAAACTGCTTCTCCTCCCATAACACCTTCCAGGATTTTGATTCTAACAGTTCCATGAGCTGGGAACATGAATTGTTTGTGCATGCTATGCAAGTCTCAAGCTACCTGCAAGACAATAGTGCTTTTCTGAACTCTTTATCTGCTTGATTATTTAGCATATATTACCAGCAAGAAAGGGCGAACCCAGAGCACGAGGCTCCTGCCACTGCAGGGTCTGGAGAGAGTCGTAATGTACGCAGCCAACCCCTGCTTTCACAGAGAGGCTATTTCCAGACTCGAACCCGTGACCACTTGGCCACAATAGAACAACCTTACCGTTGCACTAAGGCCCGCTTTAGCTTAAACTGTAATAATAATCCGGTATGTCATGTGACAGTAGTGGCACCCCAAGCCATCAGATAAGGTCAACAACTGGAAGAAATTAGGTGAATGATAGCTGGGTCTCCATAGTCAACCACATTACATTGGAGCTTATCTAAGTGTGGTAAAGTTTGATTACATTGCTGCCCTAGCTTTTCAATATATTTCTATTTCACAATCAAGACAAAATTCTCAACACACCATAGTTCTATGTAGCATTAAATTCTCAACACATCATAGTTCTATGAAGAATTTCAATAAGGTAAAGCAGCAGAAAAAAAATCTTCAGAATGGCTTTTAAACTCCTTGTAGCTCAAGTGAAAAAGCGTTAACTTGTTCTTCCAGAAATTAAAAGGCATTTCTCCTTTGTCACTTTCCTTCTATTAAAAAAATAGAACCAGCATAGTTCAAGCAAATGTGTATATGCCCAAATGGCACAAGAACATTGTGCTGAAATTTGCTAGGGCAGACAGAAAATGACCTTCCAGCCTGAGTTACCATACACAAAAAGTAAGGTTACAACTTCTTAGTTCACCACTTTGGTGACAAGAAGTTGTTCCTTTGTATAAAAGAATGTTGAAGCCTGTTTCCATAAGAAAACAAACATTTATTTAGGTAAAGAACAAAATAAAATCACCCAATCTAATAGATGATCAGAGAAGGAAACTGTTCATGGACTGAAATATGCTGACCCACCCCTTGGATGGATGATCTGGCATTCACAGCCTTTCTTTTAAGAAGGGACTTATAGCTCCAATTAAACAGTATCCATTGATCAGACACCTGGACTGCCAGAATAATGTGATTTTGTGTCATCATTTTTCAGATATGATATTTATGATAGTTTGCAGGCCCCAAGTAGTTGGGAGTTGGGACAAGCCTCTCTCAAGTTACTTCTAGAACAGTTCATGTAAAGAATCCCTGTAACCTTAGATCCATAAAAGTTCAGTCAGGCCTCTCATAATGAATATTCAACAAAGTAATATTCTCCAATAGCAAATAATTTCAGAAGGAACCACTTTGCTACCATAGCACATAATTCACAACCTTTAATATCTACAAGGGCCATAACCCAATACAAGTCCCCTTAATTGCAGGATTCCAGAAGGGGTGGATGGAGTCCGTCTATGTCCTAACCTCTAAGATCTACAAATTAGTGATTATTTTGATATCGAGCATGATATTAGTTATTAAAATTGTTAATAATGTGAACCGCAGGCTAAGGGGTGTTTTAGTCTTTTATTTATTATTGATGGACTTAAGTGCAATATATTACCTAAGTCTGTCCTTTATTGTAAATATACTTTAATGCTTTATAAATAAGTGGAGGATCACGGTTTGGAGACTCTTCTAGCATTTCCTTCTTCCTGTGGTTCGCAGCAACCAATACTGCCCTGTGCGCAATGAAACCCTCGTTGCGAGAACGTGAAAACTAGGGTTTCTTATGTTGATGCTGTTCAAGCTTTGCAGTGGAATGAAGATTAAAGTCAATTTATCAGAATTACATACTTGCAGAAGGTTTTTTTTTTTTTTAGATAGATATTTATCATGGAAATTCATGACATGTTAGAACAATGTAATTCAACCTAATATAAATATGGGTAAACTATGGGGTCTGTGATTTTCCCAACCTAATATAAATATGGGTAAAACTATGGGGTCTGATTTTCCAAAGCAGCTTGGACATCTCTCTCTCTCTCTCTCTCTCTCTCACACACACACACACACACACACATGCAGAAGTAGTCCTGAACCAGGGAAACCAGTGGGAGATTAGCTAGCGACAGGATCGCAGGAAAAGAACACAACCTGATTACAGAAAACCAAATAACTCAGTCGAAACAGACAGATAAGTAAGAAATTCTGGCCAATTAGTTGCTATAAACCAGTAAAATTAGATGGAAATCTGATGGTTGGATTCAAAAGATATGGAGGAAACCTACTAGGAGTAGGAAAACTTGAGCTGCAGAATCGATGGACTGTAAAGGATTCAAAACAAGATTTAGTTAAGAGATTAAATAAATGACAGAAACCAGAAAATCCCAGGCAAAAACCTGATTCAGAAACTCAGATTTGAAGTTGAGTTGAAGTACAATTTCAGAAATTAATGAGAAAACTGAATAAAAATATAATCTCATTATAATACTTCACCAAGCAAATCGATGGCAATTGCTAGTAGCGTTTAATCAGGGATTAACTAAATAACCAGAAATAGGTATTGATATATAAAGATAGGAGAATTAGAATAAAAAAATAGAAGAAAGTAGAGGAGCTAGAAGAAGATATTAGAAAATAAGAATAACAGAGAAGAAGTGATGGGATTCTAGAAGACCCAAGGAACTAGGTTTCAGAAACTCAGACTAAACCAGACACGCAGTGAACAAATAAGGACCAGAATAAAAGGTTAAGTGATAAAACAGTGATCCGGATTTTAGATTTGAATCAATTTCAATGGATCACTAAATTCAAATATAGGAACAGAAAATAAAAAACTGAACCTGATTCAAGGGTCTGATCTTGAGTTTCAGAAGAACCCTACTAAGAAAAGGATTCTTTGAAACCAGCTCAAAATGAAATTTTGAAACCATGAATCACTGAAACATGAAGTGAGATTTATATGTAAGCAGAATTTTATCAAACTTGGTGAGGGTAGATAGGAAGAACCCTATGTTCAGATTACACACCGTTTTTAATAGGACCTCAGCAAACCCTAAAATAGAATGTAGATCAACGAAGAGGTTAAAGTCAACCTTATCAGATGAAGGTCAGATTCTGACAACTATTAGGACAAGTAAACCCGAAAGTATTGTGATGTTATAACATTCAGATTTATATCAATGGTCAAAACAGTGAAGGTTTGAAAAGCCTAAGCCAAAATCAGGTGATTTCTTATAACAACAGATGAGCAGGTCCGATCTGGCTTAAACTCCAGTCGAAGGAGCCTCTTAGGAGGACCTTTGACACCTCAAAATATGGGGGTAATCAGCTGGCCAGATCCCCTATAATTGGTGTACACCCCCTGTACTTTGCCTAAAACATTAATAAATCCGAGGTTTCCAATAACCACCTTGTACACCCCCCTCGATTTAAAAAAAACACACACACACACACAAAATAACAGTCCGCTAGGAACTCAACTTTAAGCGATGATGTGGAGTATACTTTGGACATGAAATGACCCTTATACCCTTGCATAACACCCTTAACAAATCCTACAGCCATCGTCTTCCCCAAACCTATTCTCTGTTTTACCCTAACCCTATTTCTAACCCAAACCCAGATATTCAGGTGATATTTTAGTAGATTCAAAGGGGAAGGGAAAGCGAAAAGGTGAAAAAAATTGGAGGACGGAAGCTTTTCGTATATCCCAAGATTGGCAATGTTTGATTAGTGATTCTTTCTTCATTACTCTGCACCTCAATCGATACAAGGAGAAAAACCCTTCTCTCGTTTCATAATTGATGATAGAAAAACCTTCTGCACAGTAGAGGACAATACATGTCATAAACTTGATATGCCTTTCTTAACTTCTACCGAATTGTGGAATTACGGGCATAAGATCAACGTCATGGGTTCGTGCAATGGGTTGTTATGTTTTTCGCAGTCAAGGTTTAAGATTCGTTACAGAGACCACATATACCTGTTGAATAGAGGCACTAGAGAATTCAAGGAACTTTCATATGCTCCCTGCAGTAATTACAATGCTCCTCTGGTCGGACTAGGGTTTGATCCCATGAGTAAAGACTACAAATTTTTTAAGATTGGATACTATAATAGGCTTGGAGATAAACCCACAATTTTGCAAACCGATGTCTGGTTGTACTCGTTGAATTCAAATAATTGGAGAAAATTTGGAGATATCCCAATCCCAGACCTATATTTTCTTGATTCATCAACGCCAGTTGTAAATGCTACTATTCATTGGATGATATCTCGGAAGAACAGTTTAGGTTCTTTATCGTCCTCGATCTTTTCTCTTGAAGTAGTAGATGAGGTGTTTAGAGAGTTACCGCAACCTCCTGAACATGGTTGTTATAGAGATATTGCAGTGATGGGAGGATGCCTTTCTGTTTTCTATGAAGGAGGTCATGACTCAACTGAGATATGGGTGATGAAGGAATCGTCTTCCCCAAACCTATTCTCTGACTCCCTTGTGAGCTTCGCTTTGCTTCTTGAAGATGATTGGACACCTTGAAGTTAAGGTACAGGGCATCAAAGTCAAGCCCAGAGTAGTAGACACAGAAATCGCTTTAAGGGCAGGCATTGAAGAGCTCTGATCATACATTGGCAAAGTGATGCAAACACGACCTGGGATGGAGCTCCAATCGGTTATGGTTTTTTAGCCCATATTCTGGGTTTAATAAATCCATCGAACCAGCCTAGTTTGGTTCAACTTCTGACCCAGTCAACCAGTCCTTTTTTAGGAGAGAAATTCTAGCTATCAGCCAACCTGCTATGTGGAGGATATTTTCCAAAATTGGTGGACATCGGACAGCTGTATTTTCCCCCCCATCGATCCAGCAAATATTGTGGGAGATTTTTCATATTTATTAGTTATCAATTTGCTGATTTATAGGGGAATTAGTAGATTCATGGGAACCTAGGAGGACAGCTATCGATCAGCACTGAAGGAGATAATGATCAAGATTGTGTGGGCCCCATGGCCAATATGAAGAGAATAATCTGTGGAAATATTCCCCAGATCTTGTGGGACCCATGCCAATTTGCATTAGAGAATGATGCTGCAAAGGAGCCATATTTCTTGAGAGATTTTCTAGTGGGGCCCAGCTGCTTTGTGATGTGTTAGTTTCCTATAATATAGAATTCTATCTAGTCCTTGCGTGGGGGGCTTAGTAGCTTTAAGGTTGTTTTTTTTTTTATTAGATTTATTATGTAATGGGTAGTTCTATTTTTAGGACACTTTAATTTCTTGCTTAGAATAGGATTGGGTTGCTTTATTATAAATACATATAAGTGGTTGAGCAGAAGAGGACAAAGATTGAAGAGAAAAGAGTTATGGTTGAAGCTGTGAGATGCGGCAATGGTGACAGACCGTAGGTGAGAGGCCCTAGGTGAGAGGATGAAGGGTTGGTGAGAGCCTGGGTGAGAGAGCTGATCCTATGCCCCTTCTATATCCCTTTATTTATTTATTTATTTATTTATTACAATAAAAGGCCTATTAATAACTTAGGCAAGCTTACAATAATAATAGAAACTTCCAAAATAGAAATTAGTCTAACTTAGAAAATAGAAACTACTAAATCCTAACTAAAATAGAAGGTAACTAAATCAGAAACTACTAGGCTTTATAATTCAGCCACATGCAAGGAACAAATTAGAAACTAATAAATATAGTAACTACTAAAGTGCACCAATCCTAATTGATTGGTCGAAGGAGGATCTTATCAAAATCGTGGGGCATCTTTGGTCCCTGCTTGGCTGGCTTGAGTTGGCCCTGCTGGGCTGGCTTGAGCTGGTCCAAAAAGGGACCTAGTTTGATGGGTCTTTTGCTTCTTCCTCTGGCCAGAATCTACATCAGCTCTCCCCCTCTTTGGAAGGAGTGGAATTGATCTTCGTGTTGTGTAAATCCGTCTTAGTCCATAGAAAAATTCAGGCAGTTCTTTGGAGATACGGATGAAGTCTACGAGATGTGGCATCCGTTCTTCAGTGTACTTGGGTGGAATAATAAATTCCACATGCTCAACTTCAAAATCTTCAGAAGTATCCATGGGATCATCCACATATGTGTAAGCTTGCCTAAGTTATTAATATGGCTGGGCCCCACTAGAAAATCTCTCACAAAATATGGCTCCTTGGCATCATCCTTCTCTAACACAAACTAGCTTGGGTCCCACAAGATCTGGGGAATATTTCCATAGATTATTCTCTTCGTATTGGCCATGGGGCCCACACAATCTTGATCATTATCTCCTCTAGTGCTGATCGATAGCTGTCCTCCTAGGTTCCCACGAAATCTGTTAATTCCCCTATAAATCAGCAATTTAATAACTAACAAATATGAAAAATCTCCCACAATATTTGCTGGATCGATTTGGGGGGGGGGGAATACAGTTGTTCGATGTCCACCAATTCAGGGAAATATCCTCCATGTAGTCAGGTGGCAAATAGCTAGAATTTCTCCCTAAAAAATGGGCTGATCAACTCGATCAGAAGTTGAACCAAACTAGGCTGGTTCGATGGATTTAATTAAACCCAAAATATGGGCTAAAAAACCATAACTGATTGGAGCTCCATCCCAAGTCGTGTCTGCATCACAAAGGCATTGGTTCAAAGTACGTGGTGGATCTAGAAATTGAATGCAAACCATTTGAATCCATAAACAAGGTTTCAGTTTTGAAATTGGCTTCTGGGTCTTTCTGTCTCATCATAAGGCTTCTGAAATTTGGTAAAATCCCTGATTTCCTCTTCAATTTCCTTCATTTACCTGATCTGCCAACATTGGCTGCTTCTGTTCTTGATGATCGAAGGCTGTGCAGCGTTGCGCCCTAGATGGAAGAGTCCGAATCTGCAGCAGAAACTACCTCGGAAATTCCGATTCCAACGGAAACCAAACTGAGAGGGGGCAGGGGGAAGAGGAGAGAGTTGCAGAGCCGGAGAGGGAGAAGAAGGTCGGTTGCCGAGGTGGGGGAGGAGACTTAGACACATGAGGATATAATGGTCATTTCATGTCCAAAGTATACTCCACGTCATCACTTAACGTTGAGTTCCTAACAGACTGTTATTTTTATTTTTTTTCCATCGAGGGGTTGTGCAAGGTGGTTATTGGAAACCTCAGGTTTATTAATGTTTTAGGCAAAGTACAGGGGGTGTACATGGAATTTTCCCTTTAATAAAAGATACATGATAGGCAGTACCTTCCTTTGCTGTCCCGCGAGTTGGAATGTTGTGATCAAGTGCTTAGTCACTACCAAACTCCAAGAATGCATCCTTAGTATCTACTTGTTGTTAATTGATGAATCTCCATTGTGTTTGAGGCTATAATTTAAGGCAAAAGTGGGAAAATTGTGACTGAAGGAAAAGGAATAGGGGAGATGAAGAGGGTGGTAGCCTAAGAAAGAAGAGTTATTGAAGGGAAAGGGGGTTCACACCAACTTGGATTCACTTCAAGGTTTGTAGGGAATCACTCATGTTGTAGAGAATGGGAGAAAATCTCACAAATTCCAACATCATTCCTTGTCTTCTGTGTCAAAATACAGTCTTTTAAACCCAAAATGAAAAGAAAAGAAAAGAAAAAAAAAAGGAAATAACTACTTTTCCAGCAACAACTCCTTTACAACATTGGTACATAACTGTTTTGACACCAATAAAATAAATACAACTAAATAAAACAAGCTACACATAAGTAACATCCACACAAGTTAATAAGGGACATTTAGCCACAATAAAGTGAAATGTTGTTGTGTAAGTTGGCATCTCCTCTGATATGTCCTAAATCCTATTGCGATGTCCTCATCAGTACCTAAAGGGGGCTCCAGGTAAGGGGCTTATTTATCGTCCACACCAAAATGTTGCTCTAGTTGGATTTTCTGATGCTGATCGAGCCAGTGCTGACTGTGATTGACGGTCTACTTGGTTATTGCACCTTTGTTGGTGGCAATCTTGTCTCCGGGTAGCAAGAAGCAGACTACTGTGGTCTGGTCCAGTGCTGAGGCTGATTATAGAGGCTCATACCGTAGCTGGGTTAATGAGGTTGAAGTCACTTCTTTAAGAATTGAGCTTTCCCATTACTCATCATATGAAAATTCTTTGTGATAATCAGGCTGCTAACTACATTGCCAGCAATCCAGTGTTTTCACGAACGAACTAAACACATTGAGGTTGATTGCCATTTTGTGCAGGATGTTGTTATGAAGAAGCTGATCGGTACCCCAGTTGGCATCTGTTTACCAAGCCTCTTTTTGGTCCTGCCTTTTGGAAGTGTTGTTCCAAACTGGGCATGGGAGACTTGTATGCTCCAGCTTGAGGGGGAGTGTTAAGTTGGCGGTATTTAGTGTGCTTGGTGTATTCCCGATAGATGGAGAATCCCCATCGTGATAAGTTATTTAGTTTCTTATTTTGACTTATATTACGTAATAGTTTCCTAGTTGGTTTTTATTTTCCTTGTTAGATTGTAATTCAATGACATTATCTATATATGCAATAGAGTCCAGCAGCAGCAATCACGTACTGATTCTGTCGCTGGATCAGTTTCTTCCTACTTTCTTTTCTGTTCTTCCTCTTTCTCTCTCTTTCTTCTCTTGTTCTGGTTTCTGACTGGTTGTTTGTGAAGTTATATTTGGTTACAATATTAACTAATGCACTTTGAGAGTTATGCTGTCTACCACTCATAATCATAAAAGAGAGCTTAGAGTTCCCTTACATAAGAAGACAGAGAGAGGGGAATGGGAATTAAAAAAGGAAGTGTACACTCATGTGTAGCCTTCCAAATAAGAAAACCCAGAATTTTCCTGATAGAGACTTAGAACTCAAATGCAACAGCTAATATACATAAATGTTTAAAAGAAAAGATGCAATATAATAACTTACTCTAGCATTAACTATCATATAACACCTGGAAGTAGACCATCACTGATAGGAGACGTCCGTACTTCAAAAGAACATGTACTTCTTTGACCACACAGGAACTTCCCCACAGCTCCATTGCTCTCCTGGTTACATGTCCTACAGGATAAAGATCTAGAAATTTTATTTTACAGCCTTAAAAGTATTAACTCACAAGCGAAAGTGCAGAGGTTCAGTTAAGTCGTGACTTGTTATGATTCATCTCAAAGCTGGCTCATACCATGAAAACCAAGTGAAAACACCAATTCCAGCTCACTTTGAAGAGTTTCTCTGCAGAGACTACAATTAAGCATGAGACACAAATAGAGATAGAGAGAATAACCCAACCCATGACTACTTTATATTACAAAAAAAAGGCAGCAAGTCGAATATGGGGAATGGGTGTTGACTTGCAGCTAAAGAAACATGAGAGGTTAAGCCAATAAGGCAATGAAGAAGAGGAATCATTTCATTCAAAAATTTACTGAATGAATGTTTGAATGCATAACTACTGACAAAAATATGTATAAACAATTTTGTTGGTCTGATTACTTCTTCTGCTTGAGAAAATGGCCCCAGAATGTCGATCAATCGACCAAAGAAACAAATTTGCAAAAAAAAAAAAAGTGCACAAACAAATCTGATGGACTCATTGTCAAGTTCAATATCACACTAAGTCATGAAATCTCTGGAGAAACTCAGCAAGTTTCGACCTACTTCTAAGGTCATCTGGTGACCTGAATATGCAGAAAAAACAAATTTTGTTGAATGCATAATTACTGACAAAAATATGTATAAACAATTTTGTTGGTCTGATTACTTCTTCTGCTTGTGAAAATGGCCCCAGAATGTCAATCAAAGAAAAAAATTTTGCAAAAAAAAAAAGTGCACAAACAAATCTGCTGGACTCATTGTCAAGTTCAATATCACACTAAGTCATAAAATCTCTGGAGAAACTCAGCAAGTTTCGACCTACTTCTAAGGTCATCTGATGACCTGAATATGGCCCACAATGCCTAAAAAATGACCTTACCAGGCTGAACCACCAAACTACGGTGTTAACGTTTCCAATTTCCAAGTGGTACAACCATATGTTACCAACACCATCCATTTTAGGTAAGCATTACAGATCCCGACTAAATCAAATGTACACGGCGACTCAAATTGGTAAACAAAGAATGAAATCGCACCATCTCTGCTGAGTGTATCACTGGCCAGAATCAACCGTTGCAAAAAGAACAATCGATTCTCTACATTCTAATCATAAGCAGGCCTGTAAGTCCAACACCAGTGAAGAACTACCTGATGCCAAACGTTACAAATCAACTTGGTATCAAATACTGACTGAAAACGAGTTAATTAAGCTGAGTTAAAAGTAGCCAAAAATAAACCAATGAATTCACCCTACGACAAATAACGAAGAAGTTCGTGATGCATCCCTCTAGTGTCCGGTCACCATTATTTGACAACAAGAGCTCAGTAGCCAACCGAGGGCCTCAGCTTTTCCAAATGCTTCCTAAGCCTGCCTACAGAAGAAATTAACAAATTCACAGTTTGCAATACCAGTAGGCAATGACGCGGTTGATGATAGAGAATTTTGTCAATTTCTTTAATAAGCCCAAAGTCCAAGTGCACAAACTAACCTTACCCAGTCCAAAAACTTTGCTCTGGCGAAGTCCCTTACACGACCGACGAGGGCCAACTGAGGAATATAAATTCCTACATGTACATATATACAAAGAACCCTAACAACCCTCTCTTCCTCATCACTGTCATCAACATCCCATTTGTCTGGATTACCGTTTACAAAAGCGGTGACCGCCAGTTCCTCTCCATTTTTCCTTTCATTCAATGCGACTAACTACGCTTTACTCGTCGAATTGTTTCCAAGCGATGGAATTGTGGATTCACATGATGAAGACGACGACGACGACGTTGGCGAAGAGAACTTAGTTATCTGCCGCACGAACAGAAGCTCTGGTCTCGATTCATAGAGAATTCTTGAGGAATCTGAAAGTCTGTGCAAATATCTTTGCCAAAACAAAAAAGAAATGACGGATTGCCGTGCGTGCGAGAGGTGGTATTTGCACCTGGTTTGATTTTATTTTTTGTTACAACAAGAAAACAGAGACATTCATGAATGAGATAGTGAGAAATTTGAAAGTCGATTAGTCGAAGTACCAAAGATTACCTGGATGGCTTTCGAGGACGGAAGAGACTGGAAGAACGCCATTAATGACCAGAAACCTGTCATTGATCATTTTACAGTATGGACTGGCGGGAGGACGAGAACTAGAAGAGAGCGAAGGGGAAGGATTCGCTGCGCAAAGTGCGCACCGCGCTCAAGTGTAAATGTAAATTTTCTGCCCCTAAACTATGCATATATTTACAAAGACTGACCCATACTTATTAGTCATAGCATTCTATATACGTTTTCTAGTGTTTAAACCATGTAAATTAATTTAATCTGTTTTTATTTTTTAAGTTCACAATTTAAACCTAAATATCGTGGTTCAAGTTCAACAAAAATAAAATCGTTCTCAATTAAACCTAAAATTGTTAACTCAATTCGTTCTCATATATATTTTTCTCTTTGGTCACCTCCTTACGTTTATAATAATTTCGTCGGTGTCATCTTGACGAGCCAAGAAGAAAGAAATGACGAGAAATTGTTTTTATCATCTTAAAATGCATTATCGACCTAGAATGCATACTAAATACAATCTTATGGTATGTTTGGTATGTATTCTTGGAACGCATTCTAGGCCAATAATGCATTCCAAAGAATCATACTAGTCGCAACTTTAATTAAAAAAAGCAAACCACAATACGATTCCAAAACGCTTTGAAAATATAATTGTATAGTTCATTCTCTGTAACCAATATTCAGAGTCTAGATCTTCAAGTGAGGTGTTCAAGTCCTACAAAATGCTGATGTTGAGAAGATGAGATGACAAAAAAATGTTAAATAAACAATTGGTCCAAGTGTTCAAGATTATGGGTGGAAAACAAAGATTGCATTTGGTATGATTTTTTGGAATGCATCATCGATTTAGAATGCATTCCAGGAATGTAAACCAAAAGTAGCCTAGTAGTCTTCCACACATGATCTTAAACATCTGAACCCATTCTATATTTAACGTATATTTGTCTATCTCACATTTGCAATCTCAAGATTTTTTGGGTCCTGGGCAACCCACCCCCTAATGATCTCAACTCTAAATTGTGATTAAAAAGAATGAATTATACAACTATACGTTCAAAGTGTTTAAAATCGTATAATGGACCTTTTGAAATTAAGGTTGCATTTGGTATGATTTCTTAAAATGTTTAAATCGACCTAGAATGCGTTTCGTATGTATTCTCTAAATAGAATTGGATCTCAAAAACATTCCGAAGCAAGACTATAAACTTTACTCGAGACATGTTCGAGAAGGATTTCTTCCCTTGCGGATCAATCCGGACTAACAGTCAAAGAGAAAAACCAAAAGCACCTCAGTTTGGTCTAAGTATAAAATCAAATGACTGGAAACCAGAACCAAACCAGGCAGCTTTTAAAATTGTGATTTTTTTTGGGTAAACAGTCAGGTTCAGTTCAACATTTTGTTTTATACAAATCAAATGCTTATGAAAGGAGACTTGGGAACTCCAAACCTATGCTAATGGACTGTCACATAATGATACATTATTTTCATTTATTCAATTTGTTTCTAATTTTGGTTTGACTGGCCAAAACTGGAAAAGACCCATTTTAATTTTTAAAATCTCTATAGATCATAATACAACTTAAAAATTTTAATCTTCTGGTGAATCACAATACAAATTTCCATGGAAATTTAATTCACTATTACCAAATATTTTTCAGCTAAAAATGAAGCTACTGACTTTCAAATATATTTCAATGTCATTTTTCTGTTCTACCTATCTCAAGCGTATGAAGTGCATTAAGCTGCTTCTATTACTCCAGCCCATACTTCAAAACCAGGACTGAGGGAGAAAATAATAAGAAATTACACACTTAGATGGATAAAGCGACTTATCGAGCTGTTGGATGACCAATGGACTCATCGAAGGAAACTAATGGCTCAGCCATTCTCAGATTAATGGATCCAATGTTGATGGAAGAGTGCATAGAGCCTCTTGACATATCATCAGAGTTACCTTCTCTTCTCACTTCTGCTCCCCTTTCAATCAAGATTGCATCCTGAACTTCCTTCAGCACTTCTGATATCGAAGGTCTCATACTCCCGTGGGATTGAACACACATCATTGCTTTCTCAGCAATCTTCCACACTGATTGGATCTCAAATTCATTCTGTAGCGAGGGGTCAATGATTCCTTGAATGTCCCCACTCTCAATGTGTGTTTTTGCCTGCAATTCAATGGGGTACAGTTTCAGGGACAAACAAAAACAGATACAACTACCTTACCCAGGTTATAAAAAATTGTTGAGATGTTCAAATGTAAGGTTCAGCTGTCCCAATTCTATCCATCAAAATCTTGTGACAAAGTATATAAAATGAAAATGACAGTAAAAGAATTGACATAAGAAAGGCAGCTGAACCAAGATAACCCAGATACCAGGTCATCCCTAACAATTGGACCACGTTGCTGGATGCAAAAGTTAAGCAAGGCATCTAGATGGGAAAACAGAAGTTTTCAACTGACCCACTGGACAATGTTACGGCAGTTAACACCAAAGTTCTCATTCGATATTGCTTCTTGACCAGATATGAGCTCAAGAAGAATAACACCAAAACTATATACATCACTCTTGTCTGTCAACTGCTGAGAGACGTAATACCTGCATGTTGAGAGACAAAATCAGAGTGTTGGAAAGAGAGAATAAAGACGAGAAAAACTGATACTGAACACAATGTTAGACAAATACATAGACTAGACTGTATATGGTTCAAGTGGCCTTACACTGCAGCCTACCTCACACTAACTACTTGTGGCCACCAACTCATCCATTCATCTTACAACAGAGATGACATCTACCATAAGGGAGAAGATGCATCAAAATAAAGATGAAAACAGAGATGGCATCTACCATAAGGGAGAAGTACATCAAAATAGTCACCATAACACAAGTTCCATTGTACTTGACAGCTTCATGTGTGCTTTTTTTCTTTCTTTTTTGGGACGGATGGATGAGGGGGTAGTTTTTCATCCCCTTTTACAGAGCAGTAAAAATAATCGAAATAAAAAATAAAGAGAGACGTATATTGGCAGGAAGCCAAGGTAGCGGAAGAAAAGGAAAAGGGGAAAGCAGAGTACAGGGACAAAAGTCAACCACCTGCAACTCGCATACCATCCACAAACCCCAACCACATAAGCAGCAGACTTTCCCTTCCAACCACACAATCAAGGATCACCAGCACAGCCAACCCAAAGAACCATCATCTACCAAACAACTGTTATAGTACAGACTATAAGTGCACAGGAGAGCAACTAGCCAACAGGTTCAATGTTGCATAGGATTTTAAACCATAGTTGCATGAAGCGGGAGCACTTGTATATTCAGGAATCAGGAGGGGAACAAGGATGCATTAATACTTGAAAGTCCAAGTTGTACTAATAAAACACACTTTTTCTAATTAGATAAGTATCAACAGTTCTGTTTTGAATTATGGTACAATAAGACATTTCGATATACAATAAAAAAAATCACTTTTGATATAATTAAAGCCATGTCACGGTGGTTAAATATGTTTTAAGAAAGGTTAAGGCTTCAAAGCTTCGGAAACAAGAAAAAGATGTTAGAAGGTGCAAAATCAATAGGTGCCGGAGTAAGCTGATTGTAGAGCACCGTTGCACGTTAGTGATCTACAACCAACCTTTTCTTGCTGCTGATCGTAGAAAAATAAACTTTTACATTTATGCAAGGTATACACATACAGTATGAAGATCCACAGGTCCATTGACAGTCTAGGCACTCAGTTTGACTGTTCGACCATCTAGGTTGGATGGGCAAGCCAGCAGTTTTTTGTTTTTCTTTTTATCAGTTTTTTTTTTTATAACAGGGGTTTGGGTTTCCTAAACCATTATACTGTGACTGCATGACAGTGATGAGGGGTAGGGAGGATGAACCCTAGGTTGAGGCTAAACACCTCCCTTACAAGATCCCAAGCAAACCCAAATAGAAAAATCACAAAAGTTCAACCATCTCAGATGAAGGTGAGACTTTAACAAGCACTCACAGATGAATAGAATAAGTGAACTTTAGAAATTTAATAAATGTGGAACTTGAAACTCAGAAACAAGAGATTTTCAATTAACCAAAATCAAGAACTCAGACCAGTATGAGATTCAAGTCGAGTTTCAACTTTCAATCTTGGGGGATTCAGTCAGTTCCCAAAATATAGATCAAATCCGAAAGTCAGATTAAGATTAATCTGAAGAACTTCAGGTCTGAAGTTGAACATAAGCTGAAACACGAGAATTTCAATAACGGTAAAACAAAAGTTCAGATTCCTCCCAAACCCTGGTCGAAGGAGAGTCCTAGGGTGGCCTTGAAGCCCCCAAGTCTCACCTATTCTGATGGGTATATCAGATTCACATGATCAAACAAACTTGGCTGAAAATAGGGATAAACCGTAAAACAGGGTAGCCGCAGGTTCAAAAATCAAATATCCTGTGGAAATCCAACTAGTACCAATACTTATGATTACTAATTGAAAACTAAGATTAAAACCACTTGACCCAGGGAATCAATCAGGATCAATGGACAGAGGATTCAGATCAGTACATTTTTAACAGTAAAACAGAGTATAGAAAGAGAAGAGAGATTACAATGGCTTCCCACCAAATGGATCAGAATCCCACTGTCCAAGGCTTCACACCCATGACTGAATCACACAGCAACATGAAGAAACTTCAAACTCTAATTTCATAAATCGTACGTGAGCCAATGGCTCTTACAAGCTTTGTAAAGACAACTAAACAGAATCCAATTCTGACTATGAAATCAAATCCTATTGCCAATAACAAAACATAATTGAAAAAGGAAACATAATCCTAATAGGAAAACCTCGCACGCAAGTTAGGGAGTTCTAATTTATTTAAAATACTTAAATTAAAATCTAAATATCAAAGCCTAATCCCATATGCCTACCTTCTACCCATGTTTTAGGCTCATTAAAGTGGCCCATTACAATGAAAACCCATGGGATCGAAGGCCCAACATATACATAACCCAACCCAAAGCTTATTTCTAATAACATAAGCCCATTTATGTGGTTTATCTGCATCAGACAATCAACAAGTTCAACCAGCAGGGCCAGGCTGGACCTCAGAACCCTATTTCATATGATAACTGGCATCAAAAGTGGGATCACAGTCATAGTAACAATAGTTGATAATTTAAGCCTCAAAGTCCCATAGTTGAACCAGGAAAAGGATCTACATTACTAAGTGTGGCATCGGTTTACATATATATATATAAAAAAAAAAAAACCTGCCACTATGTTTTAATTACTCTTATTTATATGCTCCTATACATCACTTATGCATGCACGGTTGTATGTGTACCCAACGCTGGCTAATAAATAGTGAGAGTGGGGGTGACCCGGTGGGGGAACTTCATCAATTGTGTCCCAAACTTTAACTTTGTGCAAGTAAAGATGTCAAAGGATCTATGCTAGGGCTTCAGTGTACACGATGGAAAACTTAGCATCAGATTTCCTTATCCATTGGCAAGATTGGACAACTCACTGTGGATCAATCTGATACACTAGGGTTTCATGGAACACAATGGAGGAATGGGTCAGTCCCAGCCAATCCTGTTCCCGATTGGCATCATATTGCCCTATCCATTGACAAGATTGGACAATTTATTGTGGATCAATCCGACTCTCCAAGTGAACCAGACAATCCACCTCATACGGATCGGCAGATCCTGGAAATGTCAATCTCTGTCGAACAAAGACATCTCCAATTTCATTAATAAATAATTATACTGCAAGAGGTCATCTTCAACTTGAGTTTTCACATAGTGTTACAAAATCACGAATTAATAGTGATGACTGGAGTGAAGAGCCTTACTCAGGATCTAGATATCCTACGGTTCCCCGAACAATGCTCGAGACATGAGAAGCTCCATCTACTGCAAGTTTCGATAGGCCAAAGTCTGAGACCTTTGCTCTCATGTGCTTGTCAAGAAGGATGTTACTGCTTTTCAGATCCCTATGGATGATGGTCGGAATACAGCCTGTATGAAGATACTCAATCCCTGAAAGAAATTCAATTATACAGCAATCAAATTGATTTCCATGGGTGACAGTTATGATTTCTCCAATAAACTTGGAAGTTTAATATTCCCATGGCTATTAACCTTTTGCAGCATCTTCAGCAATCTCTAGGCGCTTGAGCCAACTGATGCTTTTCTCACATGTTAAAGGTCCTGGATGATTTACATCAGATGAAAGATCAAGAATTCAGAGTTCAGTCTCAGTCCAGATCAGTCCTGGGCGATACTGGATCAAGGATAGGCCAGTCCAGACAGAAAGATTAATAAAATTAAAAGGATTGGGATCGTATACTGTCCCAGATCAGGATAGCCTTGCCCGATAGTGATCTGGATCGGATAATCCAGACAATCCAACACCAAGTTTTATAACCAGGGTAAGATGCAAAATTAAGCTGCTTCTGATCAAAGGGACAAATGACATTACCATAAAGATGTTCTTTCAGAGTTCCATTATGCATGTACTCATAAACAAGGATACTCTTCCCTTGTTCTTGACAGTACCCGAGAAATTGAACCAGGTTCCGGTGATGTATTCTAGAAAGTAGAGTTACCTGGATCAAATAGAAGCTTTAGTCACTTTACAGGAACCAAAACTTACAAAAGGAACATCTCCCTAACTTTTTTTAGCCTGTAATCCCAACAGTACCCTTGAAACCAGCTGTCATAAACTATAGTGCTTTTGCCACACATAGTCTTAATTTTCAGTTAAATTATACTTTCAGGCAATCGATGACCATATTTCAGCCCCATTCTAATCCCTATTTCAGTTTCAACTTCGAATTATGCTCATTTATACATCCCTGGAATTACATTGATGAGTTCTCTTACCCGACCCCCATATTTCCACTGATTTCCACAGTTGATCTGTCTCTTTTGTTCATTTTAAAAACATAATGACATGTTCACAATTTCTTGACACAAGGTCATCAGCAACATCACTGTTTTGAATTGTGGTTCCATATTTTCAGCATATGATTCTATGAACTTAGATGATTAATTCCAGAAGAATGGCTATAGAGATGAGCATATAAAAGCACAAACATAATCAATAACATTTCAAGTTACCTCATTTGAAAATTCACGCTTCCCCTGATAGGAATTACTGGTTAGAACTTTGACTGCAATTTCCTTTCCATCTTTCATCTTCCCATGGTAAACCTCTCCAAAGCCCCCTGAACCAATTTTCTTCTCAAATTTCTTGGTGGCATCTTCGATTTCAGAAAATGCAAAGCAATGTGCAGCTTCAGTAGCAACATCACTCAAGGAAGATATTAGTCTCTGGCCAGGCAGCGGAGGAGGAAGCTTCTCTGCAATAAAAAGAAAGCAGAAACCCATATTCTGACTCCATTTACAAACTTAATGGACAGAAGAGGGATACGGAAACTTAGGCATGTTCAATCGGACCTTCCTTATAATATTTCTCCGCTCCCTTACGCATAAATATATAAGATATTATGGCAGCAATAAACAGCACGGCAGCACCAACGGATGATCCAATAACTACTTTCATGTGGCTCCTTTGATTCCCTCCTTTATGAAGATTGATATTTCCTGAATAACTGTGAAGCACCAAAATAGAAAATAAAAAAGAAGTTATATTATGATTTCAAAATAGAAGCAGCAATCCATTATAATTGCAAATATGATATATCAAACTACTCCAGGTACATCGTGATTTTATCACATTATCTGATCCAATCAGTGTTACACTGGAAGTCCCTAACTTATTTTCTCTATTTTACTTCCATGATTAAAAAGAATTGCAGGTTTACTCAAATGGTATTTTTTGCCCCTTCCTTTACATCTAGTAATACGGTCATGTTACCAAATCATTTCACTCTGAACTTGCCACTCCACGTTTGCCATAATCTTTGACCTTCTCACTAGCTTCCACATCTATCAATCTCAAGGACACAAAGTTGAGTCAACAGAACCTTATCCCAACTTAATTTATTGACGTGACCACATAATTAATCATCTCCTGAGTCTATCTTGTGACACAGAGGATGAGAGGAACCTAAAACCAGGGGGGGAAGAGGCTCAATTTGAATCCTACCAACCCCACAAGATCACATTTGATAGATTGGTAGAAACAGAAATAGGTCGAACATCACATAGCAGATATTTATTCGAAGAATATTCTCCCTAGGCAACTCAATATCTGAAAGTCAGGATATGCAGAAGAAAAACGAAGAGGACTTGTCAAAAGGGGGGGGGGGGGAAGAGACGAAGAATAGGAGACTGCTCCATAACAGTTGACTTCTACGCATGGGAACTTTCCAAAACAATGTAAGCTCTTCACCATAACCTCCAACAGTTCTCAACCCAGTCTCTGTGTAGCTTACTCTAAAAAGGATTTGGGAGCAGCCATAAGGTCTAGATGTGACTGTTATATGATGGATTAGTTGTTCATTTCATGTAGCCTCCTTTCACAATGTGTTTCCTTGTAATTATACACATGTATATAGAAAGTTAGTCATTTCTTTGCAATACAATTCCCAAAATAAGGAAGAAATGCATCATATTGTGAGAAAGCCCATGGAATCAGAGCTTCTATCAGACCAGTACTAGATCATTTAATCCCTTCCCAAACATGCCATCTTCAACTTCCACTCCACTGAACTACACAACCTTGGCTCACCTTTCAGCCTCGGTCTTTATTAAGCTTGCTGCTAAAAATTTATCTCTCTGGATATGTGAGGGAGGCTGGTGAACCAAAGCAGTAGGCAACCTCACAAGATGGAAACAGTGGAAAATCCTTTTACATGGTGCAGAAGGTAGATCATCTTATGAAAACCTTAATCTAAGATAATTACGTAACAAGTACTAGGGAGAGTCATTTGGCAAGTCACAGCCTGAAAAACCTAGAGCTTCCTTCATTGAAAAGGCAATCGTGTGGGAGCTTCTGTGGAGTTGTACGTTTAGAATTTCTCCTCTTATTTTTTTTTAGTTTTAAGTTTATCTGTAGATTGGGCCCAAGCTTTATTTTGCAATCACTGTTTTTTAACAATGAACAGTCTGTTGGTTATGTAAATTGAAATTATAGAAGGGACTTCATACCCAACAAAAAAATATTATAGAAGGAACATTTTTAGTTTCTTTAGGTACAAAGGGCAGATTAGTCCATCTGTGGGATAAGATTAGTGTTAATTGATTTATTAAGGATAAGTAATCATCAAAGTCAATCAGGGATGGCTAAATACGTGATATTATGGACAACATATATGGATGTAAAGTTTTTACTTGACAATTTTATGGTTTTGTTTATTATTATTATTTTTTTATGGCTACAGTAAAAAGAGATAGACTATTGCAGCAGCTTGGTTTTAATGGTTAAATGCAAGACAAACACCCACATGGAGCCCAAGGGCACCCAGAATGAGGCCAAGTATAAAAGGTAGGTGGCTAGGGTCACAAGCTTTGGTTTAAGCCTCCAAAAACGCTGATGCTCATTTAACCAGCATATAGCAATTGCATCATTCACTCCTTCATGGATTAAAGCAAACTCCTGATGTCTATTAGACTGTTAAATTCTCTAACTTCATTATGGTGTCAAACTGGCATATTTATTTATTTATGATGATGATATCATTCTTACGGAAACTATGCCTATGTTCATCATTTCACTTCCCGAATTGTCTCTGAGTTTTCTGTGAAACCCTTAATCCTCTCAACTCTTTTAGAATTGAAATTTCTCATACATTCGACGGCTTTCCACAAAGAAAAAAAGGTAAATATATCCTTGACTGTACTGATATATCTGATTATGAATTTGCCATCCTGTTGCTAAATAGTCTTCATCATCTACTCTGTTCCCCTCTTCTGATGGCGCTTCTTAGTATTGTTGACAGTCTTCATAGTTTGACTTACCCATCCAGTCCCCTCTTTTGATGATAAACTCTCCTCCTAGTTCAGGCATGCTCCACTTCTCATTTTCAGCCTATAAAGTGCATTATTAGACATTTTAGAAAATCTGCTTGTGACAGAATCCTGGACACAAATTTGGGTTGCATTCCTCCTCCAGTGCTGATTGGACCGGGTGCCATCTGCTATTGGCTATTGTTCCTTTTTTTGCAGTAATATGACTCATATCTGATGTATTGGGAATGAAAGAAGCAACAAACTGTTGCACCGTCAAATGCTGTTCCAATTCCATGTGCTCATGCCACTGCACAAATGAATTGGATATCCTTCGTTCTTCACACTATAGGAGTAATATTACACTATTACTCCTGCCACACTGTTCTGGAATAATTTGAATGCATTATGTACATCTATAGTTCTGCTACTTATGAGCAGGCATAGCACATTAAACTTTAATATCATTTTGTTCAAGAACAGGTTGCATAAAGCTTTCTTGTTACTAGATATACATTCTTCTGATCAGGTGACTGCAGTTCTTCATTAAGCCTATAACCAACAATATTTTTTCACCAATTGACAGCCAAAAAGGGTCTTCTCCATCCTTCACACTGTAGCTCAAGGAGTAATACATAGGGTTTTGAAACCAATCTAGATGGAGGACATTATGACAGACTGAAGGTCCCATTGTGACTAGTGCATGCAGTGCATGAGTTGTTCTTCTTACCAAACATCTTTCACTATAGTTGTGTTTCCCCATAGATCGGTATGCCCATATATAGGATGTTATTTCATTGTACTACGGTTTCCCCAAATAAGAAGACAATGTATCCTAATGTATCCCTTGTAACCCAAGTTATACAATGAATGGTCAAAATTTCCAAATTTTGTACTCGTGAATCCCCAAAGTATTATGAGAACACTCACTCAAGTCTTTGGTTACCAAAAACTGGTATGCAGAAGGATCAGAATAATCCTACGACCCAAGTTTTCAATGGTCTGAAGTTACCCAGCAAGAATGCCGATCTTCTCCATTTACAATTACCTAAAATGAATTTAATTTATTGATGTGAAACTGATCACCTAAAATGACCCTAAAAGCAATGCCACAGATTACCACATATGTAAAATTAAATAAATTTAAACAGCTTAAACAGTCTCTTGTAAATGATAAGAAGTAAGCATCAGTTGCATCTGGTCTTTTAGTATACAGATGAGATTCCAGTATATTAACTAGATTACATGCATTTAATTGCACAGGAACAGAAGAAATGCTCACTTCAAAATCAGATTCTTTTCAAGAAGACTGCTCGGAACTGTTCCAGATAAACTATTATATCTGCAACCATCAGAATCAGCAAGTAAAAAAGACCTTCTTCAATAAGTCAAATAGATGAGTTATTTGGTGCAGCTCAACCCAAAAAGGGGATGTGAGCATAGTTAAGTTCCTTTAGGGAAAGGAACCCTAACTAGTTGTCGAGAAACTCTTTGATATTTAATCAAAAAAGGAAAGAAGAGGATTTTTTTTTTTTTTGCTAATAGAAAGAAGAGGATAGATAACCCCTAATTGTAGGGTTAGGTTTATATTAGGGAAAGAAACACTAACTAGTCATGAAAGCAACTTAAATGAAAAAATTATAAAAAGAAAATACAAAAAAATATTCAGGATTATGCTTGGATCATTGATAGATTCCATGTGAGCTACCATTCACATTTCCTTTATTATACAGGCATATAACGGTGGGCCTTATGCAGGCTTGTGAAGGGTTGGAGGCTGGTACAACCCAACTGCATAAATGTTATTTCCTATAAGCAATAGGATAGAACATGCAGCTGCAACAAAATGCTCACAAAATCTAGTCATAGATATATCACCCAGTGCTACCATAAAGTATCATCATGTGAAAGTCCCCTCAAACTGTTTGGGAACTCATAGTAACTGACAATTCAGGTAATACTTACAATTCCTTCAACTCCTGTAGGTCTGCTAAAGACGAAGGCAGCTCACCACTCAACTGATTGTTCTCAAGATGACTGACAAACAGAAATAAAACCATGACCAGGATAAATTTTGGGCGGTAAAAAACTAAAAAGGAAAAACATAGTTGGTTTTTACATTATTTTCAAGTTTATGCATCCAGTAAAAGCAGGTATTGGACCTGTGAGCGAGTTTCCATCAAGCCATCTGCAGTCATATGATTAGTAGTCATTGATACCAAGGAAACCAATTATATGTTAGGAAACTGTTCACCAATTTTGAAACTTACAACTCAACTAAGCCTGTCAATTTTGTCAGCTCCAAAGGAATATTTCCTGTCAAATTCTTCCTCGACAAAAAACTGCCAAGATATCAGAAAGGGAAAATGGTACATAAATCAGTGGCAATAGTTTTGATAGTTAGGTGCAGAACTAGATCTCAACAGAAAGTAAGATGAATGTATTGGAAGTGAGGAGAACAGATATACATTGAAACTATCCTTGGCTGTGGATCCGAGTTACATTGCACCCATGACCATGGAACTGGCAAGCATGGATCACCACCCTCTTGGGCCCAATCTGCAGCTGAGTAGTGTGAAACTAGATCGGCAATAACTGTTCCTGTAGGGAATGAAGCATTCCATCAGTAATGCCTAGATTAACACTGGGACCAAAGAATTCCATTCAAAAAGATTCCCTCAAGGATACAAATCCATCCAATCACTAGTAATAACTGTACATTCAAAAATGCTGTAGCAGTACTTCTGGCAAAAGAATATAATTCACAAGAGGCCATAGCATACAAGGAGCCAAATCTATACCATCAAGAGAACCATCATTTATCCGCAAGTACTTATTTATCTCCATAGCATTCAAGAGCGGTCCCCTGGATGAGTCAGACGTTTTTTGGAATTGAAAACTCAATATAAAGGGAAGTGATATGTTGGGTATTCCTGGTTGGTACAGTCGATCTTTCCCCTGGGCATTTTCTTGAATATTGACTGCAGCTTTGGTGATGTCAGGTGCGCCAGGGAGGATAAGCCTAAATTTCCTAGTCTCATTTGGACTCAAATCTTCAATTTCAGCGAAGTATGTGCATGCCCACCCAAAACCTGGGAAGCCATCCAAGTTCAAGCGGTATGTCAACAGTCCACTTGTACCAACAACAGCTGTCTGCATCACTTTTTCAGGTGGTCTGTCATTTCTATTAACATCAATAGGCATGATGGTCGAGATTTTCTTAGTGCCTGCAGCAACATCTACAAGATAGTTTGCCTTCTTCAAAGAATCAGACTCCCATATTCTATCAAATGGATCATCTGGATACCTGAAAAAGAGAATTTTCTTACAGAAAAAGCCAAAATAAAAAGACACAGCACAAAAGAAATATAGTTTACCTTCTGATGCAATTGGAGAGCCAAATAACCAAACAAGCAATCATAATTAGACAGAGCACAAAAGAAAAAGGCAGTAAGCACTTTTAAGCATAGGTTTGAGATATACCTCACTGGAGCATCACTCTCTGCACCAAAGTTAATTCTTGCAGATGTGCTAAGGAAAAACTGATTTTCGAAATCTGTATAGTAAACTGAACCATTAAATTGCCGAAGCTCAAGTGTAGAGACAAATGGCTTCCCAGTTGTAGCATTGGATAAACACACACTAATTGTGGGAAAAGAAGCCAAGAATATCAACTCTCGAACCTCAATAGTATTAGCATCCGAAATCACAATTGTCGACCAATGAGTAGCCCCCAATGATAAATCAAATTTTGGGTACACATTATTGTTGTCAAAGTTACCATACAAGAATGTTGTCCTTACAAGGTAACGTGTTCTAGTCACAACATTGAGAGTATAACAATACTTTCTGTTATCTGCTGGGAAGTGCCGCAGTGTCATATATTGCTTTTGAGTCGCATTTGCAACAAATATATTAGCTGTTTCACCATAATTAAATTGATCATCAGGAATCCACTCAAGACCAATATCATCCGTGAAATTCTCCTTCCCTCCACAGTCTATGCTTACAAAACCTGCTTCGCATGATCAAATGTGTTAGTACAGCAAACCAAATAGGTGAAAAGAAAAACAGGCCATTCAGAGAGTGTTTTTGCACAAAAACTCTGGGTCAAATAATTCAACCAACTTAGGAGATTCTACACGAGCAGAGTTTATGGCTCTAAAGACTCGTACAAATTTGTTATTAAGGATGACAGATGTTAGGGGTGAACCATGGCGTTATGCTCATTTATGGCCAATAAATCATTTAGCAACTCAAGTCAGTATACAGTTCTGTTGGCATCCGAGAGCTAGAAGTGCTAATGAGGTTGCAGATGAGTTAGCTAAGGAAGGGGTTGTTAGACCCCAGATCTGTTTTGGGAATTCTATTCTTTTTGATTGAGTTGTGAGAGTCTTCCTTTCATTGGTTGGGGGTTTCTTTGGTGGATCTTTTGGTTAGAAGTATCTTATACTTTATGTACTGCTATGTATCTCTCTGTACCAATATGCTGCTGTGATTGGTTTTAGTAAGGTTATACTTGTGACAAACCCAGAACCTGGAACCAGTACCTGCAAGTGGAAGAAAGAGAGAGAAAAAGAAGAGAAGAGAGTTTCTGAACCCATGATAGACTCAGCTTGTGTCTATCCATGATAGTCTAATTACAAGAGGAATAAAATTAAGACTTAAACTAACAGCAAACTACTAACTAAGCTAACCTATATCACGATGGGACACTCCCCCTATCTTGACTAACTACTAACAACTAATGTACTGTGGTACATATCTTAACAATACTCAATATCGCTTTTCCGACATGCTTTTAGTGACTCAACCAAAGAAACCATTTCCCTATATGTGCATAATGCAGTAGATATGGTTTCCTTGGTCAGTTGAGCAAGGAGAGCTAAATTCACAAACCCACCTCGCCTAATGTATGTAAACTGATAAAAGGCCAATATTTCCTCATCCAAGTGAAGATATCACTCGCATAATATAATTATAAACTAAGAACATAATCTTAAACTTAGCGTAGAAGAAATGGCCTCATCAGTACCAGAAGTGAGCAAGAAATTAGACTTTTTTCCTGGTAGCAACAGTTAAACAAACTTCTGCAAAAGATCTTAAGAGACAGATGTGGCTTTAAAGGAGTATCCGACAGTCACCACAGTATCCACGAAGCATTTCAATCAAAAGAACTGGGAGGAGAAAATTTTAACACTTCCACTTGGAATATCCGACAGTCACCACAACTCAGCCTTTTGGAAAAAGAAAATGCAGCTTACCGGAACATTTAAAACATAATGTAGCACGTGAAAAAGTTGTCCAAGCAATTCAACAAGGGATTGAAATAAAAGCTATTAAACAAACTCACTTTAGGACCATAGTGTCCGGAACAACTAACATACTGGTTCAAACTTTTTGCAACCTACTTAGCATTTACAAAACTAATTCTATCCAGACCCTTCAAAACTCCCATGCTCATGTCCTCATATCCTGTGACTTGAAAGATGATGGATCAAGCAAATCTAGTATTTGTACCCTTACCCATGCAGCCATGCCAAACACCCTACAGGTAGCTTACACAGAGAATCACTAAAGAATAGAACCAACAAACAAGAAGTTGGTGCTTGGGAACCACTGGGGTACTGAAAACAGAACAGTCCAAGGATCAGCTGCCGAGAATTCTACATAATAGTCACATAAGACAATTCTATTAACCATTGATCATCTAAAGAGCCAACAGTGGGTCCAGTTGACCACATCAATGTGAAAAGAGCATGAAATGGGAGGGGGGGGTCTGGCTGGATTTGTTGAAGTATTAACATATCAATTTGAACTTATTCAATGCCTCCAACTCCTGACACTAGGGCAGTTTTGGTGTTTTGAGCTTAACATTTTCTTGGAGTAGGTTTTGAGTGTAGTCATGTAGCCAATTTGAATGTAATTCCAGTCTCTTTGGGTTCCCAGTTTTAAGTCCAAACTTTTTGGTTGTCTTTATTTCATTTTCAGAAGTCAATTGAGTGTAGGTAATTTTCCTATCAACTTTTATTGGGGATCAAATATTACCGTTAGGCATGACTTTCATAAAACCTTCAGTTTACAGTCAATCCCATGTATTCCATCAACATCACTTAACCCACATGAATCCTCAAATTTTCGTTCCCTCTGGCTGTTCTTCAACAAATTGCAGCCAAAAAGAAAAAAGAACCATAGGCTTTACAACAATCTTAACTCAGTTAAACTGAACATGGAATATAAGGAAACAGGTCGTTAGTCGTTACTGCTCTTTCTATCAAGAGTAATCAGTTGTTCCAAACTGAAAGGAAAAAAAAAATAAGTAATTCTTCGACGAGTAAATATCAAAACAAGAACAGAACTGGAACCTAGCAAATATTTTAAGGCTCATGCAGAACAGTGCAATATGAAATTTCAAACAGAAATATCAATAAAAACGTAAAAATTTATAATAAAAAAAAACATAAAGCCACACTTAGAAATGCCTTAGATTTACTGGAGAAATCTGAGCGTGAATCAATTCTTACGTTACAACTTTCGTGGAGAGTAAGTTAGTGTCGTGATCTTTTTAAGCATTCAAGAAACGAAGAAGAAAAAATTAAGAGAGAGGGTGGATGGAAGCTAACATACCGGGCATCTGAGCATTGGTCGGGTAGATGAAGAAAAGGAGTGAAAGAGAAAGCAAGAGGAAAGGCCTCCTCGCCTCCATCTCTACAGTGTGCGTAGCTCTTGCGTAGATTAGAGTGAGTGAGAGATAACTGAAAATGTTCACAGTTCAGCAATGGCAGAAACTAATCTGAGAGAACTGAGAAACAGAGAATAGGAGTGTTTTCTGAGAGTGAAAGACAAAGAGAAAGAGGTTTTGCTCGTAACTTTAACAATTATTTTTCATTATAATCATAAATTCGAGAAAAGAATAAAATTGCTGCTGTTTCTGCTTCAAAGAAAGAGAGAGAGACGTGAGTGGCGATGCAGCGAAGCGAAGGACAGAAGTGGGAAGAATGAGTCTCCCAGTGGCCCACTGCCACTAAGCAATTAAGATATTATGTTTTGGGAAGCAGTTTTCTGTACGGAAGTGTGACCTACGTCAGTATTTTCATGTGTCTTTCCTCCTTAAAATAACGGGGCAGAAATGTCTTTTCACATGAGAAAGAGAGATACACTCATGGGAGTGCTGGCATAGACCGCATTCCCGGACAGAGACCTTTTTCCTGTTTTTTTTTGGGGGTGGTGGGTGGTGGTGAATGGGGATGTTTGGTAATAAGGAATTAAGAAGTCGGCCCACTCCGAAGTCCGAAGCAGCTTTTCCCTTATTTATAGGGGAATTTCCTCTTTTGTTCACAGTAACCAGTCTGGATTCTTACCCCTTCCCTGGTGTAAAGCTCCTAAAGGGAGAAAGGCAAGCCAGCCAGTGACGATATTCAAGATTCCCTTGGCAGGTTAGCACCACTTATTCCAGTATCGGATATCAGACACCTTCTAATCCGATATGATACTGATATAGTATCGGCATGGATCAACCGTATTGGACTTTAAGCCTTTAGGGTAATCCCGACAAGAGGTCAAAAGAAGGCTCTTAATGCCTAAAGACCAAGCTCATATGACAAAGTCAATGGTCTTAGAGCTTGTAGAATCCCAGCTTAGAGATCAGTGATGACTTCGGAATAAGAATGGATGCATCTTAGACGGCTATCCAAGATTTGGCGGACGAATCTTGTGGGTTGTCCCTCTGGTTTTCTTTTAAAAATGAGTTTGTTTTTTAACTATTTTACCTCTTGTCCCTTGTTCGGCTAGATATCGATATCACCCAATAGTGATACTTCAAACCATGCACTTCTCTCTCTCTCTCTCTCTCCCTTTCCTAATTCCATTTATTCTCTTTTCTATGCTTTCCATTTTTTATGAAATCATCGGATTCAGATCTAATGATAATATGCATATTTCAAATTCCATGCAAGGATTCCTTTCGATATGAACCTAGGTTAAAGGTATTGATGTTCATATCGACATAAAACAAATTTAGATTGGCTAGAATCAGACTGTATTGAGCCTAGTTTCAAAATTGTATCATTTTTTATCCGTTTCATCCGATTCATATCGGTATCGTATTTTGACTGGTCCGATACCGATTATTATTGGTACCATAAATTAATATGAGCTAATGAAATAGACTTTCAGCTCCACTCATTGAAGCATTACCTCATGTGGTATTGCAACCAGGCCTACCTGCCACTGTCATGCAGCAACTAGTACCACCTCCGCACATGGTCCATGTAAGCATATGCCAGTCTCCACCAACTTCTCCGAACATTTATTTTTTGAAAGTTCGCTGCCCGGTTGCGCCCCCTACGCCCAACACATGATCACCTGAAAAAACCACCTTTTTTAAGTCTTTCACTATGTGTGGATAGTGGATTGGGACAAGCACTAGAGCAGGGCCACGCGGCCTGACACCAAGCAGCAAACTTCACCACCCTCTTGAATTGATAGTTCCAAAATTTACTTGTACCTTTTTTGGGAGAATGTTTTCTGTGCCGCAGTGCAGGCTGTGCCCAGGCACATGGGCCTGCCACTAAGGAGACAGGGTGGTCATTGCACCCACTCCCATGTGCCTGGGGCGTAGCCTGTGCTGTGGCACAGAGAATAGCACTCCCATTTTACCACCTGACATGATTTCTCTTATTCTCTATACATGAAATTATTCAATTACCCCTCATTGATGTGTTCTCACGTGTCATTTGCTCAAAAAACAAATGAGATGTGATGAAATAGTTTCTTATACAAGAGGGTAGCGAAGTCATTTCATGTGAGGAGAAAAGAGACAGAGAGAGGGTGCTTGTGTACCCTCTCTTGAACGCATAGAAAACCTTTTAGTTTTTACCCATAAAATTTTGTTGTTCCATTTAGGGTGACTTAAGTACACTCAATACTTGGTAAGCTTAGCCTCAATTATTAAAGCTTGAGTCCAAATTTAAGTATTTGATAAAGTATAGGTTTTTATTTTTGGTAAATAATAACTGAATAAGGTATAGGTTTGGGATATTATATCAAAAAATAAGTATAGGATTGATTTTATATCAATGGTTGTGATACATGTTGATGAGTTAAAGATTCTCTTAAGCGGATTTCCCTCCCAGACCATTGCCTATTTCTACGACATGGGATGATAGTTTGATTATGTTAAGCTTTTGTAATAGTTGTGTTATTGTGTTAACCTCTTAAATAGGCCACATAAAAAATTTAGCGACGCATCTCATATGAGCTACCATAAATGAAGCTTATTTGTTCTTGTTTCTCTTCAATAGTCGGACCATACTTCGAACAATTTCTAACAAATTTGACTTATGAAGATAATTTTCAAAGCATTATATTGATATATAGAGAAATCAATTTATTGGGAGCATGCTCTTTTAGATTGTTCATATATCTACATTTTTTTAGTAAATATTGTTCATATATATATGATGACATAGATAACATGTTCAGAAGACCACAATGTTGTTTCCTGATATCAAGTCCAGCTGCTCCGACATCTCTTGATGTAATTCTCATTCTCCAGTTGAATAATATTTTCTTTCAACATAATAAAAAAAATAAAACTTAAATAGGTGGGAATTCCACAAAACAAAAAAGGGGAAAATTTTCATACACGGTGTGTGTAAACCGTGTATGTGAGAGGGTGGGAGTTTCAAGGCATTAATTAATGAGTGGGGGTTTATAACTTTTCCAACTCTTTGTGAAAGAAGATACGACCATGCATGCTTACACGGCCGTATATGAACACTTCCCCCAAAGAAAAATTTGATGGAAAAAATCAACTTTTTTGTTGGATTTATTCAAGGGTTTGCCCCTTCTCAAAGTTCTGAGTAACTTTTTTAAAAGTACTTTATATTTTTTTATCACACAAAATAGAAAAGAAAAAACAAAAAAAAGGGAAACTTTGCATAAAGAGAACTGATTTCCCATTCCTTTTGGGCAGCTTTACTTTCTACACCCGAGGCCAAGGAAGGGACTGCTTACAATATTTTTTCTTTGAAATCTTTATCTGAAGTCTTAACAGCTTTATTGCCTTTCCTTTTTTTTTTTGTTATTTGGCTTCAGAATCTTATTCCATTAAAAGAATATCAAAGGATCAAGTTTCCCTCAACCCCGGGAGAGAACGGGAATGGATATCGGGAGGATGTTTTGGAACATACTAAAACACTAAGAGGGGTTTGTGAACCCTAGGATGATGGATGACCATCCACCGTCCTCTGTGGGTGAAGAAAACTTTGTCCAATAAAAAAAGACTTTATTTCTTCTGAAAAGCATGCAAAAGGTAAAAACATAACTAGCAGGGCAGAGAGGCCATTTCATAGGGGAACACACCATTACTCCAACGAGGGGCGATGGAATGGTTTCATAAATAGAAGGGCTGAGAGGCCATTTCATGAAGATTTTCCCCAAAAAAAATAATTTGAAGGGCTTTTTATTTCTCATTAGCATACCCTCCAAACAAATACAATCAAATAAATTCTTCTGTCTACATACTATTTTACACCAAAGATACAACAGAAACTCTTGAGGATCAAAATAATCCAGGAAATAAAAATTGGCACAAGAAAAACCAGGAACTCTCACAAGTATAGAAGAGCTATCAGTTTTACAAACCTTGTAAGGTGACTGATAGCTCTACAGTCTGTAAATCTATAGAATGAATCCCATTGATGGGCGTCACAATCTGTAGTCATAAAACAAGAACACTAGAAGTAAGAAATCAGCACTTCCTAAAGAGACATCATCGCCGAACAAAAAGGCAATCAGAAACAACAAAGATCTGCAAATGTTGCTCACTGGAGTATGTGGTGTGCAATCTTCTGATGCATCAACCCTTGACATAATTTCTCAAGATGGGACAAGTTGATGGTTAAATGGCATGTCAGTAGTCCCTCCCTGATGCATCTCTGTATATATATATATATATGCACTCAATTCATCCACAATACCAAGACCATAGGACTACCAAACAATATACTCCGGATTAAATGCTAAGGCTTCTCTGTATATCATCTCCTTCATCTGATCCTCTGTCAAGGCCTGTCTCTCAAACTCGAAAGAGAAGGGCTCAGGGCAGACGGGTTCATCAGCGATATCATGTAATCTTGCCAGGTAAGGATGAGCAAGCGCTTCTTCAACTGCAGCCAAAGACAAACTTGACATTCAGATTTGATGAAAGTACAAAGAAATTTTAAAACATTTGAAAAGAATATCCATCATTCAATGTTTTCATGGAGTTTAAAATTTTCATATAATTATCCTGCTTCCAACTATGTCAGTGCTATAGTGGTGGTGTTTATTTTCTTGGTTAATGCCATTAATTTATTGATGAAATGAAAAACAGAAAACATAGCAATCCACTAAAGCTACCGAAGACCTTTCCACTTCATACTGTCATACATGATATAGTGTCTGTATTTTCTCTCTCCAAATAACAAAAGAAAAAATCTTCAAGACTACTATCATCAACCAAGTTCTGTAACCGAACAAAATATTAATGAGACTACACATTGATAGACCAAGAGCCATACTGCATAATTGGCCATTGATTCTTTATCACAGATTAGCAAAATAAGAACTACAAAGCAAAAAAATGCATATTAATGATAGATAATTCCTCCGACCAACCAAAAATAATTAGCGGAAGTCTTGGATGTAAAGATGTTATGTTCATATCCCCAAAACCAGTGTATTAATCTTTACCTTGTTATCACCAGTTATAACTTATAAATGAATTAATTGTGAAATCTCAGTAACTACCCCTCAACGCCATACTGTGAGAGATGCCAAAGTCAACGCAACCTTTTATGTTGTTGAATGCCATCCCCCAGAATTAGTAGCCCATAATGCTTCAAAGTCAAGAACAAAGCTACATTGTGTCATGTGCACTGTAATCAATGCATATTCCTCCATTGATATCCTAGGAAAGTTAGACCAGCAGTTTATCTTTTAGCCACTTTCCTTTGCATTTACAAACAAAATGATGTTCTCCTTGTGTAAAACATTTTTCTTCTGGCTCTTGTATCGTGTTTTCTTCGTCCTTTCATTTGTAAACCCCAATTGTTAATAAGGATAACACAAGTACAAGTAAGGGCATATGATTACATGAAGGTTCCTAAAGCTTTCCCAACATATGACAAAAAATTGGATCCACAGAACTGTAAAGGCTCATGTGGCTCAGGCGTTGGTTCATAGACAAGAACCCATGTCTAGGCCCCCACCTTATTGTTCTGGTGGAACCTCAGATTAGATATTTTGAACCATCGATGTCTAGACTCTGATGGTTATACCGCCACAGGGAACTGCTTAATGGCTTCCGCTTTAAAAAATTATTTACTTGGACAAAAAGATTGCTTGATTCACAGTTCGGAGCCAACATTAGAGAAACTCATTTTCATTTTGCGATTTTGTTATGCTTTTCCACCAATCAAAACAAAGAGTTGCTTAGTGAGGATAGAAGGAAGTTCCCCACCTAAACGAGGTCTGTGAGTAATGCTCTGGCATCTAAAGAGGGGAGATCTCTCTTTAGACAGATTCATGCACAGGGTACTTGGTTTACATGGCCCTTCCTAGAGGCAAAGCACTTCATATCTGACAAGTGTATGGCTGATAAAGCATGAACCCAGCCGTGGAAAGAGAGAAATGCCTCCCAAGTCCTGCCCTAATCTCCACAAACTTGACTGTTGATCAGAATTCTGCACTTCCATAAAGGGTGCAAATGAAGGGGGCTGTATCCCACCAACTGAAGTAATACGAGACCTCTGCTGCAAACTTGTCATCTCGTTCATATTTATTCCACACACAAAGGTTGGGTACACAATCACGGAATCACCCCTTCCACAGTTCACTAATGGCTGCTTCTTTCCTACCTTATTTTGAGTATCACCTTCGTTTTCATTACCAGATGATAATTAAGAATTCTAGTCCTTTAATTTTGATGCAAGGTTTTGACTAACTAAAAATATCCATCCCATACATAAAATAAACCATGGCAAAGACATGTATGAAGGATTAAGTCCCCTCGTGTATTTATTTTTTAATGAAACCATTGTGTATCTATTTGCTGATGATAAAGTTTTGATCAATTGAGGGGGGCAAATGCAAAATCAGAATTATGAAGCGAAGCTTTAGAATCAAATCTTAAGTTATAATGGATTGAAACAGAAATTATGGAGTGCATTTTAGTATGAATAGGAGTATAGATCGAGGGATTACTAAGATGATGACCACAGAATACGTCAAAGTGACTGTTGTTATTATCTTGGCTGAATCATCAGTAAGGAGAGGGAGAGATTAAAGAATCTGTTGAATGCAGTGGATCACTGCATTCCATTAAAACTTCAAATTAAATTTATAAGAATTAAGAAGGCTTTGAGAAGAAGGAAGTTAAGGAACAGCAATAAAGAAAACAACATACTCATAGAATGAGTTTAGATGAGATGAGGATATAAAGATGGATGACTAGGAAACGGTAGAATTGAAAAGAATGTGTGCAAGAGAACTTGGAATAGAACCAATAGGGGACAGATGAGGGAAATTTGACAAGCTGATTACAACATGTACAATGAAAAGCAAATGCACCATAAAGAAGGGATTACATTGTGCAAATTGGAGGTGTGGAAAGGGAAGGTTGAAAGTGACATAGTTGAAGTGGTGAGGGACATAAGCACTTTAGCAGATACGGCCTTGAATAGACTGGAATGGCAGGAAATGATATGTAGTTGACCCCAAGTAGTTAAGACAAGTCTTAGTGAAATGGGAAATTTTCTATGCAAGTACATATAGAGAAGTCAGGACTTGCCCATGTCTGCATATTGTGTCCCTAGTCCCTACAACTAGAAGTTTTCTCTAGCACAACAATCAGTTAAGTCCATCCCTAACTTCCACCGCAAACGAAAAAGAAATGATATGGTGTAGCATGAACTCAAAACCATAGTTGTCAAGGCACCACCTAGGCATCCATGTGGATCTCTAGGGGCCTATGTGACTGCCGCCATAGTGCAGGGCGCCTTGCACTGGTTTAATTGGTATCGGACCAAGCGCCTAGGAGTCCAGGCGGATCTCTAGGGGCCTAGGTGACTGCTGTCATAGTGCAGGGCGCCTTGTACTGGTTTAATTGGAATCAGACCAGGTTCTGGCACTTATTTATTTAAGTAAATGTTTTTCTATTTGTATTTAATTAAGATATTATTCATAAATAAGCAAAAACCCCTTATTTGAATCCAATAAAAATAGTTAAAAAATAAAATTCCAAAAGAATAAAAAATCAACCCCCCAATTCAAGAACAAGAACTAGATTTTTGGCGGTATGTGAAATTTTCAACTTTCTAATGTTGGGTTTTTTCTCAAATCTAAAAATTTCATAAATCTTAATATGGTACAACATTGCTAAAAACCCAAAGGGCGGTAAAATATTCATTTGTTTTGATATTTAAAAAAATATTTTCATTCAGAACGATTTTGACAGCATTCACGCACACCAAATAAGGTTTGACCGAAACATAACTCCTTCAATATAAATCAGATTTAAGCAACTTGGATTTGTTGGAAAGCTGGTTCTGTATTCTACCTAATACAAAAAGTCTCATGTAAAAATAAAATCATTTGATCGGTCAAACTTCTTAGAGAACAAGAACATTTCTCTAAATTGAGAACAGTTTAATTACTTATTGATAAGATCATATTTTCTAAGAACAGTATAAACCAAATGTATGTTTTGATTGTTTCAAGCTTCCAGTAGCTTGCTTCTTCAATTCTGCTGTCTTCTAGTTCTATTTTGATTTTTGATGACTTTATGTAGCTTAATATTGACTTTTGATTACTCAATGTGACTTAATGTTGATTTTTGATGACTTGATGTTACTTAATATTGATTTTTTATGACTTGATGTAGCTTAATGTTGATTTTTTGATGATATAAGGTACATATTGTAGCATGCTAAATAATGTTAGAAAAGAGGGAAAATATAAAATAACACTTGGGCGCCTAGGCGGGCACCTTGTCGCCTAAGCGCTTAGGCACCCCTCCACGGCCTTAGGCCACCTTGCTGGCTTTCCGCCTTGACAATTATGCCCAAAATGATGCAATCCACATGTTAGGCTGCATCCCCCCCCCCCCCTCCCCCCTCCCCACCCCCCACCCCACACCTCCCCAATTAGATTGTGAGCATGGTGCACACCACCAAATGGATCTCCAACCCAATATGAACAAAGAAGTTACCCCATGGAAGTCTTACAACTATTCCTAGTGGACTTAAAATAAAGTAAGAAAAGGAAGGAAAGATGGGATTGAAATCAAAATGGGATTTTGAATCCTCTTGAAAAAAATAAGTTTATTTAGGTTTTGACTAAAATTTAAAACAGCAATCTGCACATTGAAAAGTCCGGACCTATATCTGCTAACTCATCTCCAACTTTCATATATGCATCTGTCTAACTTGGATTGCTCATCCTACCCGACCAGTGTTTAGCTTATATGCATGTTTTAAATGGTCCAATCTTATTTCCCTTATTTCAAACCTCCTCCCGATCAGAGTATTTATTGACACCCTCTATTTGCTCTGGAAAATCTATTGGTTTGACATTTTTTAACATGTAAGGTGCTTTACTTCATAAGACATCCCCATTCGCTTGCTCACCAACATTATCATCACCGTTTATTAGAAACCTTGTCCTTCCATTATAAATATGGCTTTTATTATTAAAGATTCTAAATCAAAACAGAAACAACCATTCAGCATTGGTTTGCATACTCATCCATAGACTTCAAATAACATGCACACTCCAGGTATAAAAATTCAAAAAAAATCTAATAAAAAAACATTGAGGGGAAACGGCACCAAATTACGTAGTAAGTAAAAAAGAAAGGGGGAAAAGATATTGTAAATCAAAAGAACAAAATACACCATTCTCATCAACATAAGCAAAATGGTAAAGTATACATAACCCGTGAACTTGAAAACATGAAAACTTGTATCAACTAACCAGTTGATGGAACTTCACCAGTGACTTCTTAATTCTTATTACTGAAAGTCTTCATGAGTATTGCTATTCCCGGAATGGATGTGAGACATTACACATACTATACAGTATGCTTTTAGGGATTTTATGTGTTTATATTAATCTCGTTGATAAAAGATTCCATCATGTATAGTTTGCAAGGGCATAGTCAACAGACTAATTGGTGTGCTTCCCTTTTATTATTTTTCACTAATTTGGTTTAGACCTCTTAGGACTAATCGTTTTTGGTTCCATCCAGTTTTTTGTTCCTTCTTATTAGGTAATTGGAAAGTTGTCCATAGCCCATCAACATTATAATGCTCTTGCCACTTTGCTGGAAAAATCAACTAGACAGTTCTCCAGTTTTTTGTTCCTGCTTATTTCTTTTCTTTCTTTCCTCCCACAAGGGAAAGGAAAGGGAGAGAAACAAAGTGCAAAAAGTGTTTTATTTAAAGGACGTGAAATTAAGATGAAGAATTTAAATATTTCTTGGGGTCCTAAACCTTAGTAATCACAGCTTTCAATTTTTCGCATGCATTATAATGAGTGAAGCTTCGTCATAGACAGACCATGTTAGTCATAGCTAGCCATTAATTGGTCACATTCTGCACATGGACATTAAAACAACTACTTAAAAGAAAAACTACCTGTGATTCTTCTGGTGGGGTCAAACGTCAACATTTTCTCAATAAGGTCAATGGCATCTGGATGAACGTGGGAAAAAATCTGTGCAAATGGCTGGCGAGGATGAGGGGAGAGTTGCCGAATAAACCTCCTTGCATCTTCATTCCGAACAAACCCAAGCTCAGATTCATTTGGTGTGCCAAGAAGCTAAAGTTGAAAATTAAGGTTAAGCATCAATTCAAAAAATAAACGTAATATAAAAAATTTTAATGTGAAGAAAATACAAAACCATAAAAAGCATCATCAGAAAGGATGCTTCACAAGCTCCTTCATACATTTAGGAATTTTAGCCAAGTATGTACCATATAATGGAACAGTAAAAAGCCCCAAAGCCAAGTGCTTTGTCATTAACATAAATTCAAACAGGTGAATAGAAATTTGGGAATCCGTCACAACTAAACAAGCATGTACAAGTGTGTCAAATGTTTTAAATCCCGAGTGAAATTTGTGTGCTTCCCCTGGTGTCAAAATCACCCCCGGGGCGAAATCTCAAACACTGTGCCTGTGTGTGTGGTGCGAGTGAACGTACCCATATTGTAACTCGGTAAATATATATGTCTTTGTTTAGTCCAGGCATCACTAAATAAGGGTGAGGCCTGCTGCTGGGGTAAAAAAAACTTTGCCAATTACATCGTGACTTGCTTTCTTTTTTCTTTTCGCTTTCCTAAAGGGAAGTCTAAATCCAAGCCCAACCATGCTGAGATTCAGAAGCAGAACTTCCTAATCACCAATTACACTCTGTTTGTTCTGAATGTTGTCTTACCTCTGTCAGCAAACGCATCTGATGCACGTGATCTCTACCAGGAAATAATGGTCTCCTATTCATTAGCTCCATAAAGATGCAACCCACGGACCACACATCAATTGCAGCAGTGTAATCTGAAGAGTTCAGCAACAGTTCGGGTGCCCTATACCATCTGGTGACAACATATTCTGTCATAAACTCATTCTCCGAGGTTGGCCGAGCAAGACCAAAGTCACAAATTTTCAAATCACAATTTGCATTCAGCAAGAGGTTGCTGGGTTTTAGATCTCTGTGAATTACATTTGCAGAATGTATATACTTCAGCCCTCGAAGGATCTGATACAAGAAATACTGCAAAGGCGGCCAATTACGAAGGAAACATCATTTGTTAAAGAACAAAAGGCCCAATGCTCCTTAGTTGAAAGGATTGAATCATCAAAATACCATTGGACTGAAGGAAAAGTATGAGAAGTACTCACCTGGCTGTGCTCTTCTGATAATTGTTGATTGGAGCGAATTATTTGGTGAAGATCAGTGTCCATGAGTTCAGTGGCGATATAGACATCACAAAACGCACTTCGAACAGGTGGCGGAGTTACATCTTTTATACCGATGACCTGTTCAACGTACACCATTATAAGGCTTGACAGGATGAGAAGCAACACTCTGTTTACCACTATGTGACCAGAATAAAGATCAACCTCAAAAAAGTTCAAATCAATGCTTTATTTCATTAGGCATGAATATGTCAAGGACTGACCCCAAGCAAACTACATTGACGTGAAGGGTACAGCTTTTAACTCATTAGACTTAAACAGAGTTGCTAGTCGCAACCTAATTCATGCAAAAGTATCCAACCTATTAAGATTGAGGAAATATGAAGATGGAAGAACCTAAAAATAAAGAAGTGCTTGGCATAAAGTAAAACTTCCTCTTCCACAAGAGTGATAATGAAGACGGACAGCTGATGTTCAAACATAAATACAGCTAGAAACAACTTAAACATACTTATCAACTCAAACACAGAAAATAAAATCAAACAGGTAAACAACTCATACTTTGACACTAGACAAAGGTGCTTAGTTGAACATATTATATTGAATTAAGGATGACCATTAACATTTCAAAGCTAAAATTTTAATTAGACTAAATATAGAGGGGGCACCATAGTTGTCAAGGCGCCTAGGCGAACCAAGGCAATTAAGGGGGTCAAAAAGCAAGTCAACGCCAACAAGGGGACAAGGCGCCGGCTAGGCGACCAAGGTGACACCAGAAATCAAGGCGTGACAAAGGCACCTGGACACCTAGACAACTATGAGGGGCACCGACCCATGGTAGTGTATTCCAATCTATACTCTTCTTCTTCAATGTAAGTCAGTCAAATTGAATTTCTTTTTTGATTTTTGTTTTAAATATTTCAAAGCATTCTACAACAACAACAACTCAGCCTTATCCCAACTAAATGGGATCAACTACACGGACCCTTGTCCTCCAATCAGCTTTATTCGAGGTCATACTTGATACAAGGCCTAAGCTATGCATGATTTTCCTCACCACTTCTCCTAAGGTCATTTTAGATCTGCCCCTGGCTCTTTTAGTTCCTTCAATCTGAATCAAATCAGTCCAACGTATTGGAGCATCCATAGGCCTCCATTGAACATGGCCATGCCACCTCAAACAACTTTCTCGTAGCTTATCATGTATCTCGGAGCTACTCCCAACCAACTCCAATATCATCAATTATCATTCCTTACTTTATCCTTCTTAGTTTTGCCACTCATCCATCTCAAAGCAGAAAGAATATAAGTTTAAAGACTGAAATTCAGTAACGAACCGTAAATTGATGTAATTGTGAAATCCTTAAAAACCCATTTCTTATTTGACTGTTTTTTTTAACCTCCCAATATCACCCTGCCTCAGAAGTCATGAATCATTAAAGCGGAGGGAAATTGCTTCCTCTAAGCTCTACTTGAGAAGAGGTGAAAGCAACCATTGTAGCTCAATAAATCTAAGGAAAAATAATAAATAAATATTAAAAAAAAACCCTCACAAAACCCCATTACTCAGGCATACCGCAAGAATAAGGTTAAAGAAGTATGATGCTTGAGAAATCAAGTGTAAAGTTGTGCAGAAAGGGAGATTTGACATACATTCTCGTGATCTAAATGTCGAAGAAGCTTAATCTCACGGAGTGTCCGTTTGGCATCCATGTGATTATCGAAAGCATTGGCTATTTTCTTGATAGCAACCATTTCATTCGTCTCCGAATTCAATACAGAACTGAAATAGACAAAATCAGATCAACAAGTACAGATTCTCCCTTAATTACAGGCCAGGATAGATATTATTATCCAACCAAGTGCATAGAGAAAGCAAGATAAACTGAAAAAGGGCTTTAGTTTACCAGACTATTCCGTAAGCGCCACGTCCGATGGGCATTATAGGAGGCCGATACTTGGAGGTGATCTCGAACAGATTACCGAAGATGTTGTATTCATTATAACGTCCTCCATGTGTGGGAACGACCGGAAAATCTCCCACCTGACCGGCGTTCGGGTTCTGAGAAGAATCAGGCATCGCCGAATCAACAGCTCCTTGTTGCATTTTCTCTCTCTCTCTCTCTCTTCTCTCTGTCTGATCTGAATCTTAAATGTTCCGAAAATCCAGAGAAGAAGAGAATTGGTAATGGTGGTGTCTGTTCTGCTTTATGTGGAAGAAAGTCCGAAATGGAGAGAGTTTTCTTTCAGGTAGTTCCGAGCAAGTGCTCCAATCCGATGGAAACAAATAGGAAATAGGGAAAACAGGAGAACGGAGAACCGCGTCGGAAATGAGATTGGACGGTTGACGCGTCGGCCGCCTCCAATCCGACGATTGACATTGACTGGCGGCCATCTTGGTCAACGGGTTTTGGAATTTTGTTGCATATCCCTTTTATTAGGGAATCAAAACCAGATCATATACGTAATCTTTAAATTATCTTAATTGAAAAGCAGGCTAGATCCTAATATCAGGGTTTTAAAACTAGGAATCGGTCATTGCCGATTCTGATCTAAATAAGATTGGAATTGGCTGGAATCGGCCATTTGATCTGAAACTCACCGATTTTTTGCGTGAACATTTCAATCTAGAGCGACAGAAATTAAGATCAGTCCCGGCCGATTACCAATCCGATTCTCCGATTTTTCTAATCCATATTAATATAGTTTCTGAGGTTCGGTCCATGGAAGTTTCTATGCAATAACCATCTAATGTAATGTGCTCCATGAAAGGATGATTGGAAAAATCTAATCACATTCACGGATAAATGTGATGACTTGTATTCTTTTGTTTTCATAAAAATACTCCTCCATGCTGTCATTACAAGTGTTTAGAGGAGCATTTGTGGAAAAAAGGATATGTGTTGTCACGAAATAGTATGTGAATGGTGAGTTGATCTGGGCTCATTGGTGTAGGGGTGTCAACCATTCGGTCTCGGTCGGCTTAATCAAGCTTAACCAAGCTTGAAGCCTAAACCGTGACCGCCTGTTTAGATAATTGGGCTGGGCATGGACGGGTTCGATCGGACTCATGCTATAATCGAGCCTTAACCAGGTCTTAGCCGAATTATTAGCCTGTATAAATCTAAACGGGCTTTAAACGGGCTATCCTCTTTCTAAATTGTTTAAGCCCTAAATTTTTAAAGTATGGTTTGGTCTGTGATTAACGATTGGCAACGCCCATCTTTTCCGGTTTACCCAGTGCATGTTGCTTGTGGCTTCTTTTTAATGCCTCAAGATCCAAGCAGTGAAGTAAATGCATGCTTCACTAGTGAGAAAACACACAGCAGTAAGTCAAATGATCAATTGTAGTAAGTCTTTTCAGACGGTCGAGTTAGTTTCAGCCTTTTAATAGTTTGTAAAAACCAAAATCAATATCGAACCAATAAGGAATTTGATCGTTCAATTTCAATTAATTCAATCAGGCCATGTGAGTTACATATAAATGATATTAACAATAGAGGTGCACGTTCTTTGTATAGGAATGCAGACTGCATCCAGGCACATGAGACAAGACAAGGGAGGGGTTTAGGTCATCCAGGGGACAGCCGATCATTTGACCCACCCCTCTGTCTCTGGGCGCATCCTGCACCCCAGTTGCAAAGAACTTTATCCTAACAATAATTATCTTATCTTTAACCAAAAAAAAAAAAACAATAATTATCTAACCGGAATAGATTTTTGACAGTTTAAATAGAGAGGACTAATGATAGGAATTGAGAAAAATATTACAATATCTTCATTCATTAAATAAGGGAGTATTAATGCTCAGTCCATAGTGGATGGCTGCAGAGCACCGCATCCATCTCTGGTCAATAGATTAGAAAATCCTTTCCCTTATTATATGATATCCTTTTAGGAGGGGGTTGTTGTCAGGTTGTGTGGTTCCTACATTAACGTGGGAGCCAATAAGGGCACGCATAAGGGAATTCAATAGGTTGTGTAATTTTTCTTTCCATGGGAGTAGGGGTGGTCATTTCTCTCTTCTTGGCACATGGCATTGGCCTACGCAGCTTGACAGTCTTCTTTTTTCATAATATTATTTTATAAAATAACATGTCATTTTTATTATAAATAATACAAATATGTGATGCATCATATGTTATTGTTGCTTCGGTTGGACACAAGAGATCTATGAATCACTTATGAAGGACATAAAAATAGACTCTAACTTTATTATTGTTGGTTCGGTTGGTCAGGAAATTGAATATTTCATTTGGGAGATTGTTCCACCACAACGCCAGTGAGAGGAATCTGCATGTCACACCAATGGTGGTGAAGGAAACGGTATCATCTACATGAGACCCACATGGTCCAACAAACACAGAGAAAATAATAGAGAATCCCATATGAGAGGGAATAGTACAAGTTAATCCGTTGAATGCCCTTCTATTTAAGAACGATAAGAGAGCTGGTAGAAACCTCTTCTGATCGGTGTCATCTGCCGAGTTCCTGGTTTCTCATCCGAAAACTTTTCTCAATTTTACAAAGTTTGCATCATCCGATTTTTTGACGGAACCCCTTCTCCGCCTTTTGTGCGTGTTTTTCTCCACCGTTTGTGCGTGCCATTTCTCAACCGTTTGGGCGTGTCTCTTCTCCGCCTTTTTGTGCGTGTACTACTTCTCTTCTCCTTCTCTACTCCGTTCACCATGATCCTTGGAACCATTGGTGACGATACCGATGATGCCGACGACGATGATGACAAACTCACCCCTTTTTTCACGGTTCATCACCGCCCCGCCTTTTCCGTTTTCTTTGTTTGTTTGTTTGCAGGTGTTGCTGACCTAGGTGTTGGTGGCACTGAGTTTATCGTCGACTCAGAAACTCTAGCCGCTGTTCAACCTTCACCATACCTCTCCTGTCGTCGGACGAATCTTCACTCGCCGATCCAACAGATCCTTGCAGATCTGTTCGAAAGTAGGCTGTGGCAACATTTCAAATGGTTTTTTAACTGTCTATCGAAGCTCCACTTGTCGATCCAGTAGAACTTTGTCTCTCTAGCAAGTCTGTTTGAAAGTAGACTATGGCAGTGTGGGAAGTCCGGTGTTTTTGGTTTGTTCGGCACGTATGGGCCCCCCTCTATTGAAACGTATGTACATGCGCTTATCTTTAGCTATGTCTACAGTTTTTTCTCTAGGGATATGGTTGTAATCCATCCCCTACTCTGGATGACCCAGTCAGTCAATGGCATGTGAGACCGGGTCACTTTCCACTCCTTGGTTTTGGATACTATATATCCATACCTTGTATTTATCATGCTCTCTATCTATCTTATGTATTTTGTTTTCCTTTGTTTGGCGTTGAGCACGCATGAATGAATAGCCTTCTTTTCTACCCAAAAAAAAACAAGAGAGCTGGTAAGGGCAACTATGGTAGATTTCTCCAAAAAATAAAAATTGAAGTGCTTTTTATTTCTCAAAATTTTTTTTTGGCGGATACTTATTATTTCTCTTTAGCATACTCTCCAGACAGATACAATCAAACAATTTTTATGACCACATATTTTACACTCTACTAAATAACAAAGATACACCAAAGCTAAATAAAATATGGCACATGGAAAACCAGGAACACTCACATGTAAGAGTGACTGATTGCTCTACAATCAGTAAATCTGTAGGCTGAGTCCCATAAATGGGCATCACAAGCTGCAGTCACACACCAAGAACACAAGCACCAGAAAATCAGCATTTCCCCCAAAGAGACATCATGGCCAAACAAAGGCAACCAGAAACCATAAAGATCTGCAAAGTTGCTCACTGGATTATGCCATTTGCAATCTTCCAAACATTTGACATAATTCCTGCTAGATGGTACATGTTGAATGATAAAAATCTCAGGAGAACTCGCCCCTAAAATCCGGCTCATAAGGTGAGGGAGCTGAAGATCTTATCAATCCCCACCAAGTTCCTTATGGAACCGATGTGGGATCAGCCTCCAATATCACTGATATGTGATTAAACATTGAAGGTTAAATGGCAAGTCAATAGTCCCTTCATGAGGCATCATGTATTCTGATATTGTGTATAGATGCGCATTCATCCATCTACAATGCCAAGACCAAAGGCCTATAAAATAACATGGTCAGGATTAAATGCTAAGGCTTCTCTGTATATCATCTCCTTCATCTGCTCCTCCGTCAAGGACTGTCTCTCAAACTCAAACGAGAAGGGCTCAGAGCAGACAGGTTCATCAGCAATATCATGAAATCTTGCTAGGTAAGGATGAGCAAGCGCTTCCTCAACTGCAGCCAAAGACAAACTTCACATTCAGATACGATAAAAGTACACAGAAGATTTGAAACATTAAAAAGAATATATCATTCAATGTTTTCATAGAGTATGCATTTTTAATATAATTATCCTGCTTCCATATATGTCAGTGTTGTGGTGGTGTTTAATGCCCAATTGATTAACATCATTAGTTTGTTGATCAAATAAAAAACAGCAAACATAGCAATCCAGTAAAGCTACTGAAGAGCTTCCTCTTCACTCTCCCAAGAACAAAAGAAATAATCATCAAGACTACCATCATCAACTCAGTTGGGTAATTGAACAAAATATTAATTATACAACACATTGATAAACCAAGTGTCATACAGCATAATTGGCCATGGATTCTTTATCAAAAAATGGCAAAACAAGAATTATGCAGCAAAATCATGTTCATTGATGACAGATAATTCCTCTGACCGACCAAAAATGGTTAGTGGAAGACTGGGATGTGAAAATACTAAGTTCATATCCCCTAAACCAGTGTACTAGTCTCGCCTTGTTATCACCATTTATAAATGGTTATAAATGGAATAATTGTGTAATCTCACTAACTACCCCTCAACACGTACTATGAGGGATGCCAAAATCAACAAAATCTTTTATGTTGTTGAATGCCCCCCCCCCACCAGATTTAGATGCCAATAACATTTCAAAGTCAAGAACAAAGCTCTATTGTGCCATGTGTACAGTAATCAATTCATATTCCGCCTTCCTAGGAAGTTGGAACAGCAGTTATCCTTCAGCAGCTTTCCTTTGCATTTACAAACAAAATGATGTTATCCTTGTGTAAAACATCTTTCTTCTGGTTCTTGTATAGTGTTCTTTTTTTTTTTTCAACATTTACCTTGTAAACCCCAATTATGAATAAGGATAACAAAAGGGCAAGTAAGGGAAAATGATTACATAAAGGGTCCTAAAGCTTGCCCAACATACAACAAAGGTCCACACAGCTGTAAAGGGCTCATTGTGGCCCAGGCTTTGGTTCATAGGCAATAAGCCATATCTAGGCCCAGAGACAAGAAAAGTGGCTGGGCCCCCACCCAATTGTTCTGATGGAACCTCAGCTTGGATACTTTAGATCATCAATTTCCAGACTCTGATGGCTATACCACCACTTGGAACTGCTTGTTTTCCGCTTTTAAAAACAATTTACTTGGATAAAAAGCTAGCTTGATTAACAGTTTGGAGCCAACATTAGAGTAACTTGTTTTCATTCTTCTTATTTTGTTTCAATTTTCCACCAATCAAAACAAAGATTGATTAGTGAAGATAGAAGGAAGGTCCCTGCCTAAACGAGATCTGTGAGTAATGCTCAGGCATCTAAAGAGGGGACGTCTCTCTTTAGACAGTTTCATGCACATGGCACTTGGTTTACATGGCCCTTCCTAGAGGCAAAGCTCTTCATATCTGAGAAGTGTAAATCTGATAAAGCATGAACCATGCCATGGAAAGAGAGACATGCTCTCCTGAGTCCCGCTCTAATCTCCTCAAACTGGACTGTTGATCAGAATTCTGCACTCACATAAATGGTGCAAACAAAGAGGGCTGTATCCCACTAACTGATGTAATATGAGACCTCTGCTGCAAACTTATCCTCTCGTTTATGTTTATTTCACAAACAAACTTTGGGTACGCAATCTCCCCTTCCGCAGTTCACTAATGGCTGCTTCTTTCCTCCTTTATTTTGAGCATCGCCATTGTTTTCATAACCAGAGGATAAGGACATTAAGAATTCTATAGTTCTTTAATTTTGATACAGGGTGTTGACTAACTAACAAAGTCCATCACGCTGATTACAGGATTAAGTCTCATTGTGTATATATTTGCTGATGTTTAAGTTTTTCTCTATTGAGGGCTCAAATGCCAAATTAGAATTATGAACCAAAGCTTTAGAATCAATTCTTAAGGTATAATGGATTGAAACAGAAAATATGAAGTGCATTTTATTAAGAAGAGGTGTATAGATCCAGGGATTACTAAGATGATGACCATGAGATATGTCAAAGTGACTGTTGTTGTTACCTTGGTTGAATTATCAGTAAGGAGGGAGGGGGAAGAAATTGAGGAAGCTGTTGCATGTAGAATTCCAGCAGAGTGGATGCAATGAATCAATGCATTCCATTAAAACTTCAAGTTAAATTTATAGAAAGGCATTAAGAGCAAGAAAGTTTTAAGGAGCTGCAATAGTAAGATGGGTGAGTTGCTAGACTAGGAAAGAATTGAAATGACTGTGAAGAGAACTTGGGACTAGAACCAATAGGGACAGGTGAGGGAAATTTGACCAAGATGATTCCAACATGTACAAGGAAAGCAAATTACCAGCAAGAAGGGATTATATTATACAAACTGGAGGTCTGGTAGGGAAAGGTTGAAATTGATATGGTTGCAGTGGAGAGGGGAATGAGTGCTTAAGCAAATATGGCCTTGAATATAAATGATATGTAGTTGGCCCCAAGTACTCAATACAATGATTTGGGAGTTGAGTTTTACATAAAATACACCCTGGACTTTACTAATATACTATATGGCTAAGCTCATGCAGTGTTCACTTTCTTTTAATTCGATACACTACCACTCCTCAACTAAAGAGATCCTTCTAGTGGAGAAGGCTATCAAAGTCTACACTGAATTGCCTTGAAAAAAATGACATGGAGTAGCATGCACCCAAACTGAGGCCATCCACATGATAGGCTGTGGCCCCCCATAGAGTATGAGTATGGCGCACGCCACAAAACAAATCTCCAATCCAAATGGAACCAACTTATGCATAAGAAGTAACATATAAAGAGGAAACAAAGATATTCAAACGAAAGCACAAATGCAACTTTTCTCTTCAGTATAAACAAAAGACTAAAGTATATATAACAGCTGAGCTTGAAAACATGAAAGTTGTATCCATTAGCTAGCTGATGGAAACTTCACCAGGGACTTTCTAATTCACATTACTGAAGGATCTTCATGACTATCACTATTCCTGGAATGGATGTGAGACATCATAAATACTAGATAGTATGCTTTTATGGTTTATAGATGTTTATATTCGTTTTTCTGATCAAATATCCCATCATGTATAGTTTTTCAAGGACGTATTCGAAAGACTAATATGTTTTTGCCTTTTATTATGGTTCACTAATTTGGTTCAGAATTCCTAGGAGAAACCATTTTTGGTTTCCTCCATTTTCCTGTTCCCTGCTTATTAGTCAATTGGCAAGATATCAATAGCCCCTCAACATTATAATTCTACACTTTACTGGACAAATCAATTAGACAGTAGGTTTCTTCAACACTCAAAAAATACTCTTTCAATAGGTTGGTATGTATGTTTTCTTTTTTCTTTTCGTTCTCTCTTCCCACAAGGGAAAGGAAAGGGGGGGTGGGGCAAAGGGCAAAAAGTGGTTTATTTAAAGGATGTCAAATTATGATTGTTTTTGAAAATATTGTGATCTTAAATCTTAGTACTCACAGCTTTCACATACATTTTGATGAGCAAAGCTTTGTCATAGACAAACTATGTTAGTGCCAGATAGATATTAATTAGCCAAATTCTGCACATGGAACATCAAAACAACTACTTACAAGACAAATTACCTGTGATTCTTCTGGTGGGATCAAATGTCAACATTTTCTCAACAAGGTCAATAGCATCTGGATGAACATGAGGGAATTTTTTGGAAAATGGCTGGCGAGGATGAGGGGGGAGTTGCCAAATATACCTCCTTGCATCTTCATTCCGAATAAACCCAAGCTCAGATTCATTTGGTGTGCCAAGAAGCTAAAAGTTGAAAACCAAAAGTAAGCATCAATCATAAAATAAATGTAAAGAAAATAGAAAACCATAAAAGCACCATCATAAAAGATGCTTCACAAAGTTCCATCATACATTTAGGCAATCGAATTAAGTATGTGTAAATATCCAACCCTAAAGCTCGAACTAATATGTGGAGGGACTTACAATCATAAAAGCACCATCATAAAATGAGTTTAAAATAATAAAAAAATTAATGTAAAGAAATATAAAACCACAATGCACCATCATAAAGGATGCTTCGCAAAGTCATCATATATTGAGGCATTCGAGTCAAGTATGTGTAAATATTCAACCCAAAAGCTCGAACTATTGGGTGGAGGGACTCATAGGAATATGAGGGAACATAGGGTCCTAGGAGTACACTCCCCCTCACATGCTCTGATACCATGTAAATATCCAACCCAAAAACTCGAACTATTGGGTGGATGGACTCACAGGTATATGAGGGGACAGAACGTCTCAGGGGTAACTGATGTGGGACTATTCTCCCAACAGTGTGTAGCATATAATGGAACAGTAAATGCCGCAAGACCAAGTGCTTTGCCATCAACATAAATTCAAACAGAAGATAGAAGTTTGGGGTTCCATCACAACTAAATAAGGGTGAGGCATGTTGTCGTGGATAAGAAAAGGTTTTCCAATTACATCACTACTTGCTTTCTTTTTCTCTCTCTTCTTTTCTTTCCTAAGGGAAAGTCTAAGTCCAAGCCTAACCATGCTGTGTGTACGAAGCATAACTACATGATCACCAATTACACTCTATTTGTTCTGAATGTTTTCTTACCTCTATCAGCAAATGCATCTGATGCATATGATCTCTACCCGGAAATAATGTTTTCCTATTCACCAGCTCCATTAAGATGCAACCCACAGACCACACATCAATTGCAGCGGTATAACATGATGAGTTCAGCAACAGTTCTGGTGCCCTGTACCATCTGGTGACAACATATTCTGTCATAAAATCATTCTCCGAGGTTAGCCGAGCAAGACCAAAGTCACAAATCTTCAGTTCACAATCTTCATTCAGCAAGAAGTTGCTGGGTTTTAAGTCTCTGTGGATAACATTTGCAGAATGTATATACTTCAGTGCTCGAAGGATTTGATACAAGAAATACTGTAAAGAAGGCCAATTACGAAGTAAATATCAATTTTTAAAAACTAAAGGCCTAATGTATCTTAATGAAAAAAATATTGAATCATCAACCAAACATTGGACTGAGAGAAAAGTATGAGAAAAAGTATTTACCTGGCGGTGATCTTCTGATAACTCTTGATGGGAGTGAATTATTTTGTGAAGATCGATATCCATAAGTTCAGTGGCAATATAGACATCACAAAATGCACTTCGTACAGGTGGCGGAATTACATCTCTTATACCAATGACCTGTTCTACATAAATCATTATTAGACTTGACAAAGGCAAGAACCAAGATCAAAAACCTCAAAAATGTCCAAATCAATGATTTGTTCCACTTGACATGAATAGTTCGAGGTCTAACCCTGGAAACAAACTACAAGGATGTGATGGGTAGAGTCTTTAACTCATTAGTCTCAAACAAAACAGAGTTTCTAGTCGAGAGCTATCCAACCTATCAAAATTCAGGAAAAATATGAAAAAGGAATAATATCAATAAAGAAGAGCTTGGTGCAAAGTAAAACTTCCTCATCCATAACAGTGATAAGGCAGGACAGTTGATGTTCTTCAAACATATATAAAATAAGAACAAGAACTTAAACATACCAGTAATAATGCAGGAGGGCAGCTGGTGTTCAAACATCAAAAGGTGCTTAAATGTACATATTATATATGATTATGGATGACCGTTAAAGTCTCAAAACTAAAATTATAAATTAGACTTAGGCCTGATTTGGTAATGATTTCTATTTCAATTTCAGGGGGTGATTTCTATTTCTGAAATTGTTTGGTTTGATTTTTGCACCTTATTTCAGTGAAATAGAAATTCTGAAATAGCTGAGGAGCTGTTTCAGAATTTCTATTTCATTTGATTTAGCACTCTTGCTCTTGAATGAACACATGGTTAATTTCATGGGCAAAGTAGTAATTTCATGTTAAAAATAAAACACCACCCTTCTTCTCCTAATGGTCTCACCATCACCACCCCACTCCTACCATTGCCACCCTTCTCCTAATGGTCTCACCATCACCACCCCACTCCCACCATTGCCACCGCCACCACCACCACTACCACCACTACTACCCTGTTACCACCACCGCCACTACCCCGCTACTACCCGGCTACCACCGCCACCACTGCCGCTACCGCCGCCACCACCACCACCCCCACTACTTCCATGTCACCACTACCCTGCCACCACCGTCACCACCACCACTACCCCGCCGCCACCACCACCATCCTTCCCAAAGAAATATAGAGAATCTATTCTTAGAATTTGAACTATCAAATGGATTTTTTTATTCTTGAAATATTTCATATTGATACAACCAAAACAATTTCAATTTTTTGACCAAAAATCTACTTGTTGACTATTTCAAGAAATCAATCCAAAATTGAAATAGAAATCATACCAAATCAGGCCTAAATATAGAAAGGAAGGGGTACCATCCATGGTAGTTTATGGTAATCTATACCTTTTCTCTTCATTGTGAGTTAATCAAATTGAATTTCTTTTTCAAAAATTTTCAATACGTGTGTCAAAGCATTCTACTTTGAGAATATAAGTTCAAAGAGTGAAACTCAGTAACCATCCGTAAATTAATGTAATTGTGAAATCCTTGAAGACCCATCTCTTACTGACTCTTGCTTTTAGACCCCCAAGAGTACTCTGCCCCATGAATCATCAAAGTAAATTGTTTCGCATGAAGCTACTCAGGAAGCGAAGTTGCTTCCTCTAAGCTCTACTTAAGAAGGCGGAGTAGAGAACTATGTATGGATTAGAGACCAAAGCAACCATTTTAGCTCAATAAGCGATACTTATATAAAATTACATAAAAAAGGAAGCTCAGAAACCCCATTATTCAGGCATACTGCAAGAATAAGATAAAAATAATTCTGATGCTTGGGAAATCAAGTGTAAAAGTTTGCAGAAAGGGAGCTTCCACATACATTCTCGTGGTCTAAACGTCGGAGGAGCTTAATCTCGCGTAGTGTCCGTTTGGCATTCGTTTGGTTATCGAAAGCATTGGGTATTTTCTTGATAGCAACCATTTCATTTGTCTCCGAATCCAATACAGAGCTGAAAGAAACTAAAGCAGACCAATGAGTAAATATTCTTCCCTAATTACAGACGTACGGAAGAAGCAAGACAAACTGTAGAAATGCTTCAGAGTACCAGACTCTTCCGTAAGCGCCACCTCCGATTTGCATTATTGGAGGCCGATACTTGGAGGTGATCTCGAACAGATTACCGGCGATGTTGTATTGTATATAGCGTCCTCCGTGTGTATAAACGGCCAGAAAGTCTGACAACTGACCGGCGTTCGTGTTCCTAGAAGCATTAGGCATCGCAGAATTAGTTGCAACAGTGGCAGAGGCAGCTCCTTGTTGCATCTCTCTCCTCTCTGTAAGTCGAAGATCCACAGAAGAAGAGATTTTGGGGGTTTTGTTGTTTTCTTTATATAGAAGAAAGTCGAAACGGAGACCGTTTTCTTTCAGGGTAGTTACGAGCAACTGTTACAAAGTAAGCACGGACCGCGTAGGAATGAGATTGGACGGTTGACGCTACAGCCGCCTCTAATCCGACGGTTCACAATTATTGAATGATCAACGGTCATCTTTGTCAACGGTTTTTCGGAATATTCTGCATTTCCCTCAATGTATCAAAATCATATCTACACACCAGTATTCGCTCATTACTTTATTTAAAGGGATTTTCCCCTTTTCTTTCTTATTGTCTTAAATAATTTATACTACTTGACATAATATTAGTTACTTTCAAATTATTTCTGAAAATCTTACGGGGGAATGTTCTCTGTACAGTAGTGCATGCTGCGCTGAGGCCCATGGGTTTGCCACTTAAGGGGCAGGGTGGTCATTGCGCCCACCCCCATGTGCCTAGGCGCAGCCTACGCTGCGGCACAGAGAAAGCGCCCCTTATCTTTTAGAGAAAACAAAGAAAGAATGAGATTGGACAGTTGATGCTATAGCCACCTCTAACCCGACGGTCCGCAGTGACCAGGTGATCAATAGTCAGCTTCGTCAACAGTTTTTTTGAATATTCTGCATTTTCCGTCCATGAATCAAAACCAAATCAATATTGATTTCAATTAAGCATGTGAAATGATAGGATTTACCTTATTGGAAACAAAAAGATATGTTATAGGTAACCCCAAGGGGCAGCGCAGTTGGCAAGGGACGAGGCCTAAGGAAGCTAAAGGTCCTGAGTTCAACTCCGTTTCCCCCCGTGGGGCTACCCGTCCAGAGGAAACTCCCTAGTGAACATGGGAGCCTCAAAGATTTGAGTCAAAGGGCAAATTCGTCTTGATGCCAGTTTGATGAATCCAATCTTGATTACATCAAACAAGACCCTATTAATTTTTTGTATGCAACATTCACAACACCATCCTAGGGTTCACAAATCCCTCTAGGGTTTTGGTATTTTTTTAAAACACCTTCGCGATGCCTTCTCCTGCCACTCCACACCCGCAGTGAATGGATTCCCATTTATTGTGGGTGGAGAAAAACTCGATCCTAAAATAAATGTTTTCATTTGTTTATTATAAATAAAGGACAAAGTTTTCCTCCACCCACAGTGTATGAGAATCTATCTACCGTGGGTGTGGAATGAACGGGAGAAAGCATCCAAAGGATATTTTGGAAAATGCCAAAACCCTAGGATGAGATTGTAAACTCTAGGATGGGAGAGGGTGGAGGAAAAATTTCTCCATAAATAAATAACTTGAAGTTGTGATGTATTATATGTTCTTGTTGTCTTTGACAAAAGAGATCCACAAGTCACTGGTCAAGAAAATAAAGATAGCCTCTCATTCTTCTATTAGTGTCAAATCTTAAAAGTAGTGAAAGATATAATTAACTCAGTGACCAATTCATCCACAGGGTACTCTCCATGATAGCTTTTACTTTTTTTGTTTTATACCAGCTAGGCAGTTGCCATGACTTAATATCTTAATAGTACTAAAAATAATAAGTAACAGAAAAAGTAAAGAATATTAAAAAAAATAATAGTAAAAAAGCAAAACATGTAAAGGAATAAAATCCATGTCACCTTAGACCCGATATGGCATAATATCATATGATGGATATTCTACTAAAAGGAAAAAATAAAAAGATATATCATAGATCTTTGATGAAAGTTCATTATTTTTTAAAGAATGGATAATACAAAAAAAAAAAAAAAAAAAAAAAAAAAATATGTTTTTTTCTTTTCCATTTTCTTTATATATTGAAAACAGTGAATTAATTGATTAACATCTTAAAAAGTTTTTTGCTCTCTTTTGATCAAAATATTTATTCCTAAGTAATGAGATGTTGGATTTTTTTATTTTTTTTTAGGTATCTATTGTATGAGGGAGGGAGGGAAGATGAGAACCAGGAGGCAGTTTCAAGTTCTTGGTGCTTTTATTTACTTAAAGAGCTTTTTCCATTTAATACCTTGAGGTTTTTGGTTAAACTCTCCTGCATGATACCAAAGCTCATGTCATTTGTTATCATTTATAAGTTGTTTATTCACATGTAAAGTTAGGAATGTCGAAGTTCACATGAACGGAAGTGTTGAGATGTTAAGAGTTATAGAATTATAGTTTCATATATTTGAAGTGTACTCTCCACTAACTAATACCTTAAGGTTTTAGATTGGACCCACCAACAATAACTTTATGATTGTTTCTATTAAAAAAAAATACCTCTAGATTCATTAGCAACTTGTAAGAACCATTGCAAGGTATGATAGTTAAAGCTGCTAACTTGAGGCATGAAGACATGGGTTCAAATAAGAGGACAGCCACTTTGTGCAAAAAATACCAAAGGTTAGAACAGACTCCCAATCCATCCCTCTTAAGATATTATGAAAGTGGAAATTTGCACTAGTTACTGCTTTTTTGAACAATTACTTGAAGTAGTATTTGTACATGAAAAATGGTGGTCAAATTTTTTTTTACCAGCTTTTTCTTGTTAATCTTTGATTTTATGGTGTATCTTACTATCTTGTTGTACCTAAAGTGATGATCTGAGAAGTTGTAATTGTCTTTTGATTGCTCTCGTTTTATTTTCAAAAGTCTTTTAATTCAAAGGATAAAAAAGATTTTCAATTCCAAAAAGGAAATTGACGAGCAAAATTCAGCGTAGAGCAATGATAAAGACAAGGGGAAAAGATGTGCGCTAGGCGATTTAAAATGGGAAAATTAGATTGTAATCTTCTATTTTTATTTTTTTTTAGATAAAATTTTTGGGAGAAAAATCTGTTTGGGAATGTATTGTTCACGTCCAGATACAATGGGGGAGCAAAATGACCACTCCGTCCCATGTGAAAACCAAAAATCTCACCCCCAAGATGCCTTTGTGCCTTCTCTCATTGGCCGTACATGCGCAGGTGCCACACGGTCTCCCAAATTTTTGTTGCAATCATTTAGGGGAATCTACAGTGTCTATCTAAGTAACATTTGTCACCCATGTAATGCCAAACCCTTTCATGTGAATGTAACACATCCCTCCTCACCTCCCCCAGAGGCAGACAGAAAGTCAATAATCTCACTTCAACAACCGCAAAGGCAATATTACGTACGAGGCAGGGAAGGAAGGGCCTTCTTTTGGCAGCGTCTAAAGAACGCTTACACCACACACAATTGAGCCAAATCCTACGCTGAAGACTTGAGCTTGACTTCCATCGTTAATCTCTATTGTGGAAGAGTGGGATGAAGAGACAGTAGTGACCAGGAGAAAATTCAAAAATTTAAGCATGCCAAGACAGATTAGAAATGTGATAACTTTTTGTTTTCAGCGACGTTGATTTCCATAAATTGGAATCGAATCAACTGCTTGGTTTTTTAACCAATTCCGGTCAATTGCAATTTAACCAAATTCTGATCTCATTGTCAATATCATTTACTTTAACCTTGATTTCGGGTGATTTAATTTTTGACTACTACATCCTCACTCCCCCACCAAAGATTTTAAAATCAAAATTGAGGATGGATTGGAATTGGAATTGGAATTGGAATTGATTGTAACCAGTCCCAAAAACCTTAGAATATGCCCCTTAGTTTTGAAAACCGATCGATACAGTTCAAAAAACCCTTGAATAGACTTGACCTTGATTTCAATATCTCAATATTGAAACAGATCCTTAGCTATTTCAATATTTCAATTTCTCATAAATAACGTGAAATTATCATACCAAACAACATAATTTCATTTATGATTCAATAGAAATTGAGATAGGAGGAATCATACCAAAACAGCTAACTGTTACACAACTCAGCCCCATCATCACTTTGATATCTCTTGAAACTCATTGCTGTGTTAAAGGTTGCTGTCCAATTTCAGTTATATCACAAGTGGTTCAATAATTTGAATCGTGGTTGCAGACCATCAACGACCTTGGACTTTGCCAGAGGTTTCAGACCAAGTACCGCCTTCGCAGGAGGTTGCTGACCAAGAAGAGCCTTAAACACAATGGTTCAAAAGGGGTTCGATTTCACCGGTTTGGGAGGAATGGAGAGAGAAGGCGAGAGGGAAGGGGTTACTGAAAAGGTTTTGGGAATCGTTTTACCTTTTTTAAAATCCACCATTGGATACACGTGTCGGATGAGAGAATCATAGGAACCATTGGGTGTCAGAACCGTAGACAATAAAAATCCGATTGTGAAACATCCTTTGCTTGCTATCTTTACTACAGTAGCTTTTGAATCACCAATCAACTAAGCCCTTTTTTTTTTTTTTTGGTAGGAATCAGTGAAGCTTTTTAGTGATTCGGGAATTACTGTTAGAGATAATCTCCGAAGGGCATGAAAAAACTATCGTTAAATCCGAGACTGAGGATTTTGTTGCCTATTCTTCATCACGACAACAACTCATCTACATTATTCATTCTTGAGGATTTTGTACTCTTCTTGTCAAACTTTGAATCATGTATCTTCAATTTCGTACCCTACCAAGAGAGATTAAAAGCCAGCCGATCTATGGTTTCAAAGATTTATAATCATCCAGGCTGTCGATGACAGACTGCCTACCGAAAAGAAAAGAAACCATAAAAACTAAGTCCACCAATGATAGAAACACTGGTGGTGCACAAGTCTTTTAAGGTTTGAATGGATGTCTCACACATTTGCACCAACATGACGAACCTTTAGTAAAAGATTAAACAGGGACAGAAAATAGAACCTAAATTATTTGACAAAACACCAATCGGTTTCAAATTCGTTAAGAGACTTTGGATCATCAAAACGAGGATTCATAGTATTTCAGAAAAAAACAGACTAATATGATACTATGATAATACGATAATACTGTCACTGTTTAAAGTGATAATTGCGAAGATACAGCAAATATCTGATTCACCAACATCCTCAAAAAAGATAGTACCAAATGATCCAAAACACCCAACATTTTCACCCAACTACCTAATCTAGCTAATCCAGGATTAAACCGAAGCTTTCTCTGACTACGCATCAGCAAATCTGGAAACATGGACAGAAAACATCAATTAGTCACAGCGACTTATAAGACTAATGGAGGAGCATAAAAAATACAAGAACCTTCCATGAAACAAGAACATAATTAATTAAACAAAGAAAAAGCATAGTAACTCAGCCTCACCCAAGCTCAGAAAGATTAAGATGGGCTTCGGTATAGTCAGCAAAGAATGCATCCTCATCCTGCACTCATTCCAAATCAACACAAACTTTTTAATTCATTCCCACAAATTCAGTCATCTTTTAAATTAACTTATTAAAACACACAAATCCATTAAAGAACGTACCTTAGCATATTTTTCAACATAGGGGCGGAAGGATGGATCTTCTACAAGGACCTTATCTGTTGGCAACTGCAGAAGGCCTGCCTTCTCCCCAGTAATCAGTTCCCTGGGGAAACCCAAAACATGAATTCAATTGGAAAAAGAAAAAAAATTCAAGAGATGCGGATGAATGGGTATAGCTTACGTGAAGTAGGAGTTGTCAAATACAAGCGGGTTAGCAGTCCAAGGTCCTTCGAACCCAGAGCGCTCCTTGTGGCATCTTCCCTACAGCACACCAGAACCACTTTAGAGATTCAAACTCCCAGAGAAAACAACTAAGTGAACAGCAACAACGAGAGAAATAACCAAATATTTTTGGCCTAACCAGAGTATGGGCACCAGAAAGAGCAACAATCTCCTTGTCGCCAAGACCCATGTGTCCAAAGACATCCCTCAAATGGTCCGCACCTGAAATGGTTACAAAAGCCTTAGAAACAAACCAACCTCAATATCTGAATTCAGAGAACTCTTTATAAAATTCAAACCAACCCTTTGTAGCATCAGGCAGACGCCCTTCTGGGGGTGGCTCAGGCTTGTCCTGGAATTTGGAAAACAAAATAATGCTTATTATAATACAAAAACCAATAATAACATTACTGCCAGCATCTCAACAAGTATCTCAAAATAAAATATTAACCACAAAAAAGAGCACTGCAAAGGCCAAAAGGTACAGGCAAGGCATCTTATAAAAATCTCCAAATTAACAACGTCCAATCTTCAACGTAGATTCTATAAAATCTATTTGAGGTCAGGCAAATAACTAAGACAAGAGGGAGGAGTAAACTCTCTACTTGAGCCCAATCCAAAATCTCTGAGGCACAATACACCAGCCAAAACCCAAGATCAATGAGCTCAACCCATAAGGTTTTCCGAACTGCCAGTCCAAATGGGAATTCATGGTCCATCTATCTAGTGCAGGCATCGAAAAGATAATATGGATGTTCCAAATATAAAAATCTCAAAAGTCTTAAATTTCAGAATCAATCATATAAGCCCTACATGAATACCATTCAGCTTCTCTGTAGCTGCAAGTATGTGGTCCTGGATTTCAATGCTCTATTTTGCCAGTACACTAACTTCATTTGTGCTGAGAACAACCATAAAATTTCACCCCATCTTAACTACTATTTTTCATGTACCGTAGAACAATATTTTATGTTTCTTTTGGATATATCAAGGACAAGGCCTACTGTTTCCTCTGCGGATGCTTCCTTAACTGCCTATGTAAATCTACCATGTGATGGTCTGTAGAAGAAGCTTATACTTTCCATCCCATACAAATGAATTTTAGTCCACTCATAAAACAAATTTTAAAAGAAATAAGATACCTGTAGAACATATAAACAGTACAATGCTTTTGAAGGAGTTGGGAGAAAAGAAAAATTCTGACAGAGAAGAGATCACATACATTCATTCAATTTTGGAGAATAAGAGGTTTGTCATCATACGCATCATTATAAAACGGTAAAACTTTTCAGGCATTACAATAATCTATTGTAGAGCAGTTAAGCATCCCCTGGATCTGTATCACCATTAGGGGAGAGAGAGAGGCGCTATCGAGTGATATCAAACCCAATTCCCTACCAGAGAGGCAATATGACCCACTTGTATCTTAGAGTGCCCACGCCGCCAATATAGGTAGCATTTGAAATGGTCTGCGGTCACTATAATCATGAAAAGCATGTGGGCATGGGCTCCGCTCTTCTCTCTTAAAATTACAAAACATAAATCACAAAGACCTACTGAGCTCATTTCGTTCAATATCCTTAAGAATAACACAATCGAATTTAAACTCGACTCAAACAGTCGGCTACAGATTAGGGACGCTTGCAATCTCTGGCAGAACGTCCATTCTGCTACGTTTTTCATTGAGACAGAGTAGGGAATCAAGTTCAATATCATCAAGAACCACTCATGATAAAACGAAAAATCAAATGCAATAATAATATAATCAACGATACGATCTAAGCATAACGACATCAATGATACGATTTAAGCAAAATGAGATCAATGATATAATTTTTTATAGTTAATGTTAAAACTATTTAAATCAAGATGAATCGACATAATTAGGGATCACAAATCAGAAAATGGGAATTTCAGAAGGAAGCATCCCTCACCTCTCTCCCGGGATGGAAAGGAATCTCAGGTCCTCCAGTCACTTCCACAGCAACAACTCCAGCCAACTACGAGTAGTTAAGTGCAGGGGGAAAAAACAAACCAGAGTAAGGGACAGAAGGTGAATAAAGGAAACAATACTAAGAACAACAACAACAGCAGTACCTGAACGAAATCTGCATACGAGAGGATCGGGAACTGCTTCTCAATAGGTTCAAGAAGCCTGACAGCAATGTCAAGACCGTTGTTCGCCCCGTGAGCAAGCTCCTGTGCGTGCTTGATGGTTCCAAATGGACCTCCCGTCTTTGTTTTAACATCAAAGGTCCCAGCGGAGTGCCATCTGAAACATCAGAACATAATAAACCACTACTCTCTTCCCCGAAGAAACTCTGTGCGCAAACTCACACGCAAAAGGTTTACAGATCAACGTGAAGTCACTTACGCCAATCGAACAACAATCGGAGCACAGTTCTTCTCAGCGATGACTCCTCTGAGCTTCCTCCTGCATTTCTCAACGGCCTTCTTGTATTCCTCACTCACTGTTGGGTATGCCTTTCCCATAGCGTCGATTTCCTACCATTTATCAAAAAAACAGGAAATGAGGTAGAAAAATCAATCAATAGTAAGCAAATCAGCCAAAAAAACACGATCAACATCTGCATCGGTCGATCGAAATGAGAAGAAACGAAAACGAATTACATAAAACAACGATCTAAAATACAGATCTGTATCTTTTTTTCAGGAAAAGAAATAAAGCTATAAATAGAGCTAAGACAAGTTATACGAAATCTGAAAATGCGCAAATGGTGAGAGTTGCAGACCTTCGAGACTTGAAGAAGAACAGACAGAAAACGAACCCAGAGCACTCAAATGTAAAAGCGAATGGCACGAGTAGAACACAAGCTCTCCTGCTTTGCAAATGGCGAGGAGTATATAAAGGGTTTTGGGTTGAGAAGTTTCTAGGAACTGCATATGATCCGTTGGATCATATTAATTTCTCGGTCATTGAACGGTTCAGATCTTGCTTGACTATCGGATCTGTGGTTAGCATTCCTCGTGTTTGGTGGCGATGAAATTTAATTCCATTACTGAAAAAATCCTAAACGGTATGAACCGCAGAGAAATCCCTATTGCACCAATCACCAGACGAAGAAAAGCATCAAGTGACTATTTTAAGAATACGATATTTTTTCGTGCCCGTCTAGAGAAGGTATTTATGTCTTTTCACGATTTGTGGTAATCGTATTCTTAGGTGTGAACGCGTGGGACTTTGGAATGATTCCTTCCATGACCGGCGCTTAGAGCCAAAGACTGTAAGAAGGACACGTGGGGAACAGATATTGGAGGGCTTGGTAAAGGGTATCACCAAAGGCGGGGAACCAGTGGCTAAGAAGTGGTCATTTGTCCACGTCAACATCAGAGGCGGCCGCGCATGTATTTATCTGAGAAACAAATGCTTAGATGAGGAGAGAAAAATACGTCCTTTAATGGCATAGTTAAAGGCAGAAAGATACACTTCATTTGAAAATTATACTCATAATTAAAGGAAGAAAGATACACTTATTACTAAAAGATAAACAAAAGGGATGGAAAGAAAATTATTTTTATTTGGAAATATTGTTTTTAGTACGAACAATGACGGTTGCTGTCCAGAAATTTCATCCGTTGGATTGGGATCATGATGGCTTATGGATTAACTAATGGAGGGGAAAGATTAAATTGAATTAAAATATGATAGTCAAAACTTACAACGATCATATTCAATGTCGTTATATCTCTTTTATGTTTTTTACATTCTCTTTCTTCTTGACACTCTTTTTTATTTTTTATTGTGTATATCTCATGTATACGAATCATGGGACACTCCTCTCTTGTGCATCTATTGGTTCAAATGTGAGACGTAATTTTATATGAGTGGAATATAGATTTCATTTCTTAATTATTATATCATTCATGGATTTGTGAGTGATCAACCAAGGAAAATAAGAAGGAAAAGAAATTAAATAATTCATAAAAAAAAAAAGGGATTTTTTTAATCATTACCTAAATGATTGTGCATTAATTCTATATCATCTTAAATTTGATTATTATATTTTATTTTATTTTACAATCAATTGACTTTAAATTTAAAAATAAAATAAAAATTACGTTGGAAGATCTAATTATTAAATATGTCAAGAATTTTAATATCAACAAATTTCATCCATTGGATTGGGACCATGAGAGCTTGTAAGTCAACAAATGGAGGGAAGAGATTGAATTAAGTTTGAATACAATGGTTCAAAACTCCAAAGTATCGTACTCAATGTTGTCATTTCTCTTTTATATTTCTTAAGTGATGAAAGAATATAGTTATGATTATTAAGAAGAACGAATACATGTAATATGCATAGTTTGCAGACACTCTCTTTCCTCCCAGAACATGTGTGCCCTATATAAACAAATCATGAGACACCCCTTTATGCGTCTATTGGCTTGGCGGGGGAGACGTCATTGCGTGTGAGTGGGATGTAGATCTCCTACCCTAATTATTTTATCATTCATGAACATGTGGGTGATCAACAAGTGAAATATATTATTAATGGAAAAACTAGGTATTATTAAGGTGAGAGAAACGTACGCTGTCTAGTTAACAAAAGAGAATAAAAAATAAAAAAAAAAGAAATGAAATTAATATATCCATAAAAACAAAATTTGTAATCATTACCTGAATTATTGTGCATTAGTTCCAAATCATTTTAAATGTGATTACTAAAATTTATTTTATTTTGTAATTACTAAATATGGAAATAATTTTAATATCAACAAATTTCATCTGGATTGAGATCATGAGGGCTTTTAGAACAACCAGGGGGGGGGAGGTTGGATTGAATTAAGTTCAATTCCAATGGTTCAGAACTCAGGAGGACTGTATTCAATGTCGTCATTTATCTTTTATACATCTTTTTGCGATGAGAGAATATAGTCATATTTACTAGGGGAAATAATATACATGCGATGTGTATCGTTTTCACACTCTCTTTCCTCATGACACTCTCCTTCCCCTTGACCATGTGAGCCCACATGTACGAATCTTGAGGCACCTCCTCCTGTGCATCTACTAGATCAGTATAGGAGATATCATTGCATGCGAATGACACATAGATCCACTATCTTAATTAGGGGTGTCAATGGGTCGGGTTGGGCCGGGCCTGCCTAAACCCTGGCCCTGACCTAACCTTGGCAGGGCCAAGAAACCCTCAACCCTGACCCGACCCTGCCAGGGTTTTACCTAACCCGGCCCTGCCCAGATTGACCCTGGTAGGGTCGGGCAGGGTCGGGTTGGCCCTGATTGACCCTGTCCCTGAACTGACCTTGACTTTAATTTGTTTTTTTTTGGAAATGGTTTTTCTTATGCCTGTAATTTTTACTATGCCAAAGTTGATCAGATTGTAAACATCACTTCAATGATTGAACAGAGTAAGAAGAAGACCAAATTACAACACTGCAACATTTGATTCAACTATTGATATTCATACTAGGCCTAATTCATACAAAAATAAAAAGCAAAGCAACATGGAAGAATCAACCCAAAAACAGCAGATCACACAACCAAGGGTTACAATGTTGCGCAACCGATGAAAAATATACCTAGTAAAAAAACTCCACCACCATCAACCGTCTCCACTCATCCAGCGTTGGAAAGATTCACAAGAGCAACGCCAAATTGTTCCAGGGGATAGATCAGAATTCGATCTGAAGCCATAATAGGAATCCAAAGCTTGCTCTTCATTAAATAAATCTCCATTCAAACGGCAAAACCTGCAAAACAAAAATCACATGATAAAGAAAAAGAAAATCCAAAAAATGAAAAAACTAAAGGCAACAACCATCACCAAAGCCAAGCAGCTTCTTCCTATAGATCAACCTTGTTCCGCCACACGTTTAACCCAAAAACTTAATAGAAACAAATGCAAAATATATAAACATCAAAACAGAGAATAAACTTCGGATTTCAATCACTACAGGCAATACCCACCCAAAGAAAAAAAAAATCACTACAAAGAAGCAATCAAACACAACTCCGGTTAATCATGAGAGCGCAAAAAGTCAAAAATTAAGAGTGGGAGAGAGACGAGATAACGAAAGAGATAGAGGGACAGAGAAGAAGCCATAACTTGTTGAAAAAAAACCCTAAATCATAGAGAGTGGGAGAGAGACCAGATAACGAGAGAGATAGAGGGACAAAGAAGAAGCCATACCTTGTTTAATGATTTGCAGGTTGCAAAGGAGTGACGGCACTTGAAGGCTCGACGAGATAACGAGAGAGAGGGAAGGAGGAAGAGGAAGGCAGGAGTCGCAGGAGCGGCAGCTTTTCTCCCTTACGGAGTTAAGGGATCTAGAGGAAAAGTGAAAAAATGAAATACGATGTAGGGCTTAGCCATGGTTTTTTTGTCTTTTCATTAATAATATATATACCTATAACTAATACAGGGCCGGGCCGGGCCAAACCCGAGGTCTTATCCCGAACCCGACCCGACCTTGCCAGGGTCAGACTAAAACTCAACCCTAACCCGCCCTTCAGACTAATAAATCAGGGTCGGGTTCGGGCCGGGCTCAGGGCAGGTTCGGGCCAACCGGGCATTATTGACACCCCTAATCTTAATCATTATATCATTTATGGACTTGTGGGTGATCAACGAGTGAAATTCATTATTAATAATTGCGCCTTTCTAAGGCTAAGAGAAATGGAGTTTTCACGTAGGCTCTATATGGTTGCAAGGAAATTATAAAAGTAGTGAAATTAAACAACCCATTAAAAGGTGGACCCACTTAGGGTGAGGATGAAAACTTTATTAACCATTGGATTTTGTTGCCTGGTACAGCATTTTGAAAACCAATTGTCATCTTTAATATAAAATCAAGTTAAAATTAAGTTAAGGCGATTGCATCTTCTTTCCCTCATTTTGTTTTCCCTCTTTTTGGTGGAATCCAATACATATATGTTAGATTTTATAATTTTTTTCTATTGATTCCATTTAAACACCATTAATTTTTAATGTTTAAATTAGAAACATTGGGGAATGAAGAAAAGCAAGGTGTTCTCCAAGGATTTGCTTTAATTTATTAAGAATAAATTCAATAAATATACTACCTAATTAAGGATTTTCATTCAATATATTTTGAATCAAGGAAAAAAAAAAATGACGAGAAGGCAAGAAAGTGAATATATATGTTAGGGAGAATGTTCTCTGCGGGGGGGGCAGGCTGCTCCCAGACACATGGGGATGGCGCAATGACCACCCTGCCCCCTTGAGTGGCAGGCCCATGTGTCTGAGCGCAGCCTGCGCTGCAGCACAGAGAACATGAGCCCTATATGTTAATAGATATTTAACCTCAATAATTACATTACAAGTTTAAATTTTTTATTCTTATATGTAATTAGCTTACTCCAATAGTTGGGCCAAGGTGTAACGTGTTGTTATCATTTATTTCACAGCTTATGAGGTGCTTCCATGCCAGTTTAAGAAATATATCTCAGTTGGTAGTTGTAACAAATCTATGAAGCATTCCCTGGGAAGTGTTTTATGGAATTCTTGTATATAGGTTTGGTGTTGGAGAAAAAACACACACAATTTAGGGTCCCACTATAATCTCGGAAATCCTAATTGATGTCAATTGGAAAGTTTGCTAAGAACATTTTTGTGTATCAATGTCAGAACTATCATTGGTTGAAAATGGATAAAAAGGAATCACTTGAAAGTAGGGATTCTTCCTTCTACAAGAGTGATGGAAAACTTCACTTTTTTTCTTTTTTGGGAAAGAGAAAACTTTCCACTTTTTTTTTTTTCTCCTTTTTGGGTAAGAGAACTTTTCCCTAGCTATGGTGTCTACAATTCCATTTCCTGGCTAGTAACCTTTGCATTATACCTATCAAATCTAAAAAAGAAACCTTTGCATTACAGGATGCGCAGATCACACCTTGGATGGTGGGCCCAATACAGGATCGCAGCCATCCACTCCATAACATATGTATGGTGCTAGCACTTCTTATATCCTTAATACAAAGATGTCAATTGAGAACCCCAATCAATAATTAAACTCCTGACACATAGGACACACAAAATGACCACCACACCCCTATCCATTTCTAGGGTTTCAGGGGTGCGACAACGTGATCAAATGGCATTATCTTTCCCAAAAACAATTGACAAGATTGACAATAATTAAACTCCTGACACATAGGGCACACAAAATGACCACCACACCCCTATTCATTTCTAGGGTTTCAGGTGCGACAACGTGATCAAATGGCATTATCTTTCCCAAAAACAATTGACAAGACTGATCACTTATTGGTCCAATTTTGGTCTCAGCTATGAAGAATATATGTATCTGACAAAGTTTCGCCACACCCATGGAAAAAGGAGTATCCCTTAACCAATGGGTTCAAATGTTGTCCATAGGATATCATGCTAACAGTGGAAGATATTTTTCGATCATTCGACAAACATTGATGGTTGTACGATTCCTTTGCCGCAAAGCTAAGGAAATCTTTCCCTTAATTGTTTTTAGAGCCGAATTCGAATCAAACCATAAAAACAACTAGATTCCAATGTGGAAGACTTTGATTTGGGGACTTCGGTTTTTCAACAATCTTCACTCTCTTGGGCCAAGCACATTCATGTTTTAATGGACTTCACCAATCTTCACTCTCTTAGGCCAAGCATATTCATGTTTTAATGGACCCTTAAGTCCATAAAGCTTAAATTTCATTCTAAATTTTCTAATGGACAAAATACATAGGCTAAAAAATCCCTTACTATAACCATGGCCCCTAGAAGTAACAGCTATATTCATTTGTTCCAAAACTTGACTTGTATGCAGAGGACTTAGAATCAATCTGGCTACAAAATTGAGGGCCCATCCAAAATGCTGTGGCAGATTTTTGTTCATATAAGCATATCTAAAGTCTAAACGGACTGTTCAAGGAACCTTTGCCCTATATTATATGCTGTTTCTTTCTTACCCAGGATTTACTTACACAAAGCATAGTTGGTCTGACAACTCGCATAAAATTCACCTTTTGGCATAATTATCAAACTAAATTTTACTTTTCAACGCTATTGGAATACATTGATCACAAAATACCCAGAAGCTACTCTCCAAGTCAAACGCCTTCCAATAACTCTCTCTGCAACATTCACCAATTTATCCACAAAAAATGGTCATTCTAGAGGTAAAATTGTACGTAATTTTCATAGGCAATACCAAACGTATTATTATCAGAGAACTAAAAACTGTACAAATGGAGAAACAAGATGGAAACAGGAATTCCATCAAGCCAAAAGAGAAAAGGAATACTTTATAGTCTACTCAAAAAGTAGTGACGGAAAAGACATTAATAATAACAACACCCCCCAATAAATAGAGCAAGCAACAGCAACTGAGAAATACTATCTATCCGGAATTGTTATGGGGCACCTTAAGTGATCTACGAAATCATACCTGAAATCAAATACCTGTCATGTGACAACTCCGATGGGCCCAAATTTTATGGATGAGTTGACCCCAAAGTCCCTTTCCCACATTTCAACTTTCAGCTCAATTCGAGTAAACCAGGGAAAATTAAACCACCAAAAAATCCATGACTATAAAGGAGCATGGACATACCTAATGGCGGATATAATCCCATCACAAGGGAGGGTAATGGTTGAATTTGAGCTGAAATTTGACACAAGCCCTAGCCGGACCTTGACCTGTCCATCCAATGGCCAGAATTGACAGCACCATCTTGAAACTAAAGGCATTTGCTGTCAGGTGCAATTTCAAAACATCAATTACCTGGGTCATCCATAACTTTTCCATATGTAATTTAACCCAAAAAAAAAGGGAATCTGGTAAGTCAAGATCTCTTGTAGCCATTGAAATTGGCTATGGTAATTTTAATATGCGAAGTGGTTCTATCCGAGAGCATGGCTCCCTGTGTCTATCTCTCTCCTCCCCCAAACAAAGGACAGAGATGTCTTTTTACATGGTGAGGACTGAGGAAAGAGAGACACATGGGAGTGCTGGCGTAGGCCACGCTCCCAGACACAATTCTTTTTCCTTTTAATATGCTACAAAGCTTATGAAACCAAAAAAAAAATCCAACTATTATTGATGCATACTTACTGGATGGCTCATTCTCTCTTTTTTTTTTTCGGGGGGAGGGGCCTTGGCAAGTTAATATTACTTGAATGTCAAGTCTTTTTTTTTTTTTTTTGGGGGGGGGGTGGGGGAGGGGACGAATATTACTTGAATGTCAGGTCATTTTCTTCATTATGCCCCACTCCCCACCCTTACCCCCCCCCCCCCCCAAAAAAAAGAAGCAAAAAAGATCTAAAGAAAGAAACATACCTCCCATTACTACAAGGAATGTTTAATGCAAGTGCTTTTCCCCCCTCTCCTTGGGTTTTTATTCTTTAAAATCTCAAATATTTACAAATTAATAAATTAAAATGAAACTTTGAGGCTTTGAGCACCAAAACATTCTCTGTATAAGAGTCTACAAGAGGATACTGATAATTGACTGTTAAGATGCCCTGCGGTACCTTGGTTTCATCTTTGTAATTAGTCATGATAGGGGGAATTGTCTCGATTCAAGATAGGATTCGAGAGAGTTGTCTGAGGTGCCTGCGGTACCTTGGATTCAATGGAGGCCTTCGGATGCTACAGTTCGGAGGAGTGACTTGATTCAGATTGAAGGTACTAAAAGAGCTAGGGGCAAGCCCAAAATGACCTTGGGACTCTGGGAGAAAAGATAGGCATAGCTTAGGTCTTGTTTCAAGTATGATCTCGAATAGAGCTGATTGGAGGGTAAAGAACCATGTAGCTAATCCCATTTAGTTAGAATAATGCTGAGTTGTGCCGCTATTGCTGTTATGTTCTTTTCTTTCTTCTTTTATTAATCTTTTGTCGTTGCGAGGTTCCATGTAACCAACCCTGTTAGGACAAGGCTGAGTTGTTGTTGTTGTTGTATCATCAATTGTGTCCTCAACAACAATTTTGTCTTATGAAGATCGTTATTTGTGGCATTCAGCAACAAGATTCTTACTTCTGATACCATCAACCTTATGCTGTATTATTTGGTCCCAACAACCTTAAGATGTGTTATTTGGTTCTAGGCAATCTTATGTTGCTAGTTCTGGTTCCCAACAACCTTATGTGTTATTTGGTTCCCACCAATCTTATGCCGCTACTTCTGGTTCCCAGCAACCTTATACTGCTACTTGTGGTTCCCAACAACCTTATGCTGCTACTTGGTTCGCAGTAACCTATACTACACTTTTACCAGTGGTTCGCAACAATCTCTGTTGCAATTTTATCTGTGACCTCTATTTGGGGCTCATAAGAACATACGATCTTTACCAATCAGATCACTAATCATGTGATCTTTACTAATCACATCATTGCTACCCTATTTTTGGGTTTTTGGTATTCTTTTGAATACCTTAGTATTTATAGTTTTGTCTGTCTTTTTTATGGAGATTACTACTTACTACCTACCTTCCTGGAGAAGGGCTAAAGATGTTGTTGCTACTGCTATGAAATTTTGGATTGCGGTTGGTGTTCACTACCGCTTATTTAGTTTGTTGCTAACTGCGTTTATTTGACACAAAATTTCTCTACTATTCTTGCTGATTATTTGTGTGTTTGAGTTGATATTGCTACCAGAATGAAGTTCTCTTTGTGCACACCGGCGTCTACAACTGCTACACATGTTCACGACAGGTTCTGCAGTTAATATTTATTCTTGTTGTTCCAAGCTGGAGCCTTTGATATATACTCCAGCTTGATGGGGGAGTCTTAAGATTTACTGCAGTATCTTCGTTTCATCTTCTGTAATTAGTCACATTAAGGGGAGTGTCCCTATCATGATATGTATTTATACATATAGTTTAGTTAGTCTTTTATTGTTGGTTTAGCTCCTTTAGTTGTATTGCTTGCAATTAGACATTGACTCTTGGTAGGTTTCCGAAACCTACTAAGAGTCTAGTAGCTGACATTATAAATAAGGGGGAATTTCCTAGATCTACTAGATTAAAAAAAGATTTGCAAAACCAGTAGCTGTAAATTATGTTTTACATTTATAAGTTACTTGATTTAAAAAGATTTACCAAACCCCCATGTGAGTAAAAGAAGTTAAATGAATAACCAAAAATGCCCCCAACATCCTTCTCTCTCTCCTTCTTATTCTTCTCCGATGGAACCAACCACTCTCTCCTGCAACCACTCCCTTGATCCCCCTCCCCTGCAATCCCGCCCCACCCTTCTCCTTGCAAACCCGCCCTGTACCACCACCTCTACCGCCAGCCACCCCTAAGATTTCATCTTTGTCTTCATTAGTGCAGTTGATTTTGTCTTCTCTGTTGCAGAAGACATCACCGTGATTTCTGACGTGCCCTTCCAACAAAAAAATGTAAAACCAAATCCACGCCAACCACAAATCCATCCTCCACAACCAATGGCTCACATTTTAAGTCAATCCAAATAGGGTCTTCCTCTATCTTACTGTCTCCACTCACAAACAAAACTCCGGACCCATTTAGAAGAGTCACCGATGAACCAAATACCTCTGTAGCATAGACTTGTCACTTGTGTATCTCTTGTGTGGGTGTGTGTGAGAGAAAGAGAGAGAGAGAGAGAGAGAAGACTAACTTTTTTCTTCCTTCTTATTCACAGCTGCTCAGCTATCATACAAACCAATCAATTCCCACTCTTCATTTCTTCCTCTATCTTCATCTCTCCTCTCTCTCTCTCTCTCCACTCTTCATTTCTTCCTTCCTTTCTCTTCTAATCTTGGCCTTCTCTCCTGATAACATCAAAACCTTAGCTTGCTCTAGAAATTAAAATGAAGTGACTTTGAAGAGACTAAAGCTCTGATCAGTAGTGCAGATGATTTTGTCTTCTCTGTTGCAGAAGCAGAGCTCCAAGTAGAAGGAGAAGGAGAGGAGGATGAAGACGAAGATGAAATCTTAGGGGTGGCTGGCGGTGGAGGTGGTGGTACAGGGCGGGTTTGCAAGGAGAAGGGTGGGGCGGGATTGCAGGGGAGGGGGATCAAGGGAGTGGTTGCAGGAGAGAGTGGTTGGTTCCATCGGAGAAGAAGAAGGAGAGAGAGAAGGATGTTGGGGGCATTTCGGGTTATTCATTTAACTTTTTTTACTCAAATGGAGGTTTGGTAAATCTTTTTAAATTAAGTAACTTATAAATGTAAAACATAATTTACAGCTTCTGATTTTGTAAATATTTTTTTAATCTAGTAGATCTAGGAAATTCCCCCTATAAATAAATCAAGAGGACCACAACAGACGTACTGAATCTATCGTGGTTCAGATTTCTCCCATCGTTCTCTCTCTCTCTCTCCATTTTATCGCAGGTACTGGTTTCAGGTCCTGGTTTCACTACATTGACAAAGTGTAAAAAAGACATGCAAAGGAAGCTGCAAAAAGAAGCAAAAATCTGATACAAAGTGAAAATGCTGCACTTCTAACCTTTAATCCAATTCAGTATTCAATTTGCTTTTAAGCATCTTGAAGCGCTAAAGCGAAGTAATTGCTGATTTATGTGCAATATCATAAACAGAGATGAGAATCTCAGCACCAATCAATATGATGATAAGCCACTCCAGAAAATCTGATTTCCTGTTTTGAAGAATTTCTTGCAAAAAACGAATATTATGCTGCAAAGAAATATCAAATAATTTCAACAGAATAAGCATTATTAGAAAATATTGTGTACAGTAAACCGTCTAATTGAATAGAAGCAAGCAAAAAAATAGCTTTAAACACCATGTTACCTCCACAAATTTCAACTTAAAATCAAGGCTTGCAAATCTCTGAGTTAATTCAAATTCATCTCGAAGATACTCCCATATTTGAGCATACTTAGCATCTTTCCAAGCGATGTCTGATCTGCAAAAGCCAAAAGTTTATATGTTAGTTAAAAGGCCACATAAACCAATGAAATATTGAAAGCACATAAAAGTTTGATTAAATTAGCTGGAACAATATCTTGTTGGGATGTTACTAATTTAACACACATGATCTAAATACATGTTTTTTCAGGTCGGTGTGATGCTGAAAAAGCGATGTGCTACACTATGACCTGGGTGTAGTGAAAAGTGAGCAAGGGTTAGCTAGGGTGTAGCCTCTAAGCGACGCGCTGTGTCGGTGCCCAGATGAGGTGACAAGTAAGCAGTGGTTCTCGCACCGTGGATGAATGTGGGTAAAGAAGCTAGTCCAAAAGCGTAAGATTAGATTAGTATCTTGGAACATTGGATCTTTAACAAGTACGAGTCTAGAATGATGGATGTTATGAGGAGAAGAAGGATTAACATAGCCTATATACAAGAGACTAGATGGAAGGGTAAGAAATCAAAGGAGTTGGACGACTTTAAACTTTGGTATAAGGAGGATAAAAGCAATAGAAGTAGAGTGGACATAGTAGTGGATAAAGATTTAAAGAATGATGTGGTGAATGTTAAAAGATTCGGAGATGGGATTATATCCATCAAGTTTGTGTTGGAGAAAGAGTTTGTCAATATAATTAGCGCTTATGCAACTCAAGTAAGATTGGATGAAAGTAGCAAGTTACAATTTTGGGAACACATGGATGGATCAGTGCAAGGTTTTAGTCAAGGAGAAAAGATTATTATAGGGGGAGATCTGAATGGACATGTTGGGAAAAATCGTAGAAGCTATGAAGGTGTGGAGAGAAGAATGAGGAGGGGATCTCAATTTTAGATTTTGATGTGGCTTATGATTTACCATTGCAAACACTTGCTTCGAAAAAAGAGATGAGCATTTAGTTACCTCCAAAAGTGGACATCATAATAGCCAAATGGATTTCTTCCTAACTAGGAAGTCCGATAGATTGTTATGTAAGGACTGTAAGGTTCTACCAGGGGAGAACCTAACTACATAACATAAGTTAGTGGTTATGGATATGTGCTTCACTACACAAAATCGTAAGAAAGATTAGCTTATTTGCCATAGGATAAGGTGGTGGAGCTTAAAAGGAGGTACTTTGAAATCTTTTACTAATGAAGTGGTTAAACAAGGAAAGTGGGACTTGAGACTTGAGAGAGACACTAATACGATGTGGAATTGGATGACTACTTGTGGTCGCTAAAGATGTCCTAGCCAAATCGAAAGGAAAACATCATTCCTCTAGAGAGACTTGGTGATGGGATGATGAGGTTCAAGTAGCCATTAAGACTAAGAAAACTAGTTTTAAGACATGGCAAAGGACTAAGGATGTAGAGAATCTACAAAGGTATAAATTTGCTAGAAATGAAGCTAAGAAGATTGTGGGATTATAGATAGTAAAAGTGAGCGAAAGGAAGAGTAGAGATCTCAACCATGTTAGATGTATTAAATAAAAAGATGGTAATGTACTAATAAGAGATGGGGACATTAAGAAGAGAAGGGAAGGTTATTTTTGCAGCCTACTAAACGAAGACACCTCGAGTAATAGTGTTCCAGAAGACTACATTACCCATCAAGACTCCACATGTCGTAGATATATACGAAAAATTAGGGTGTTTGAAGTTAATGAAGCTTTAAGGAGGATGAAAATAGGCAAGGCCGAAGGCCCAAATGAGGTCCCAATAGAAGTATGGGAGAGCTTAGGAATCTCTGATTATTTTGGCTAACCAAGCTGTTTAATATGGTTATGAAGACAAGGAAAATGCCAGATGAATGGAGGAGAACCATCATGGTTCCAATTTACAAAATAAAGGTGATATTCAGAGCTGCAATAATTATAGAGGTATAAAACTAATGAGTCATACAATGAAATTATGGGAGAGGGTTATTAAAGCCCACCTGAGACAAGAAACAACTATTACGGAGAACCAATTTGGTTTTATTCTAGAGAGATCCACGACAGAAGCTATTTACTTACTTAGGAGACCTATGGAAAGATTTAGAGATTGCAAGAAGGATTTCCATATGGTCTTTAACCTAAAAAAAGCTTATGACAGAGTCCCTAGAGAGTTAATCTAGCAAGTATTAGAGAAGAGAAGTGTTTCAAGTAAATATGTGGACAAAACTAAAGATATGTATGATGGTAGGGTGACAAGTGTAAAAACTGTGAGGGGCCAAGGTAGTAAATTCCCAATTACAATTGGGTTACAAGAAGGACCAATTTTAAGCCCTTATTTATTTGCGCTTATCATGGATGATTTAACTAGAGACATTCAAAATGAGGTTCTTTGGTGTATGCTTTTAGTTGATGACTTTCTTTTGGTGGATGAGACAAGAGCAAGGAGTAACGCCAAGTTGGAGTTATGGAGGTCAACCTTGGAATCAAAAGGTTTTAAGATAAGTAGAACAAAGATGGAGTATATGGTGCATAACTTTGGTTACACTAAAACGGATAATGAGGTGGTGAAAATTGATGAGAGAGATATTCTGCAAAGTGATTATTTTAGGTATTTGGGCTCAATCATAAATAAAGAAGGTGATGTAGAGGATGATGTTTCACAAAGAATTAAAATAGGATGGGTGAAGTGCGAAGTGTGTCCGGAGTATTGTGTGATCGGTGTATTACTTTAAAACTTAAAAAGGAAAATTTTATAGGACAGTCAGATGATTGGCTATGATGTATGGTGCAAAATGTTCAGTAGTTAAGAAGCATCATATAGATAAACTCAAAGTAGCAAAGATGAGGATGTCGAGATGGATGAGTGGCAAAACTAGGAAGGATAAACTAAGGAATAATCATATTAGAGCTAATTGGGGAGTAGCTCCGTTACATGATAAGCTACGAGAAAGTCGTTTAAGGTGGCATGGCCATGTTCAACGGAGGCCTTTGGATGCTCTAATACGGAGGAGTGTTGTGATTCAGATTGAAAGAACTAAAAGAGCAGGGGCAGACCTAAAATGACCTTAGGAGAAGTGAGGAAAGGCATGCATAGCTTAAGCCTTGTATCAAGTATGATCTCAAGTAGAGCTGATTGGAGGGCAAGAATCCATGTAGCCAACCCCATTTAGTTGGGATAAGGCTGATTTGTTGTTGTTGTAGGTCAGTATGATGCTGATCAAGGCTTAGGTGGGATGCCCAAGTCATATGCTTCTTATTTTTGCTTCCATGTGTAAAAAGAAAAAAGAGTTATGATATTCATTTTGTTCATCCCTATATCACCAATCTTGTTGCAATTAATCTCCCACTGGTTCTTCCCCGGGTTCGAGACCAATTTCGTATTACTCCCCCTCAAGCAACTTCAGAGCCAAACTTTAACATCATAGAAGTCAGTGGACATCAAATAACAAAACAACATGAGAACTCTTCTTCCAATCGCAACACTTCATAAACATACCAGCCACCAGCAGCAGCAACAAAGAACTAATCTTCGTGAAGAAATCCAGATCACAAAATAAGCGGCAAAAAATATCAGTCGTAGGCCAGAAATCAGCAGCAGTAGGAGATGAACAAATCAGCGTTGTAAGCCAGAAAATAGCAACAGTGAAAGATGAACAAATCATAGCTACAGGCCAGAAATCTGAAATCTTAGAAGAACTTCAGACAAACAAAACATTAGAGAGAAATCTTCAACAAGAAGAACTCCAAGCAGATAAGAAATCTTCGATAAGAAGAAATCCACAAAAACATATCATCTTCAATAAGAAGACAGAAATAATCTCCAAAGAGGAGGCAAACAACTAATCTTCACGAGGAAGACACGGGGTAAATTTTTCATAAGAAGACAGGCAGACCAATGCAACAGGAAAAAAATTCTTCCAGCATAACCATATTCTCCCCCCTATGTGTAGCACTACACTTGGACAAATAATTCAAGGGATGAATCATCCAAAGAACTTGTGGAATCCCAATATTGAAGCAACGACCAACACCAACTCAAATAAACCATACCATATTGGAGGCTAATGAACACCAAGAAAACCAGCAGTGGAAGAACAATATCAAGCCAGAATATCCAATTGCAGAGAAGTAGTCTCAAAAGTCAAATCTGATCACACATATATTACTAACATCAGCTGATAAAAAAAATAGTCTCCAAGGATATCACAGACAGCAATCTGATCATGTTGCAGCCTTGCAAGCAGTAGAAGATATCCACAAGGTTTGGTAGAAACTAGAATCCACTGGCAGATCAGCAACTACGATTAACAATGAGCAGAAAATCAATTGTACACCAAAAAATAAACCCTACTCAACAACCGCAAGTCAAGTATAGAGAATGAAACTGCAATCCAGCAACAACTGCAGGGAGTGAACCTCCAATATAGCAGTACCGCAGGGAAGAATCAAGATATCTTAACAACCAGCTCTCTGATCAGGCTAAAAACATATTCGCGTGCCAATGGAAAAATAACTAATTCAAGAAAATAATGAATAAAAAACTACAACTAATGGATCTTTATGATGACCAGAATATCAGATCACAGAAAGGAAAAAAAAAACCCTCCAATCCAAGTCAGTATTGAACAGATCAATCCCAAATATGCAGTAAAGATTCAACCTTTAAAAACAATGAATGAATAGAAACTTATCTCCAAATCAAAGAATCATCCAGGCAGCGAGCAAGAAAACAATTTTGAGGGCATAGATCGGTTCAATAACCCAAGCAACACCAGATACTTTATGAAAATCCTTCAATAATAGCAGCAGCAGTAGCAATAACAAAAGAGATGATCAATCTTCATCAACCGAAACAGCAGTAATATTAATAGCTTGTACAAAGAAAACCGGACAAGAAAACACCCACGAATAGCAACAGTAAGGGGTATAGCAGCCACGCGCAGACCAGCAACAGCAAGGGCAGATCACCATACACAACGAAGAAAACTCCACACCAGAAATAACCAAGCACAAGAAATTCTAGTTTTTATTCGTACTTATCCAACTAGGGTTTCACTAAGTCTAGGAAACATGTGATAATAAGTCTTTAGACAACACCAGTACAACGGAGGGTACCTCTCGAAAAGCCCAAGTTTAAGAATCACATCAGCTAGGTTCGAATTTGCCTTTCCCACTAGTTGAAAAAGTTTTTTCCTTTCCATTGTAAAGGTGCCAGTTTTTTCCATCCCACGATTTATGTCAGTAAACTCAGCAACTATTCCATCAACCTAAAAAAGGAAACAAGGTTACAAACAGGTTTAGACACTTGAATAAAAGAAATATTTTGCTGATTAAAAACAAAAAGATCAAATAGGTATATACCTGGCGAACATAGTAATCAAGTGCAATACTTTGACCAAGCACACTACCAATAGTACGAATTCCATCAATGTTCAAATGCTGCAACATTATGTAGTCCAACCCACCTTGCATCCATGTTTTTAAAGTTGGCTTCTCCCTCACCTCATACTCTACAATTTCAAGGATGAAAACCAAGTTAATACACAGTCACTTCAAGAATGTGTCAGTTGTGGGCTTCATGCTTGTTATGGAAGTAAAGACACTCAAACAAATCCATGGATGATAATATTATTGAGACGATAAACGACATTTTGATTCAACCAAGAGCATCCAAAAGTCCTGGATTTCTGACAGAAAAAAGGTCAGCAGGATTTTATTCTAGTACCTCCAATGCTTAACAAAAAAAATTAGAAAGAAACTGACCTATTCACCCAGAAGTTATAAATAGTTAAACACGTAATACTACTGTTATATAACACATACATGTCAAGAATATGGATATCAGATTTTCCTCATAGATAAGATCATGAATACACTGCATGATGGAGGTAATATATATAAGGAAAGAAAAGAATGCCACCACGGCCAGTTGCAAAGATTAATTGTTAGATGCAAATGTCAAGACCAGTACAAGGGGAAAATATATGCCAACAGGAGCTGTAGCCAACTCCACAGTCTGACCACAAGATCATGCAAAACCATATGTACAACTTCACCCCCTTAAAAATGTAAACTGAAAGTCAAGTCAAGAAAACATGTCAGTTAATTAAACCATCTAATATAAGAGCTCACCATCCTTTCGCATTTCTGGAAGCAATCCTGAAGCATGCCTTTCTACGATCTTCAGATACCCATCAACATCATGATCAAAAACATTAAATAACACTATAGATCCATACTGAAAAACCACCATGTAGCAGCAGTCACTCCCACTTAAGCTAGCCTCTGATCCCTGAAATAGGAACTCAAATGCGAATAAAGTAGGCATTTCGGATGGCATGGGCAAAATCAGCAGGTTCATGGTATACAGTCAACTACATTGTACTTAAAATTAATAGGAAGCCAGTATGTGATATTGTATGCTTCTAGATAATATTGCAACAAAATTAAATGCATAACCATAGCATTCAGCATTGATATCAGAAATCAAAGGAAAATCTACCCAGATGTGATGCTCTATATGAACAAAACTCAACTCAGCCTTATCCCAACTAAATGGGGTCGGCTATGTTCTGTTCAAAGATAACACAAATATGACAAGCTGAAGAAAGCCTGAAATGTTGCAAGAAAAAAGTTGTGTATGGATTTTTAATTGTTATAGTTTCTACATTCTAATACCAATGTATCAGCTAATTAGTCAACATATTAAAATCATGCCATGCACTCAAAGGAACTGAAGGACATCCAAACCTGCAGAAGCATCCTAAGAATCTAACCAAAACTTAATCCTATGTCATTTTTTTATTTTCTCATTTCTTCACCATCTTCCAAAATATTATCAGTTATTTTTTAAGTACTAAGAACAAAATTATGAGAGCTCCAATTTACTGTAAAAAATAATAATGTTCATCAATCCTCTTAGGGAAAGAGGGGCAAAATCCACTGGAGTAGCACTCACGTTGAAGTCTTATGGATCGCGAGGAGAGTATATAATTTTTCGGACTGCTTCTCACTGATCACTCCATACATTACCTTATCGAGCTAGTCACAATTAGAATTGCCCACTGGACATCCATTGAGGAGCTTTGAAACTTTTCCTTTAATAGCAATATAAAAGATTGGAATCTGATCACCTATTTGAATTTCTCTATTCTGGTAGTTATCCATACCTAGATCCCTCAAATTCCAGGTTTCAAATTCATCAAGCTGCACCTTTATGGTGGCTCAGTTGAATATCTAGAACTTCTGGAATAGTGGAGAATCTGGAGACGAGATGTCCTATATGTGTTCTCCAGAATGTAGAGTCTGTAGACAAAGGTGATTCTATTAAAGCATAACATCTCTCTCTCTTGCAGAGCCTTAGATTCAATTCCCTCATCAGTCTGAGAGGTTAGTTCTTTAAGACAATGTACAAGTAATTATCATCCACAGATCTAATTCTCAACCTTGGAGTCAAAATTGTGAGATTCAGACTTCGCTTAAAATTTGGCTTTCAGCAACTTACTGGATTTCTTAGTTCCCAAATTATGTTTTATAGTGTTAGCAAGTCATACTGTACTTAGAAATCAGTAAGTGAAGGATATCTAAATCTCAAAGAGTTGAAGCCTATATAACAGAATGGGAACAGCTAAAAAGGGTAAATGGAGTACAGAGATTGCTTTTTAGAGAGTTGAAATTAAGTTCTTGTACTAGTGGTTGATAGATATGTGTGAAAGGTTAGTGCAGCGGAAGTTAAAGAAGCCTTAAGAAAAATGAATGCATGCAAGACACCAGCTCCAGATGAGATCCCAATAGAAGTGTGGAAAACCCTAGGAGGTTGTGGGGTAATATTAAGGGTGTCAATCGGTTCGGTGTCAGTCATTCGACTTGGTTCCATACGTTGATGATGTGCTCCAAAACCGAACCAAGAACCGAGTGGAAACTGAATCCGAACCTGCTCGGTATTTCAATTCGAGTCTAATTCGGTTCTCCAATACGATTCCAATTCGGTTCTTCAATACGGTTCCATTCTGCTAGGCTGTCAATTGTTGCCGCCTTGCTATGTTACTCAAGAAACTTCATTTGTATAAATAAAATGCTCACAAAACCTTATAGGAACCAGAAATATTAATAAATAAATAAGAATCCCAAGTGAGTTCTTCACTGTCAGATCTTATCTTTCAGCTTACCAATCAATAAAGTCAAAGAAACACATCAAAATTATAGTTCCAAAAGGAAAGGCAACACCATTAAAAATATATATATATAGGGTTATGGATTTAAGTGTGGTATTTGGTTCGATTTCGGTTCAAACCGATGATTTTTAAACTAAAACCATAACCGAACCAAACCGAATTAAATGCTCATATACCATAACCGAAACAAACCGAATTTATTCGGTTCGTTTAATTTGGCTCGGGTTCAGTATTCGATTTCGGTTTGGTTTTGACATCATCTGTTTAACAGGATTATGAGCATAAGGAAGATTCCAGATGAATGGAGAAGCATCGTAGTCCCAATCTACAAAAATAAAGGTGATATCCAAAGCTGCAATAACTATAGAAGCATAAAGCTAACAAGTCACACTATGAAACTTTAGGAGAAGGTTATTGAAGCCCGTTTGAGGAGATAGACTCATATCTCGGTGAACCAATTTGGTTTTATATCAGGTAGATCCACGACAGAGGCTATATACCTATTGAGAAGCAAGCAAGACCTCCATATGGTCTTTATTGACCTAGAAAAAGCCTATGACTGAGTCCCTAGAGATTTAATCCAGCATGTTCTAGTGAAGAGAGGGGTATCGAGTAAATATGTGGGTGTTATTAAAGATATGAACGAGGGCGTGGTGACTATTGTGAGATCTGTGGGAGGTCAGGGCAAGGAATCCCAAATTACGATTGAGTTACATCAGGGATCAACCTTAAGCCCCCATCTATCTGCACTTATCATGGACAACCTAACTAAGAGCATTGAAGACGAGGTCCCGTGGTGTATGCTCTTCACCGATGAAATTGTTTTGGTGCATAAGACAAAAGCAAAGATTAACGCTAAGTTAGAGCGATGGAGATCAACCGTGGAAACAAGAGGCTTTAAGATTAGCAGAACGAAGATGGAGTATATGATGTGTAATTTTAGTCATACTATGATTGACACTGACATAGTACGAATTGAGGAAAGGGAGATACCGCAAAGCAACTATTTTAGATATCTGGGGTCAATCTAAAGACGGTGATATAGACAATGATGTATCACAGAGAATTAAAGTGGGATGGATGAAGTGGAGAGGTGTGTCCGGAGTGTTATATGACCATCGCATTCCTTTAAAGCTTAAAGGAAAGTTCTATAGGACAGTTGTTCGACCGGCTATGATGTATGCGGCAAAATGTTGGGGAGTTAAGAAGTGTCATATTGAGAAGACATATGTAGCTGAGGTGAGGATGTTAAGATGGATGTGCAGAAAAACTAGGAAGAATAAAGTAAGGAATGATCATATTAGAGCTGACTTGGGAGTTGCCCTGATCAATGACAAGCTCCGAGAGAGTTGTTTGAAGTAGTATGATCATGTTCAAAGGAGGCCCACAGACGCCCTAGTAAGGAGGAGTGATATAATCTCGATTGAAGGAGCTAAAAGAACTAGGGCAGGCCTAATATGACCATAGGAGAAGTTGTGCAGAGGGACATGCATAGTTTAGGTCTTGTACCTAATATGACCTTGAATAAAGCCTACTGGAGGGCAAGAATCCATGTAGCAGACCCTATCTAGCTGAGATTCTCCTTGAGTTACTGGGCTGTGCCTCTTTCCTCTTACTTTCATCCTTCATTTCTCTTTTACTTTCCACCTTTCATTTGTCTTTTTCCCTTTTTTTTTCTCATTACTCATCTTATCCCCCATCCCTCTTTTCCCATCTGTCCATTCCCCCCCCTTTGTTTAGACCTTAGTTTTCCTTGTGGTTGATCCTTTTGAGTTTCTAGTGCTAGTTGTTGCTTGCAGTAACCCTAGTTGAGTTGTAGTTTTTCTTTCCATTCATAATTTTGAATCCTTGAAAGGGAAAAAGCATCAGCCCCCAACCACACTTCCTTAACCGCATTCCAACCCTATCAACTCGTCAATATTATAACACCACCAGGGTTTAAAAAACTGGAATCAGCGTCGGGATCCAGCTCCGGCAATTCTAATCTGATTCCGATCCAGTTCGGTCTGGATCAGCAAATTATGCCTCCAACGATCCACTTAATTGGATCACATATGAATTAGTGAAAGAAACAAATAAAAAAATACAGTTACAAAACCCAAAGAGAGAGAGTACCACTACAATGACATTTTCTCCCCATAGGCTCCTCCGACTTTATTGTCAACCCACCACCGACCATCGTAGCTCCTCCTTCGTTCGACAGCCGGAACCAGCCTCTGCAGCTCCAAACCTCTTCAGAAAAACTCGGTACAACCAAAAGACCCGTACGCAACTCTATGTCAGCCATGGTCGCAGTCTCTGAAACTCTCCGCACACCAAGGAGGCTAATCGGAGTCTAGGAGGGTGAAGTAATCCAGCCGCAAATCTTGTCAACTCTCCAACTGCAAATCTCTGCAACTCTATGAGATTCTTTAATTCCTCTTCCCCACTTCCTTTTTGGTCTCTTAGGCTCTCCTCAGCAATAGTCTGACCCTTAAACCTACCACTACCCTCAGCTCCCCCTTTTTCCCCCTGTGTCTCCCGCCCAACCATCTCCCTCTTCCTTGGCTTCCCCTTCCTCTGCGTCTCCCACCCACCCCAGAGTTGTTTGAATCGGCTAGAGTAGCCTGTTAAATTGTGGTCCTATAGGAGGCGTAGACCACTGTTGGGCCCTTTCACCTTGTTAATGGTAGTTGTGATAGACCATACCCACAATAGGGGGAGTGTCCTTATCGTGAGAGTAGTTTAGCTAGATTGCTTTGCTTAGGTAGTTTCCTACTTCTGTTATGTTTCCTTATTTGGTTGTATCTATGACTATTTGTTTATAAATAAAGCAAAGAGTCCAGCGATAGAGCATAGCATATGAGGAATGGATGCAGGAGAATGATATTGTTCTTACATGGTTATGGAATAACATGGATCCATCTATTGCAACCAACGTCATGTTTCATCCTATTGCTATAGGAGTATGGGATGATTTGAAGCATACCTTCTCTCAAGAAAAGAATATCTCTTCTGTCTATGACTTATATGATAAGTTGTTTAATCTTTGTTAGATTGTGAAAACTCTGCGTATTTCATTCATTATAGTGTAGGGTATATATACAAGAGTTCAGTACAATAGATAATAAATAACTCTATACAAAAGTCAAAGTCGGTGCCTAACAACCATATACACTAATATTGAGTTGGTCCTACCATATACATTAACACCCCCCCCCCTCAAACTCAACATGGTTGAAAACCATGTGAAGTTTCGATAATAGAAACTGAAGACGCATAGGCGAGATTTGGAAAAAGAATTGACAAATGGTGACCATCCACAAATGACGTGTGCCTTGACGAAAAATAATGTTGATGGACTGGAGACCGAATAAAAGTTGCTGATGCAGGTGGTGGTTGCCAGTATAACCCCCTATTTCAGATGAATTTTTTTTTTTAATAGAGAAAGCAGAACGCGAGAATGGACAGAGAGACCATGAGACCGTGGTTGTTTAACAAGAGCTGCAGGAGAGGCATAGGCCGTGTGAAACAGAGCAGTGCCATCGAATAAACATGAGCGGCAAAAAAAATAGAGAAAAGAAACAGGGTGGGTGGAATACTAAAGAAGAAGAGACAATCAAGATGAAGGACAGATGAGAAAAGATGCAATGCTTTCATGGGGGGAAAAAACGAGACTTAAAGAACGTGAGTCGACAGGGGAAGGAGGTGGGAATAAAAGCAGTAGATGGAAGACAATCTAAAGCGGCGCCCTTGTTGACAACAAAAATGGGGAATGAGAGGATGTGGGCCATTTAGCTGAATTAACAAACAATAAGACAAAATGGATGATGGGAGATTTAATAGGTATGGTTGAATTTGGTGCCTTGTTGACTAAGTGGGATGGGGAAGACTTGATGTCACATTTAATATGGAAGAATTAATTCACAGGTGTTGCACGAGGTTGCAGTAGTGGGCGGTGGAGCTGTCTTCAATTAATGGCACCAGGATTGAGGTGGATAGGAGGAGTGCAATTTTGGGTTTGGCGATGGGGTAGGGATGCGAGATGAAGGTGAGAATCGCATTGTTGGGGTCGATACGAGGCGGAGAAACGGCGAGATGGACACAACGGGGCGGATGATGCCTTGTGGTGAAGCTAAAGATTGATTCGAGGCATCGGTGGTTTATGACGGTGCAAATGGTGATGGCAAGGATGGTATTTGATGGTGGAGTAGCAGGGTGCAACTGATTTATTTATTATTTATTTATTTAATGAAGGATGATGTGGATATGAGAGACAGTGGTTTAACGACGAACAAATGGGACTTGTGAGCAGAGTACAAGCAGCGGCCGTAAGGTGGGTGGGCAGAAAACAAGATGCAAGGGCAGCGACTAGTGGGAAGAGAAAGAGGTTGTGCTCGAACATGGGTAGTGCAAGGGTCCAGGCAAGACTGAGGAGCGGCGGATACACAGGGATGATGTGTGTGGGCTTGAAGCACAAAGGGGCAGCGGGAAGGACAGGCCAGCGGCGACATTTTTTTTTTTTTTTTTAATGAAGACAGTGGTTCGACTGAGAACAGATGGGCTTGACAAAGGTTTCAGGTTGTTTGAAAAGTGGACGTTGGTGTAGGTGGTGGTGCTCAGCGGTGGACGTTGGATTGCTATATTCATGGCTTTGGACAGGACAGAGCATCAGGATAACTGCTGATGACGGCGTTGGAGACAGCAACGGACAGAGCCGTGCAAGACTAAGATCCGTGTAGGGGCAGCAGCTAGAACCGTGCAAAATTCAGATCCCTGCAGGATGGTGGTGCAACTCCAAAGGAGCATGGCCGATAATGGCAGACGATGAACAGGCGATCCCAAACAGGGATGGCAGAAAGACCGCTTTATGGAAGCAGAGCTTTGACGACAAGATGACGGGCAGAAGGATCCCAAACAAGGAATCCCAAGACAGGGATTCAAAGGACAGACAGTTGGTAGGCGGATGCCAAACAAGGATGGCATCAAGACAAGACAAATCCCAAATCGGGACTCAATGGACAGTCGAAGGCAAGACGATGATAATAGACAATGGGTTGAAGGATGGCAGTGGCAGGTGTTGGTAGTGGAAGTGCTTGGTGGACGAGACTGCATGTGGAAAGAGAAAATGGTTGAGACGATATTGAAGGTGGAAGTGGCAGAGAGGGGCTTGAAGATGGTTGAGACGACAGTTGAGGTAGAAGGGGCAGAGAGGGGCTGGAGCTCTCTGGACACAGAGGGTAACCATGGCTCTGATACCATGTTCGATTGTGAAAACTTTACGTATTTCATTCATTGTATTGTAGGGTATATATACAAGAGTTCAGTACAAGAGATAATAAATAACTCTACACAAAAGTCAAAGTCGGTGCCTAACAACCATATACACTAATATTGAGTTGGTCCTACCATATACATTAACAATCTCAAATAGGGGGATAGGTCTTTGAATGAATATTTTAATGCTCTTACAGGTATCTGAGAGGAACTCAATATACATCAGCCCCTTACTACCAATCTAGAACAGATACAACTCCAGCGAGAAGAGTTCTAAGTTAAGTCTATGGCTGGATTGAGTCCTGATTATCAGTCATTTAAGAGTCAGTTACTAGCTGGGGGAAAAGGTGCCCTCCCTTAATGAGCCTTTTGCACGCATTTAACGCATTATTACCCCTTCATGCACTGATATATCTCCCTCTCCTAGAGAGAACTCAGCCATTGTTGTTGGCCATGGCTGAGGGAGAAGGCGTGGCTCCTGAGGGACGTGGACATGGAGGCAGAGGTATAGGTGGTCAGCAGAGTGACCGTCCTTTCAGACTCTGTACATTTGTAGGAAGCCCAATCACACTAGACATGCTGGGCTAAACATGGCTGACCAAAGTGGGTTCCACCATTAGCTAATTTTGTTGTACCTGATGGCAGTATTACGGAAGTGTCTTCTAGCAACTCCAATCCTACATCTTCATCTAGAGGTACTTCTTCAAGCTCCATGTCTCGAGATGACTACAATCACTTAGTAAACCTTTTACAAAATCTTCAGCCATCTACCAATAACTCTTCATCCACAACAAGTCTGGCCCACACAGGTATATCATCTCTACTTACATCCACTAATACCACTTCATGGATCATTAATTTTGGTGCCTCTACTATGATTGATAAACTCAAATTATTTTCTTCCTTATCAACAGTTTCTAACTCTTCTCCTATCATCCTAGCTAATGGATCCTCTACCAATGTCACTGGTCATGGTACGGTTTCCCCTACCTCATCCATGACTTTATCCTTAGTTCTTTACGTACCCCAGTTACCGTCAAGTTTGTTATCTATTAGTCAACTGACCAAATCTCTTAATTGCTCAGTCACCTTTTTTCCTTCCAATTGTGTTTTACAGGATCTTCAGACAAGGAGGGCGATTGGTGGCAGGATTGAACAGGTTGGACTTTACTATCTCAAAGGCACTGGCCTTCTACCATTGCTGCTACGACTATTGGTGTCCTGTCTCCTCGACAATGGCATTTTCCGTTGGGACACATCTATCTCTATTGAAGCTTCAGCATATGGTTCCCAGTTGTAAATATGCGTCTCGTCTGGAGTATCAAGCCTGTGCACTTGGCAAACATCATCAGTAATCTTTTCCTACTCGTTGTGTAACTAGAAGTCAGCCTTTATTTTCTTTAGTTCATTCGGAAATCTGGGTCCGTGTCGTGTCCGAAACAGACTAGGTTTTACTTATTTTGTTACATATGTGGATAATCATCCCAGGCTCACTTGGGTGTATTTGTTGAAAGATCAATCCAAGTATTCGTCTGTTTTTAAAGAGCATTATATGAAATAAAGACCCAATTTGATGTTTCTATAAGGTATTCCATTCTGATAATGCACTTGAGTACACTCAACGTGAGATTTCAGAATTTTGTTTTGATCACGATATGATTCACCAAACAAGTTATTCATATACCCCACAACAAAATGGGGTTGTTGAACAAAAAAATAGGCACTTATTGGAGATTGCCCACCCTATGCTTATTCATATGAATGTTTCAAAACATTTTTGGTGTAATACCATTCTCATTGCATGTTACTGATCAATTGGATATTTGGATGCCTTCCTCTGTCCTAGATAACCATTCTCCTTTCTCTATCGTGTTTCCCCAAACCCCGTTATTTTCTTTGTCACCCTGGGGTTTTTGGGTGTGTCTGTTTTGCTCTTATTTTACAACTCCAAGTAAATAAGTTGTCTCCCAAGGCTGTAAAATGCATTTTTCCTGGTTATTCTAGGACCCAGAAAGGGTATAAATGTTATGACCTTCTTATTCATTGGCAATTTGTTAGCGCTAATGTTACCTTTTTTGAAAATACTCCACATTTTGTTCCTCACATCCCTGCTTCTTCTATTAAGAATGATAGTATTTGTGCCCCACCTCTGCCAGTTCATGTGCCTTTTGCTAACGTTCCAGGTGTATCTGCTCCTCCACCTTTGTAGGTGTATCAGCGGCGTAAAAAAACAATGTCATCTACTGTGTCAGCCCTCCCCTCAATCTGCTCCTCCAACCAAGGTTCCACCTGACTTACCATTGGCTCTTCGCAAAGGTACTCGTTCTTACTTCTTGCACACAAAAGTCCTTGATTGCTTATCCTAATTGAAAATTATGCTTTTATTTCTCACTTTCCATCGCCTCAACATAGTCTTGCCTTATCCATATCTACTAACTCCACTTCTCAGACTTATCAAGAAGCTTTATCTCATTTTGGGTGTAGAGTGACTATGGAAACAGAAATGGATGCTTTACTTTCTCGACATACATGGACTCTGGTAGATTTACCTCCCAGCAAGGACAATGTACGGTGTCGTTGGGTGTACACGATTAAGTACAATCCAGATAGCTCAATAGAACGGCTCAAGGCTCGTTTGGTTGCCAAGGGTTACTCAGACATATGGTGTGGACTTTTCACCAATTGCTCGCCTTTATTCGGTCCGCATTCTTATATCCTTAGTTGTCAATCATGACTGACCTCTTTATCAGTTGGATATCAATAATGTCTTTCTATATGGTGATCAGCATGAGGAAGTGTACATGGAGCAACCTCCAGGGTATGTTGCTAAGGGAGAGGATTCATATAAAGTATGCAAGCTACACAAAGCTATTTATGGGTTGAAACAGTTACCTAGAGCTTGGTTTGACAAATTTAGCTCAATTGTTACTAAATATGGTTTCTCATAATGTTATTCCGATCGCTTGGTCTTTGTTCATCGTCGGGTTTAAGGCAATTGTGTTAGTGGTTTATGTTGATGACATCATTGTATCTGGTGATGATGCATCAAGTATTGCAGAGGTAAAATCTTTTCTACATCAACATTTTCACATGAAAGACTTGGGTTCCCTCAGCTAATTTCTTGGTATTGATGTATCAGACAGAATAGCAAACAGCCTCAACCAATATCAATTCAACCAATGCGATTCCAATTCCAATTTCGATTACTCGAACCCTGAACACCACATACTTGCACAACTTACAACACAAAGTGCAATGTAGGGAAAATGAGAAGGGGTCATCATGACATCACAATCAAAAAAATGGAGCTGAATTCTTCCCTTACCTTAGAAAAACATTTTTCTTTGTCTGCTGGCTTTTGAGTTGGCACTTGGCACATTTAGTTGTTCTTAATCTCCTAAGAAATACATATTTTAGGCCTTCAAAATGGTCTGGCATATAGAAAATGAACCAAGTTCCACATAATACAAGCCCTTGGGAAAAAGATCCCAAAGAGGCACCCTTGAATTAGGCTATAAAGATCTAAAAGGGTAACCACTAAATGCTTAGAGATCAAGGTGGCCAACTGTCTCTCCTGTTATCTATGTGGTAACCACTAAATGCTTAGAGGTGTTGAACATGGAATCGTGAGAGTCAATGGTCAAACTTGTCTACTGAAAAGATAACTTTTTAGCTTATTAGAATGTTCAACAAGCTGTTCAAGGTATAAAAGTTGCAACTAGGGATGTATATCCTGATTATAATTGAAATTTTCAGCTTAAACAAATATAACTGATCCCTCACAAACCAGGTCTTGAATCGAAAGAGCACATACCAGTGTTTCATTCAACCCCCCTCCCTCCTCTCTCTTTGTTATTTCTTTCCCCCAAACCAGATAGCAACACATCTGTGTTTTGATTCATTTCAGTGTCAAATTCTTTTCTTCCATGATATAGGGGGATGAAATATGAATGTTGGCAATGGTAAGACCTTCCTGGTAGTGTTTGATCCCTTCCCACATTCTCTCTCTTTCTTATTTCTTTCCTCCCAAGCAACATAGCAACACATCTATATTTTGCTTCATTGAAGAGTCAAACTCTTTCCATTTATAATGTAGGAGGCGACATATGCATGATAGCAATAGTAAGACCTTCCTACTATTGTGTATCCGTCGTCCCCTTCTCTTTTTGTTATTTCCTTCTCCCACACCAGGGACCAGACAGGAACTCATCTGGATTTTGCTTCTTTCTGTATCAAACTCTTGTCTCCATAATTTCTAACATTATTATTACGCATACCATTACCACCATTCATATGTTGTCCTCCTATCTTATGAGAGCACAATATGTTTCCTGCTCCCTCTTATACAAGAATTTTTTGAGTAAACAACACAAGATCAAGCAAAATAGACAAATTCCTTCGAGATTTTCATAGAGAACCTGACATAACTCGATGGCAATTCATCAGGTAACTGTTTCCAAATGATATAAACAACAACAGAATCTTTCTAAGGAGTTGCAAGAAGGGGTTTAAACTTTAAAATAAGAAGACGGAAGACTCACATTTGTATCGAGTTTAGTGCCTCGAAATCTAAGGACCACATAATTGGTCATACGGGAAGTAGGTGGAATGAAATTAGCTTTGTTCTGGTCAACAAGTCTTCTTAGATCAACACTGCATCAACATCACCATAAAGCTTGAAGAGAATAATAGCATATAAAAGCTAATCATCAAGATGGGAAAAAGATCAACCTTGTGGAGAAGAAATAAGCTCTAACAGGAATGGATGACCTCGTATCCACCTCGTTTACGTCCTCGTTTACATTACTGTCGTATCCATCGCCAACCTCCGAGCAGGAAACTGGTTCGTTCCAGTCCAATGAGTGCGTGGAAGAAGTCGAGGAGAGGCATCGAACGACAAGGACACCGAGGCGATTGGAACTGAAACTACGATTTCTATGCTTTAGTATCAAAGAAAGAACACTTCGCTGGAAATTTAGGGTTTTTGTAAGGGATAGACAGTGAAGAGAGCTTGGAGCTACAAAACAAGGGTTTGCGCAGGAGAATTGTCTAGTGAGAGCCGAAGCCGTTGATGAGAAAGAAGGAGAAGATAATCGAAACACCATTGTCCTCAAATGCTGGTCGATCGAACGGCTTCGCCACATTTTCATTCAAACATCTTAGCTTCCGCTTCCACCTCTTCTCTTCTCTTCTCTGCTACGAGAGTAACATTTAACAATCGAGAAAAAAAGAAGCGGGAGGTGCGTAGAACAGGGAGGATTGCGCATAGCGGGAAGGACGGACGGACAGGGATTCATTGGTGGAGCCCAATGAAATCAAGCGGTCAAGCTACCTTATTATCCTGAAGGACTGAACCCTTTAATCGCTTTAGGGTGATAATCGGTTCGCTTTGGATTTTTGGTTAGTTGGATTCGGTTTAATTGTAATGTTTTGTATGGCTTATGTGCAATTCGGATTCGATTTATACGAGTTACACTTCATTTGGTTTGGTTCAGTGTAAGCTAAAATTGAATCGAATGAAATTTCACTTCCCACACGAAATTATTTTAGATTCAAATTTAAATGACATGTTTCAGTTCCAGCCCTAAGTTGACAACCTTACTACTCTGGAGTATAAAGTATAGACTTGATAGAATCGGAGTTTTTTCAGCCATTGACCCAAGGATCCAAAGGTGATTGGAGGCCTGGAGCATTTGGCCATCCATCGATAGACCCAAGAACCCGGATTTTGTGTTAAACAATTTTTGGGAATAAGACAAGGGGCAAAAAGGTAAGATTAAAACTTACCCAGTTAGTGATAATAAAATACATCCACATATAAAAGAATAAATAAAACATTTAATGTGCTTGATTCCCCCGTCTCAAGCAATATTTTCATGTGTATGCATTTGATCATCTATATTGTTAATCCATGAAATAGAAATTGAGACTAATGATTGATTGCAATTTCCAAGCAAAAAAATATTTCAAGTTTTTTGATTATTCATGTCGTCATCTAGTTGTTGACTGATATCCAAATTGATAAGTTTTGAATAAATAATTATAGAGTAAAAGATTTGCACAACGCTAGCTTGATTTCAAAATTACATGTGGGCACCGCTCATAAAACGTAGACTATTATAGCACCAATAGTTGTAAAATGTAAAATATACCCCTTATTTTTAATGTTGTCCCATAATATTCCTCCCCAAGGCATGAAACTGCACACATTGTCCGTGTAGGAAACCCTTTCCCATAATTATAATCTAGTCACTGATTGAAATCCAAATTGATAAGTTTCGTATAAATAATTATAATGCTTTAAGGATATTTTTTCCTTAATAGGATTGTATATCATACTTTTTTTTTCTTCTTCTTCAATTAGATTGTATATTTATTTTATTGAAATCCAATAAGTTTTTGTTCTTCAATATAAACAAGCTCCATACATGGTGGACCCTATAATGGGACAGGCCTAATCATATGGTTGAAAAGGTAGTCAACCACGTTTCTTTCAAATACATTGGGATATTGGGAGTGTTATCAAAAGTTTCATCCAAGTTTCATGGTGCTACCAACAAATGTGTGCGTCTAATTCTTCTCTATATGTAGCATTTATGCAGGTCAGTTAATATTTGGCAAATTTTCTATCTTGTATACAGCTGAATTATGAACATAAATGTTACACATTTGTTATTTGATGAAAAATATGTTTCTTATTTACCTTCCAAGAAAAATGATGAATTAGCAATCAATCATTGTCATTATACGCAACCAATCCTTTTCATGCCTTGTAAAATCATAATTAATAAACCCTTGAAGAAATAAACTATTTTATACGAGAACTACTATTCATTGTGAGCAAATCTTATTGAATGGGACATGCTATTTAAAAACAAGCCTTTGCATGTACAAGGATCGGGTTTGAAAGAATGACACAATCCGAGTCCATTACATGTATAAGGGATTATTAAATGTGTAATTATGCATACTACTTCAACCCCATTGTTGAAATAAAAATAGTACTTACTGAATATAAAACTTTGATAAATAGATTAGTATTGTTTGAGTGACACCTCTATATATGTATTTAGAAGATGTAACTTAATTTTCATTGTCGCGAACTAAAAAATAAAACTTACTTTTCATTACCCCTTGTCTTATTACCAAAAGTTATTTAAGTCAGGTAAAAGATGATTTTCAAAATTATTTAAAAATGACTTCCTATTATGTCATTATGGCTTCGTTTGGTTACAAGGGAAATTTAAGGGAAAGGAATTGAAATTTTTAAATTTAAAAGGGAAACTTTTGTAATCATTACCCCATGTGACTCTATCACTATGTCTAAATCATTCCATATTTGGTTAATAAATTTCACTTTACTTTGCATCCATTTCCCTTTGGTTTAAAATGTAAAATGAAAATTACATGTAAAATGTCTCATTACTAAATATGGTAAGAAATTTAAGTAGTTTATATAATCACATGGTATAATGATTACAAAAGTGTTTTTATCTTTTAGGTTTAAAAAATTTCACTTCCCTTCCCTTTAATTTCCCTTGCAATCAAACATAGCCTATATGAAATATCTTTGTCTCGTAAGCTTTTCCAATACATATGTGAAATGACAAGATTTTACCTACGTTGAAAGAAAAAAGTGCTATTTTACAAGTTTGTTATATTGAGAGGGGAAAAAAATGCTACAAGTTATTTGACTCCTAAGGGGTGTTAATAATAGAGTTCAAATAAATTTAGATATATGGATATTGTTGCGTCAATAAATCTCCACAGTCTATCCTCCTACCTTGTAGCCTAAACAGTAGAGCATTGTAAACTCCAAAGAGCCGATTTACACTAGCAAAGGACTCTCTAATGCCTAAGTCAGATCTCTTTGAGCAACAATTGATAAAAAGCAATTCTACCCACCAAAAAAAAAAAAAATTTGTTGTTGATAAAGAACAAGATAGTTTGTATGTGGTTATACCTGTGTTTATATAATATGCGTGGCCAATAGAGGCAATGGAGGAGAGAGTCCCAATATGGTAGTTTTTATTCGAGGTAAGAGTAACACTGGTAGAGTCTCTTCAGGAGTGTGATCCCTAATTGATAGGAATGGTGGGCGTTGCTCTCACAGTTTTCTTATAGGAGTAGATTGGAATAAGGAAAGGTTAATCCACGCTTATGTGGTGTGTTGTGCCGTTTTTGGTAGATTCCTTATTGGAACAGGTTATGGAAGTGATCCGTTGGATCCTTGACCGTCAATGGACTGCGATACTCTGACGATGTGGCACGATTTAATTGGGTAGTTATATTTGGGTATAGCATAAGCCCCCCAATCCGGCAGAGCCTTCCGCGTCAGTTGGAGTAAGAACCGTTGGTCCTTTGTTTGGGAGGTTAATGAGTCATACTTGTGGCACGTTTTCGACCGAATGGCATCGTTACCTACACTCTTGACCGAGTGGCTTTGTCACCAACACTCTCGATCGAGTGGCTTTGTTAGCAACACTCTCGACTGAGTGGCTTTGTTACCAACACTCTCGACTGAGTGACTTTGTCGCCAACACTCTCGATCGAGTGGCTTCGTCGCCAACACTCTCGATCGATTGGCTTTATTTCTGATGGGAACAATAGACAATTATGACCGCGTGATGGTATTGCTAAAGCTTATGCCTGAATGTTGCTTCTTTCTGGTGCCTTTTCGTTTGTTGTCAAATGATGATTTTCTTTTCGCGCTCCTCTTGCGTGTCACGCAGCTATGGTTGGGTACATCGACCATGGGCCCTGTTGTCAGTCCAGCTGTCATGAAGCTATTGAGTCTGTTGTTTCAACGCCGTCGAAACCGTCGGCCGGTATGGATGCCTATGCGCTTAGTTGGGCTAATTAGCATACGCCACGTTCTCAAGGTGCGCTGCTCGGTGTTGGGAGATGAAGAGATGTTTTTTCAATTTTTTAAATCTAGCCTTCTACACGTACGTCTGTTCATTTCATGGGCATGGATTTTGTGGAGCATTTACTGCTCTGTCCCTTGCCTCCTTCGATCCTTTTTCTTTTAAAGCTCCTCCTCCTAATTGTTAATATAAAATGGTATAATGAGTAGAAGTATTCAAAGTTTTATTTTCTTGTTGATTGAGAACAATTCAAGTGTGTCCCAACATGACCTAGTAAATAAGTGCAACAACTACTAAAACGGCATGTGGTATTGGACGTTGATTCGCACAACCCATGTTACACTGTTAGGGACATTACAATCTTAAGGAAGGAGACCACCGGCACAACTTAGCTTCACCGTTCTCATAACAACTACAATTTTTTTTTTTTTTTTCAAGGGGCAGGGGGGCATTGACAAGTTCATGAATCATTCCTATACCATAACAAATTCAAATTAGTAGTCATTCAAGTCAAGATATGTCTATCTCTCATTTTATCATTGTTCTATTTGCAACACAGACTCTTGTTGGCACCTTGGCTCCAGCTAGACGATGCAATCAACACAATAGTGGTCAAAAGTATACAATATTGTCTTTCCCGTTACAATTAATGTGGTTAAGGAATGTTATTTCCCTATCATGTATAAAATACGGGAGATATATCTCCCCCATCTTATATATCCATCTACTAACACAACCAACATGAGAGCTGCGTAGAGACCCACACTTCTGGAGAACCCACCTCATTGGCACCTTTGTTTCACGGCCTCCTTGAAGCAACATGAATATGAGTCAGTTATAAACTTTCTATGTAATAGTATGTCATGAAAACTTGCGGTACACGTTCGTATTGGTTTCTAAAAACATAAGAGAATGAATTTATAACAAAAAAAAAAAGGACCGAGTTTTCCTCCACCCATGGTGAAAAGGGAAACCTTATAAGCTATCAGCTCATCTAACTCTTGGATTCAAATGAGAGAGGGCTACACAATGAAAAACTTTCTCCAAAACTAAAATAGAGAGCGAAAAAGAACTTTGCCCAATAGGCATCCCCTACGCCCTCTCACATGGGCCAATTAAATGACCACCCCTCCCCATCGACGCTCATGCATACACTCCCATTGACCCCCCACATTAGTCCAGGGGCCATGCAGCCTGGCAACAAACTCCTTCTCAATGAAACAAAAAATCATAACACCTTCACTAGTTGGTTTGTATGGAATAACAAAATTGGAATAAGAAATCGGCAAACCTTGGATTCGAGAAGGCCCTTGATCTCCATTTGTTTCTGTAAGATAAGAAATCCACGAAGGATTTTTAGTGATATAGGTAAGAGCACAAATAATATTGCCAATGTAGCTTATCATGTATATATTTACCCTATTATCCCACAATTCATTATCCATGTACATTATGGGAGAGATATTCCCTTATATCTTTTCATATGATGTAATCTTTGACCAAAAAAAAAATGATGTAATCGATATAGGGGGTGTAGAGATCGCATACCAACCCCTTATTGCAGCCTCGAGTAGCCAATCAAAACAACACAATGGTGTTAAATGGTGTGGTTTCGATTCAAACATTTTGGTTTGGTTCGATCCAGGGTGTAGTAGGTAGAAACGAAACCAAACTGTCTATTAATGGTTCTAATATGTGAAACCAAAACCATTTATTAAAGGGTTTCAGTCTCCCAGTTTGTAAATGGTTTTGGTTTCACGGTTTGAAACGTTATGGTCTCGGTTTAGTAACTGGTTTGAAGTAATATGTTCATAATCAGTCCTTAAATAGTTTTGGTCTCGGTGTTGCAACTTTGGATCTTGAAGCAACGAGACAAAGACTGTAGGAATAGGTGACATGTTCATAAAATGGTCCTTAAACGATTCACAATTGAATTGGGCCATTTTATAAATAGGTTTATTGCAAATCCATAACCGAACCACCTATTAATGATTTACCTGATACAATTAATATATCTGATATATTGCTTTTAGGCAGAAGATCGTTGCTAGGCTGTGTGACCCTTGCACAAGATTTTTTTCATTTCATGGGGCAGGGTGGTCATTTCATAGTTGTGTTTGGGTGCAGGCTGAACACAACTTGGCAGAGATCTTTTTCCCAATGCTTTATTACCTAGGCTAGACCTTAAGTTCTCTCATGATCTTATATTGGGTTGCATTACAACTGCCTTCCAGCTGTGTAAATACATTGGTTGCCTGCACATATGTTATATAGGATGAGTGATCGTTATTAGTATTGTTGTTGCTATTGTTTTTAATCAATGTGAAAACCTAAGATATCTGTTTATTCAAGGGAAAAACAATGCATGTGGCCCCTATGGCAAAACATGAGAGTATGCGAAATTAACACCATGTGCTAGTGCAGAGGCATGCGATCAAACAACAATTTCTTTTTTATTTTAGAATTTTGTTTGATAATGTTTCTTTTCAACAACGGTGAAGAGAATCAAGGACATTTTTCTATGGAGTCACACCCGGTTAGGGGTGTCAAGCCCTAAATCAAATCGGTCATAAAATGATTGGACAAACCCAAACCAAACCAAATTGATTCATTAATGGGCCGACTTTGGGTTGGGTATTATGAAATCGGTCAAGAACGGACCGCACTGTGTTGATTGAAGCAGACTAAACCTGGGCCAAAATCAAAACTGGGCATTCTCTTATCGGGTTGGCTTTGGTTTGGCCCAGTTCAACCCAATCAAAACTTGGGCGAACCAACCATTTGACACCCATATAAAATACTAGAAATCCATTAACCGTTTGTGAAAGAACCTCAATGCCTCTTTTTAAAAAAAAAGAAGGTAAATGTGATTCCGAATTTCCGATTTGGTTGGTAAGGGTGTCAATTTAGAATCGGATCTGAAAATCGCTCATTAAAACTGAATTGAAGCAAACACAAAGATATCGATTCGATTTTGATTTTGGAAAGTGAAATTTTACTAGGTTCGATTTATAGTTTAGATTAAAACCCGTTGATTTGAAACCAACCGAACCAAGTGAAGTGTAACCCATATAAACCGAATACAAATCATACGATATCGATTCGATTTTGATTTTGGAAAGTAAAATTTCATTAGGTTCGATTTAGAGTTTAGATTAAAACCCGTTGATTTGAAGCCAACCGAACCAAGTGAAATGTAACTCATATAAACCGAATACAAATCATACTAAACTCTACAATCGTGTCTTTGTTGAATCGTGTGAAATTACTTACTATGTGTGTTTTGTTGTTGAGTTGTATAAAAATGGTTGAAAAGTATCAGATTAGGAATTGTGGGGTTGTTTCTTCTTAAGGTTGTAACTTCCTTTAGAATTTTATTTGTTTCAACAAGGTGTTCAACTAAAACCGAATAGTTGAGACTGTAAACAAATCAAATAAAGCGAATACAAAATTCGAATAGAACCGAATGCAACCAAAACCAGATTAGTTCGATTTCAATTTGAGGTTGTGGGAATTATTTGATTTCAGTTTTGATTAGTATATATTGTATCTTGAACCAAATTGAAACCGAGACGAAAAACCGAAACTTAATTGATTGGTATGTTTACTTGTTGCATATATAGTTGGATTCTAATCGACCCGACCCGGCCCGACCCTCTGAAACTCACATTGGTCACACACTCACACCATGGATGCACGACGAACCCAAGGAAATAATGGTCAGGGTATAAAGTAAAGCATGACAGTACGAACAGTAGAAGGGTAATTTGGTAATTATGCATAGCGAGTACAAAATCTCCAACGTCTCGACAAAAACGGAGAGGATATTTTTGTAATTTTTAGAAACTCGGAGGGCATCGAGAGAAGACGTGTTTATTTAAATGGCAGGATCGCAGAAAACACCAGCAACACAAAGCCATCCAGACCAGAAGGGCGTCTCGGACCTGTGGTTTTCCATACGGCGAAAGGCTTTCGGTTTCCTCTATCGCGTTTTCCTCACTTAACAGATTCCTCTGCTGCTCGATCCGCCACCGTAGGTCTTCGACTTCGAATTCCAAAACCCTAATTCTATTCATGTTTTTGCTATCTTTGGATCATTCGATATCTCGTCGAGATCATCATTTGTATGAAAGAGAAAAAGAAATTTGCCTTTTTTTTTCCCTTTCCCCCAATATAATTTTTTTTTGTTTGTCGATTTTGTAGACTGGCTAACTTGTTCATATTGTTGCTGTGCATGTTTATTACTTTTGATTTCTATGTTTGTGTCCGCGTTCTTCAATTAGGTATTGAAATGACGTTTTCAGTCCATGGATCTTGATTCGAGGTGATTTTTTATTTTTATTTTTTATCATCATCTGCGATCTATTATAGTTATGCCGTTATCGCCAGAGGTTCCTGCCTGGGGCTTTTCCTTTGATTAGATTGGCGCTAATTGAATTTTTTTTGTTTGGGTTTTGTTGTAACCGTGTATAAAACATATTGGGATTTTTTTTTTTATCGATTAAATTTGGACCCCTAGGGTTTCATTGGTGATTTGCTAAGAAAGCGTTTAGTTTTGTCTTGTTATTGATAGTGTTGCGAACTAGAGCTAAATGTAGAGTATTAGATTGGAGGATTGTGCGCGTGGAAAATCTATAGTATGTCAACTGTACTCTCAGATTAGTGTTTTTTGCCCGAGGCGTTGCTTGCTGAAGTTTTTCTATGCATGTGATTCGTAGTTTTTACATTTTGTGATCCTCTTGATAGAGCGCCAGTCATATATTTGTATTACACAAAAAAATTATATCTGGTTTTAATTCATCCCTTTTTTCCTTCAGGAGAACCATGAGTGACGATGGAGAGAAGACATGTCCTCTCTGCGCTGAAGAGATGGACTTGACAGATCAGCAGTTGAAGCCTTGCAAATGTGGTTATGAGGTCTGAAACGCAATTTCTTGTTCATTTTATTGAAGCATTTTCTTTCGTTTACTGCCTGCAATTTCTAAATTTTATTGTTCAACGACCTTTTGTAATGATGAGCAGTTAAAAATTTATGGTGGTTTTACACTTCGACTCGTTTTTTTTGGGCCTTCTGCTCTTGCTTTCATCATTTACCCATTTTATCTTCTCTATAAACCATTTTTTCCCAGATATGTGTATGGTGTTGGCATCACATAATGGACATGGCTGAGAAGGATGATACAGAAGGGCGGTGCCCGGCATGCCGCACACCCTATGACAAAGAAAAAATTGTAGGAATGGCGGCCAACTGTGAAAGGTTAGTATGCTCTCTAATAATTTTTGTCTTGATCTGCCTCCTATTTTAGTGGGATTGGGGGAGAAGGAGCTGGAATTCTCACAGTACATTATTTTCTGGCCAGGTTGGTCGCTGAAATCAATTCGGACAGGAAACTGAAGTCACAGAAAGCAAAACCAAAAACTTCTGAAGGAAGGAAGCACCTTAGCAGTGTTAGAGTAATTCAGCGGAACCTGGTGTACATAATTGGGATACCTTCTAATTTAGCAGATGAAGATGTGGGTAACTTCTTCATGTTTGATCCTCTATTCTATGTTTTGTATTTGACTGAGTGAATAGGCAGGACCTTGTGCATGTGCATTTTTATCTTTTATATTATTTTTATTGCGTCTGAGATGGTTTCCATGGTCCTGAGCAGCTTCTTCAGCGCAAGGAGTATTTTGGGCAATATGGCAAGGTTCTAAAGGTGTCTATTTCTCGGACAGCAGGGGGTGTTATTCAGCATTCTGCGAACAACACTTGTAGTGTGTAAGTTCAGTTGTTGTCATTTTATTAATTTAAACTCATTTCTGGTGGCCTAATTCTCATTGCTTTAACGTTTTTCTTTTCTAGCTTTATTAACAATTCCTAAGAATTGTAATGTAATTGTTGTGATTTTCCCGTCAACAATATTGAGTCTTTGATCGTTTAAGTTGTTTAATCATGCTCACCAATTTCTTTTCTTGTTGCTGATTTCAACGGACAAATTTTACTTTTTCAACCATTCAATCAGAGTTTAATTATTCAAAACTTTTTATTACCAAGTTTCTCTTTTCCATTTTTCATAGGATTGGATATGGGTTGGGCTTATGCTTTAGATTTATTCAGAAAATTTTATTACCGAGTTCTGCCTTTCCAGTTGTCATAGGATTGGATATGGGTTAGCTAGCTTATCTGTCTGTATATATGTGTCTTGTGTTTAGAATTGTCTCAGTTCCATTTTATTACTTTTGACTCAGATATATTACTTACTCAAAAGAGGAGGAAGCAGTTAGATGTATTCAATCAGTACATGGTTTTGTCTTGGAAGGTAGACCATTGAGGTAAGCACATTTTTCTTTTGATGGTCACAGCATTGAACCATGGGGTATCATATTAACTGTTTGAGTTTGTTCCTGCAGAGCATGCTTTGGAACCACAAAATACTGTCATGCATGGTTGAGAAATGTGGTATGAATGATTTGTTTATTTAGTGAAGCTTGTGGTTGTTCTACCAATATTTCCCTTTGTAGAAGCTGCTAAGGAGCTTGCTTTATTCACTAAGAACACTGATCTATTTGTGCAGCCTTGCACCAATCCAGATTGTTTATATTTGCATGACATTGGTACACAAGAAGATAGTTTTACAAAGGATGAAATAATTTCAGCCTATACAAGGTATATTCTTCTGACTACATTCAAGTGCTTTGTTTCTCCTCCTACATTATTGGTATACCGATTGTGCATGCAAATGCTTTTGCCGTCTTGCATATCATTGGTTACATTTTTTTTGTTATTATCACCTCCTCTTATTGCATTTAGGTATAATTAGTTTACTCCCTTGCATCTTCACAAGTATTTAGATTCGTGAATCCAGCTTGCTTCCAGAAAGATTTGGCTAAATATCTTTATTGTCATGGTTTCTATGGGGTATGTGGAAAAACATAATGATTAATTGCACTCCTGCTCAGTGTAGGGGGTGATGTAGTCCTAGGTTTGAATAGTCAAAGTCGGAGCCAATTAATCAAGATCTGAGCTGAAGAGTAATTCGGTTAGGTTAAAATAGGTGATTTTGGTCAAATTAGGGTTAGGGTTTAATCATTAATGGACAGGGTTAGGGTTAGTTGATGTAGGGGAGTCTTCCAGTGAAGGTCTTGTTAAGGTTTAATTGGTCTAGGAATTTTAACTAGAATCGGCAGCAAGGGAATGTGGTTAGGGTTTGGGTTTTGCAAAGAGGGAGATTTGAGATTTCTAGGGTTTGGAGTGGTCAGAAAGGGACCAGGTTTGGATCGAGTTCTCTATGGGGGCTGAGGAGAATTCTATCCAAATTTAAGGTGGTTTCTATGGCTGGAATGGGCTGTGGGGAGGTTTTAGGGTTTTGGAGAAAATAAGAAACAAAGGGGGGAATATGGTTTGGGCTGTTATAGGATTAGAAGAATGGATGGGGTTTGGTTGATTAAAAACTCACTGTTGTTGAAGAATTTCTTGGACATAAGCTAACTTGAATGATAATCCTTGAAGAAAAACCAGAACTTGAACAGTGTTGGGTAACAAGAGAGGTAGGAGCATAGTTATCAAGGCGGCAATGCGTCAAAGAGGGTCTAAATTCAAGGTTACACCAACAAAGTGGCAAGGCGCCCGCCAAGGTGACGCCTTGATAACTATGGATTGGATCAAACACCAATCCCACCAGGCTTGATCAAACACAAGACAAAATCTTCAGCAATGAGGAGAAAGTTGCTGAACAGCAAACTTGATTGAGTTTTCAAAATAATGAGAGGTTAAAAGACCCCCCACAATTCACTTTATATATAGGGCTTAAAGCCTCCTTCCTATTCAGCCTAGTAGTGTAACTGTGTAAGAACCCCTAGCCGACTCACTATGAACCATGGGGAGGAGTGGATGACTTGAAAACAAAGTCATGTGACTTTAAGTGATCACATGACCACTAAACCAAAATAAAATAAAAATCTAATAATTTCACTTAAAAATTAACCACCGGTTCAAACCAGTTTTGACCGGTTCAATTTAAAACACTAAAACATGAAAATACACTTAAAAATTAACCACCGGTTCAAACCAGTTTTGACCGGTTCAATTTAAAACACTAAAACATGAAAATAAACTATGTATAGAAGCTAAAACATCTAATCCCGTGTGCAACCCTATTACCCATACTTTAGGTCAATAAAAGTGACCTATTACATTGAAAACCCGTAGGATCAAAGGCCCACCATGTATAGAACCCAACCCTAGACTTATTTCTAATAAACCAAGCTTATTTCGGTGATTGATTAAATTTATAATCACGGTACGTACGATGCAATAAATTTATCTGCCGAAGAAATACATGCTAGACTACCCGGGCCAACATGTATAGAACCCAACCCTAGACTTTTTTCTAATAAACCAAGCTTATTTCTAGAATATTTGAAACCCTATGGCCCTTGGCCATGATATACAGAGAATTGAGCAAAAGCATGAAGCAATAACTTCCCTACCTTCTACCAAACTTTCCTTACCTAGACGAATCTGGGTGGAGAGCTACTTGCATCAGCACTTGAAAGAGTTCACATTGGAGTTTGTCTGTGAAATAAGGGCTTAGCTTAAAAGCTATAATAGGATTTTTCCCTTCCCTTTGCTTAGGTGGGAGGGGGAGGGGGAATTCTTGTTTATATTGCTGTAGTCACTCTCATTTGGATCATTACCAGACATGTTCTTCTTCTCTTTGGTCATCTGAAACATTTCTAATTTCCTTTCTATTGTTCTGCATGCCTGTTTTGCCATACTTTCAAAATTCGGTCGATGGGGATTATTTGTTTTTCCCCACAATGGTTGTGATGCCCCCATCTGAGTTTCAAATTATGTTCTTGATGCATTTTTTCTCGTACTGTGCATGCTGCTTGAAAGTTTCATATGTTCAAGTTGTAGCTTTGTGTACAATTAATTGACTTGCATAGTGGTTTTAAAGGAGTAGAGTTCAACAAATTACGGGTGCCACATATAATTTGCAAAGGCGTTCAGGGAATGTGTTACCTCCTCCAGCTGATGACTACTGTAATAGCAGTGCCACTTCTTCGGCCAAACCTATCATCAAAAGTGCCCCCAGTGTAAGAGATTTTGGTGCTAGGTTTTTCTTTTTTTTTGAGAAATGTTTCCCTATGAGCCATTTCTGACTGGAAGCTGAATAGAACGGGTTGATTTTCTAGTTTATATATTTTAAGTGCAAACTGGTCACGGTGCTTATTGTATTGTCTTGATTCTGATCGTAGCTTGTTTGTTTTTGCTGCTCAGAATCCTGTGAGCCAGGTCAAAGGTTCCCCTCCTAATGGTAGTTCTGGAAGATCTATAGCTCTTCCCGCAGCCGCATCATGGTATGCCATTTATTTTTTTTAGCTTCTTCCATTGTTCTATGAGCTACTACTGCTAAAGATATGTGCTATACTTATCAGGGGTACGCGGGTTACAAATGGTCGGCCTCCAGTGCCAAGCGTGGTGTCTTCCAATGGGCCTGCAAGACAAAAGCCTGATGCATTTAATGGTTTATCAGTGCTTCCTCCAGTGGTTACAAACACAATTCAGACTTCTATATTGCACAATGATGTAGGAAAGAAATCAATGGTTATGGAAGAAGGTCATTCAACACTTCCTATTGGTAGATCAGAAGCACTGGACATATCTGAGCAATATGTTCTCAGAGATAGTTGTATACCTGTATCGGATAAACTTGTATATGTCCAAGAGACAGCTCCATCTACTTACAGCGACCGCTTGTCTCCGTCAGCATCCAAGGATAAAGATAGGGGGGATGCTGTGCCACCAAATGAGCAAAACTCTGTAGACCTTGACAGACGGTCTTGTAATTCTACTCCAGCTAAGGATGGGAATAGTGCTATAAGTGCAAACATCCAGAATATATGCTCGGGGTTGTTCTCTATGAACATTGAAAGCAAACCTGGTATTGAGATCTCTGACCCCATAAGATCTAATGGTTCAGTTTCAGAGCATACTGAATTCAGGTTGTCTGGAAATCAAGGTTTAGAACCTCATTCTGATCAATTCAGAGAACCTTTAACAATGCAGCCCTCGAGGATAGCTGCCACAACGTTAGATAGTTGGTCTGGTTCGGGTGAACAACCTGATTGGAGATTGGAATCACGGGCACAATTTTTGCCAGATGTAGGCAGTAAAGTTGAAGAGGATATAATAGCTTTGGGTAGTCAAAGACTAAATGTTTTAGAAGGTGTCAGTTGTCCATCATATCTGCCTTCTTCACATAATCCACCCAAGATCACAAATCATTATAGCGGATCTTCTTGGCAACAGAGTGAAACATCTAGTAATAGGAATCTTGGTAATGCAGATGATACAAGAACTGTAAATACAAGAGTTGATGAATCCTATATTCCATTTAAGTCTGGTGGTTCAGTATTATCAAATGGATGTAATGTGAACAAATTTGGCAGCTCCATTGAAAATGTGATGTTTGAACATTCAAATGCGTTCTCAAATGTAGAGAAAGGGAGCTTTTCGGGAAGAAACAATAATGATGTTGGAAAGAATGCAGCTTTGGATATGGGAGAGAGCAGCATTATCTCAAATATCTTTTCAGTGGACTTTGATCCTTGGGATGACTCATTGACCTCACCACATAATTTAGCTGAATTGTTGAATGAACCTGATAAACAACAGGGTTCTCTTAAAATGTCAAGTTCATGGAAAGCACAAAACAGCAATCAATCAAGATTCTCATTTGCTAGACAGGATGATTTTGCAAATGAAGGAGCTGACTTGGAGCCTTCTTTCAATACATTTGGGTATATGACAAAGAATTATACTGAACCCCAGGGTTCACTGGAAAACAGAGATCATTTCTTTGACAAACTTCGCAATGGTTTTTCGTCTGACGTTTTTGAGGAATCTGATTATCATCCCAGCAACCATTCACCTGTCTCTTCTAATAAGCTTTCTGGTGAGTGTGATTCAGCTTTGATATTTATTGTTTCCTTTGTTAATAACTCTCACTCTCTGAGTGGCGTTGATCTGTTATTTTGTTCTTATCTTATGCTTCGTCTTTATATGAATTTGTACTTGTGGTTACTTTCATTTCTCATCTTGGAGTTGGGCCTCTCTTTCTCTCCCCCCTCTTTTTCAGTAAGTTTTCCGTGCGTGTAATGACATCTTTTTTCTTTTTAATTCGGAAGAAAATTTTTCTGGTCGGTGGAGCAGAGATGGGACATTGTGGTCTGGAGCAACAGACTACCATGGTCTGTCAGACAAGAGAATCCCTCCCCATTTTTAAGAAAAGATTTGTTTCTTTAGTTAGTTTTTTTTTGAGTGACTAACCAAGTGCCAACCTTAGACATTAGTATCTAGTATTTATCTTTAGATAAACCATCTTATTACATTTCATGCTTCTCTTTGGATGGTCTTTTCTGATAGCTGAATAAACTTATTTGGTAGATAATGGTTAGGATGCATATCCATATTGTTGAACCTAGTGTAACTTTAGGGCTTCAGAAAGGTTGGCTATGACACTTGTTTGTGTACTTTGTTTTCATTGCAGTGTATGAAGAATTTTACTTATTCATGCGCTTCCACTTCCCAAAATACCTTCTTGTGGATTTTTCATTGAATGGATTATCATTCCTCACACTCTTAGTTTTTTGTTGTGTGTTCAATTAGGAGAACTAATGACCCCAACTTCCGCCCCTGCATGGGGTATAATTATGTTTAGGGAAAATTACACTGCCACCCCCGAGGTTTGCCCTAAATACAGTGCAACCCCCTGTGTTTTCAAAATATACACTCCGATCCCCTGAGTTTAGGGTACTTGTTACACTCAGCAACACTCCGTTAGAGTATTACCATTAGTTGCTGATGTGTTGGCCATTGATACCTTAAAATGACAAATATACCCTTGATGGGGTGAGTTTTGCCCGTAGGGCAGCCCAAACTTCACACCCCCTTCCCCTGCTACTCGAATCAGGGTTTAGGGTTCTAGCGATCTGCCTCAGGCCATCATCAAATCCATCACCGACGACCTGCCTCAAGTTCTTGTTGTGGCAATCTGCTGAGGCCATCACCGATGACCTGCCTCAGTCCTCTCTCTCTGCTCCTCTTCCTCTTCTTTCTTTTTCTCTCTACTCTTGAACGACTTCTATTCTCTTCTCGTCTTACTTTCTCGGATTTTCATATAGAACCCAGCAGGATTCAGGAGCAGCTCCAGGTTTGTATAATTTTTTGCTCGCTTCTTCGATTAGTTGTTTCCGATCTTCATTTGAGGATTTTTTGTTCCCCTCTTTTTTATATTCTCCTGGTTAGCTAGGACTTCTTTCGAACTTTCTTTTTCTTTGGTTTCATTCCTTGTTATCCCCTCGGCATTCGGTCTGGAGTTTCAATTTGGGTTTGGTTATAGCGGAGGGATATGGGTTATGGGATGATGGTTTTGGGTTTTGTGAATTTCATGCAAAGAGGGGTTTGGCAAGAGGAGGGTAATGGGTTGTGGGTTTTGTCAAATTCGATGTTCATTGTTGTTTTTTGCATTGTGTATTTCTTCTGTGTGGAGATTGGAATTGTTTCTGAAGTAAGTAAGATTGGTGGGTTTCCCATTTCGTGAAAAAGAATATTGGGTGGTGTTTGAAATTAAAATTTTCTGACCCAGCTGGGATTTGGGTCCCCCCCAAGTCGCAACGTTTCTCCTTTTTCGTATACTCTCCCTTGTGATTCAAGACTATTTGGGTTTCCTTCCTTTTTTTCTGGTAAAACAGAACTGAAGCAAAAATAAAGGGGTTAAACGTGCAAGAGGGTGGCTTTCTGCAGGGAGAAATGGCCACGAATTTCCCTTTCATATGGGGTTACTGGAAGAGGGCAGAGGATGGTAGACACAATAGTAGGTTGGTCAGAGGTTGCAGCGGTGGTGGGGCGGTGGTTGAAGAAGAAGAAGAACGAAGAGGAAGCAATAGTGGTCTCATTATCTTAGAAAATAAAAAATTAGAATATGGTTAATTGAAGGGCAACATTGTCATTTAAATTTTATACTTGACACCGTCCACTCAGGGGGTGCAACTGTATAATTTAAAAACACAAGGGGTCGCTCTGTATTTAGGACAAACCTCAGGGGGTGGCAGTGTAATTTTCCCTTTATGTTTATTATGTAGCGCTACTAATTACCTGATTTTACTCAGTTGAGATGATGTATAAGTGTTGTATAACTTCTTATCTAGTGAATTGTCAATGTGGGAACCCATGGATTTGAGACTGAGTCTTTCAACAACCATAGACTTAATTACCTTTAGTTCTCTTTCTCAAGGAGTATTAATTGTCATTATGAACATCTGCTTCTAGCATTCTGATGGTCTGACCTTTAAAATGGAATAGTCCATCGGCTGGTTAATCATTAGGGGTTCATGTTTTCTAATTGGTATTGGGTGTCAAAATGTGTTTTGAAAATTTTTTTGTGTGCATGTCATTGGCCGAGTCCATTGGTGTATAAATTTTGGGTTCATGTTTTCTCATTGGTATTGGGTGTCAAAATGTGTTTTGTAATTTCTCTTTGTGTGCATGTCATTGGCTGAGTCTCTTGGTGTGTTAATTTGGTTTCAACATTGATCACAGTGTTTCTGCATGTTGGGCCACCTTTGGTTTAGGTGAAATGTAGTAGTTTCTCCATGGGAATTGGTACTATGTTTGCAGACCAGGGAAGCTTGGGTTTTTATCTATCTGGTCAGTTACTTTGGTGAACTAAGATTTCTCCATGGGAATTGGTACTATGTTTGCAGACCAGGGAAGCTTGGGTTTTTATCTATCTGGTCAGTTACTTTGGTGAACTAAGATTTGATTTCATACGGGTATTGGAGATTTAACTAGGACACCTCTTGGATATCATCGTTATATGAGCTGGGTAGTTAAACCAAAACGTTGATGCTTTTTGATGGGTGGAATACCAGGAAGTTCAAATGGGTAAACAAACACATGGAGTGAGTGGAAAGAAATATATATGAAACATACTTGGTAGTTTTAGGTAGAGTAATTGGTGAAGTAGCTAACAATAATGTGAGATTTTGGCAAGACTTGTTTAAGCTTGTATTATATGGCTGCAGATGAGTTCCCAAGTTTACTAATTTCTCATGTATGATGACACAAGGTTGGTGTGCAATCACTTGTTCAGATAAAACCTTTGTGAACTTGAATGGGAAATTTGAGAGGCTTTACAATCAAGAAACCAATTTTACATAAGAATATTAAACACTTTGGCCAGGATGAGCGGGATGTAGAAGAGTTAAAGCTTACTTGGAGAATTCTCACGCCTTAAAAAAGATGTATTTGGGACTAAATACAAGAGAAGATTCTGGTAATGTAATAGATGGTTTGTTAGAAGGAAGAAAACTTGGCCAACCCCGCATTTATCCCTTCAGAAGTTCTAGCAATCATATGTTCCATGATCGACATCATCATCATCATTATCACTCTTTCTACTGCCCCAACTATTACTGGATCCGCAACACTATATAAAAGCAAAATCTTTGAAGTAAAACCATTTCCAACCACATTCCTACCATGTCTACTTAATGTAGTCCTACTCCTAGATAGACAAGGGTCTACTTGGAGCCAACTAGATCAGGCCCTTCTGAACAGCTAGCCGAATAGGGTAGAATTGAAGAAATTGGGTCAGCTTCAGGGTTAGGGTTAGGGTATGGACAAGTGTGATAGATGATAAAGCTAGGCAGGTCTAGGGGAGTATAATGAGCTAGGTTAAGTTAGGTTTGAATGAGATTTTAAATTCCAGGAAATTAGGGTTTCGGGTTTTGGGGAAAAAGAAGATAATGGAATTAGGGTTTAGAGTAGGAATTTGGACTAGGGCTTCTGGCCGAGTGTTAGGAACAGTAGAAGGGTAGTTAGGCTGTGTTTAGAGTGAATTCTGATGGCTGGAAGTGATGGATCTGTAATTAGGGTTTTGGGGGAATTAATGGAGGATGAGAGAATTAGGGTTTGAACGATGGTTTAGGGCAGACACTAAAGTCGAGTGGAAGGGTTATTGTGAGGATGTTATGTCTGACATTTGAGTGGATTTGAATGATAGAATAGTGCTGGACAGGTTATAGATGGAGCTAGGGTTTAGGGGATCGAATGTAGGAAGGTATGCTTAGGTCTGAGGATTAGAAGGAGGGTAGTTGCAGAAAACTGTAAATAACTTATTGGATTTGCAGGTTCTTTAATGCCAACTTGAAGAAGAGCTAGAGCAGGTCCTCCCGATCTACAAGATGCAAGGATTCGATCGGAGTTCTCCAATCCCTTCCACCTTGATATGACTCACAAGGTCTCCTTGATATTACCCACAAGGTGTACTCATATGGAGCTAAACAGCAGCAGCAATGGCAGCAGCAAACGGAGTCTATTTTTTTAGTCTGAATAATGTGGGGGAGCCTTTCCACGGTTTTATTAATATAATAGGCCTAAGGGCCTGATTCCTAAAACTATTACAAGTCCTCCTCCTTCAGAAATTGTGGAGGGGTCTGACTTTAAACACTTTAAACAATTAAACACCTGAACTTAAAAAGATTCCTTAGTAACCAATAGGATATAAGACCCTATAAGCCAATAGGATCATTTCACTTAAATTGGACCAAGTATGAACCGGTTCAATTTAAGTTTACAATGGAACTAAAAAAAAACTAAGTATAGAAAGCAGAAAATAAACTAAGGCTAAAATGACTAAGGCTCCTTGCTAAGGCCCTATGATTAGGATGGCTTCTTCAGCTTGTGGAGGCTTGGATTTACATCACTACTTTAGGTATTTGGATGTGTTTATATCATAATCCTAATGCAATACCAGGTTACAAAATCCTTAAATATGGGTTGCTGTGGGCCACCAAAGTAATAAAAATCTCAAATAAAAGTTTCAATGGCAATTTTATAAATATCAAGAATAGTTCGGGACACTTTTGGAAGAAATAAAGGACCTTGGGACATAGGGGGGTAAGTACATTGAAAGAAAAGGGCTCTCCTGGAATTTCATAATAATTTTTGGTAAAATAAAAACCACTTTTGAAAAGGGGTAAACCTGTAATTTCAGAACACTTGAAAACTTTTCCGGAATATAAAATAGACCTCGGACCAAAAATGAAATTCTGATTAGCGGTGAAGGGCTATTCTAAAAAGTCCTTGGACTGTTGTTGTTTATAATATCAGAAAGACAGAAAGTATACATACAACAGTTTACTGAAAGATGCATGATGAGTGTACTTTCTGGTAAAATAAATTTCAAATTGCAGATTACGATAGAACAACAAATACAAGCCAGTAGACCTCTCTTCCAAAGCAACGAAATCTGTTCCAGCAATTTCTTCTCAAACCATAATCTACCTCCAGTAGAGGGAATAGCTGCAAAATAACTAGAATTCAGAGAGAAAAGAGGAAACTATAGGAAGAGGAAGGCTGGTACAGAAAAGGAGTCGTTGAAGAGAATACAAGAGAATACTCCTGGAAATGATGAAATCAGAGGAGAAGGAACAACGAAAAGAAGCAGAAAGTTGTGGTTCTGTCACCATCTTCCACATATGTACATCAGCACACCACCAATAAAACTAATCAAGTCTTCATTAACTCTGATAATTGATGGTTATATGCATCCAAATATAAAGACTTGAAAACAATCCTAACTGTGTCCTCTAATCAAAACTCTTGCCTCTTACGAATCCTATCGTTGGCTAAACAGGAATAAAATATTAATAAATATCAAATAACAAAAATAACCCCAGATAAGGAAATAAATTCCTAAAGATCCCAATTAGACAAAACCCAGATTTGGACCTGGTTTTGAAGCTGGTCCAGCAATGGATTTGCAACTGCATCAAGTCCCTCGGCCTCACATCTTTTGGAATTAGATTCAGTTTCATATTCTAAAAATTTATGGCACAATGTCATCAACGGCTTATATGAAAATAAGCTGACATAAGTAGGGATGTAAGTGGACCAGATTCGGCTCAGATAGTGCTATATCCGCATCTGCATCCGATTAGCTTTCGGACGGATTCGGATAGTGCTAAACGGATACGAACATGGATACGGATCGGATATTTTATCTGTTTACACGTTAATATAGCTTTTCGGATCGCTATAGCCTATCCGTATCTGCATCCGTTTAGCTTTCGGATGGATTCATATAGTGCTATATGGACACGGATACGGAAACGGATTTCGGCTATTCATTTATACCCCTCGACATTAGGTATAATTGTTCATGCTTTCTTATGATTAAGATGGGTATGGTTGTTCATGCCTCTGAATTAAGTGTGTAAAGCTATAAATTGCATCTAACAGAATGCTTTCAAGTATTTGAAAGGACATGATCTCTACCCCCCCCCCCCCCACTCCCTTGTTTTAAGTCAAGGTGGGACTCTTGTTGTGAGTTAAGTACTTCTTCTGAATATGTGTTTAATATAATAGCATGAGTAGAAACCATTTTGGGAGCCTATTTGCCCTAAGATAAGGTGGTGGAACTTTAAAGGAGATTCCTTGAATGCATTTATGGATAAAATGGTCAAACAAGGAAAGTGAGATTGTGAGGGAGATACTAACCCAATGTGAAACGAGATGACAACTTGTATTTAGAGGGTTGCTAAAGAGATTCTAAGGGAAACGAAAGGTATAAGTCATACCCCTCGGGAGGCTTGTGTTGGAATTTAAGACATGAAGATGAGGAAGAAGATGAGAGAAGAAGAGAGGAGGAGCAGAAGAAGAGGAAGGCAAAGAAAGAGAGGAGAGATAGTTCGGTGGAAATGAAATGAATAAAATTCATTCATGGAACCAAAACTAAGTTCAACAATGAAATGAAATAAAAAAGTACTCGTTCAACCACTGATTACAAAAGCATTGAGAGAGAGAGAGAGAGAGAGCTTTGGATTTTAAACTAAATCTGATCAACCATCCTTTAAACAGAGGAACCATCCATGCGCAGTGGTTGCAAGGGGTGTGTGAGTTGTTGGATTCGTAGGGGTGTGTGGATTTAAGATTTGTGCTCTAATTTCACAATAAATGATTGTGAACGAGGGGCAGTGGAGAGTAACTTTCGCTGGAGAGTTGCTGGGCAAGGGGAGGTCTGTTGGAAAGTTCTATCTTCTTCACCTTCTTTGGAGATGGTATGTAGCAAAGCCCTAAACCTTTTTTGAAAATCGATTGGGGAATTTTAGATTTGAGTATGTAATAAGGGTAACAATGGTATTTCGATTTTATCATTTTAGTTCAAGATATAATAAGGGTAAAACTGTCTTTTACATTTCAAAACTAACACCTATCCAACATTGGCATCCTTCATGGGTATGGACGTAATTGTTCAAACAACAGGGGTGTTCTGTACAATGGGGTTCATGGTTCGAGATCTCGGCGAGTTGGTGCATTTTAAAAAAAAAAAACTCGGTAGCTGGTTTTGGGGATTTTTGACCAAGTTTGGTCATGAAACTTTGTTTACAGCCTATTTTGGGCCATTTAAACACAATGACATTATCAGATAATCTAAAATCAAAGTCCAAGTACGGGTTTGACTTCGGACCCTAGTTTGATAGGCTACGCGTACTAATTGGCCCTATTCTATACATAATTTAGTTATAGAAAGCAATGAAAGCTTACAATTAATATAAAACAACTTCAATAAGCGTTACAAATGTAAAAGTGTAAAATACATCAATCTTAACAAATGCATCTATCATCCTTCCAAGCCATGTTTCTGAAGCCAGTAAGGCTTAGACTGCCCCACATAGGATTCCCATGTCATAGTGCTGTTGAAGAAATGGGTGTAGTCTACCACACAAGTCATATAAGTGTTGTCATCAGCTATCCCAAGGTACCCTATCCTAGGGTATGGAAGAGGCAATTGCAATGAGATTGATCCACTGCTAAAGGCTTCAGGCTATTGAACTACCATTGACATGTATGGGTATGGTTGGGTTGGGATTGTGAATGTCGTTCACAAAACCTGACCTAGTGCTGCGACTGTCGAACTCATGTGCAGAGTGTACTGACTGCGGCTGCCCAAATTGACCGTAGCCATTGTATTCGGAACCGTTGCTCTCATGGTCATACTCATAGTCATGCTGAGGCTGAGATGCATGCTACGATTGACGCTCACTAGTAGTATCTATACTCATGATTCCGAAACTTTCAAGCATGGTCTTCAAAGTCAAGTCCTCATCCTAAGCTTGTAAGGTGTGACTATTTGCGACGCGGGCGTCTTTGGTACATTCAAAATTTAAAAAAAAAAAGTAATAATAGAAAAATAATTTTGACTCCATGAAGTCATAGATCGGCCAGAGATGTGTAACATATATTCTCTGACACTTAACCACCAAGATTCGAACATATTTTTTTGGGAAAAAAAAGATTTTGGGAAAAATGATTTACCTGTTTACCTTGCAATCCTCCAAACTTCTTCAAACTTCTACAAATTTGATGTTGGATGCAGGTTCTCTGCGCAATCTGGTGAATTTGGGATGGGGTATGTGTTTTTTGCCGAGATCAGCGAGATCTCGACTGGTCTCGGTCGAGATGGAATTATGTAAAGGCCCAATCGAGTTGAACTGAGATCTTGGCGAGATGATGTAATATTTTTGTAACGCATAGTATCTCATCTCACGATCTCGCTGAATTCTTGTTCCATGATGGGGTTACATCAATGATCAACCCTAAGTCCTTATTTCTTTACGCTTTTCATGGACAATTTAACCAGAGACATTCAAGACGAGGTTCCTTGGTGTATGTTTTTTACTGAAGATATTGTTTCGGTGGAAAAGGCAAAAGCAGGGATTAACACCAAGTTGGAGGTATGGAGATCAACCTTGGAATCAAAAGGTCTTAAAATAAGTAGCACAAAGACAGAATATATGGTATGTATTTTAGCTACATTAGGACGGTTAATAAGGTGGTGAGTATTTAGGAGAGGAAAATTCCATAGAGTGATTACTTTAGATATTTGGGCTCAATAGCAAATAAAGAAGGTGACATAGAGGATGAAGTAGCTCTGAGGATTAAAATGTGATGGATGAAGTGGAAAGGTTCGTTCCTAGTGCTTGTGTGATCGATATATCCCTTTAAAATTTAAAAGGAAAATTTTATAGGGCTGTCATACGTCCAACTATGATGTATGGTGCAAATTGTTGGGCAGTGGAGACTCAAGAAGTGTAATATAGGTGAACGCAGTGTAGCAGAGATGATGTAGATCCCAGCCCCATGCATGGGCTGATATACAATCGAAGGAAGAAGCCAAGACCAGTCAGCTCAAGCCTATCCAGTCCCTAACTTTGGGATAGAATTGGACAAAATTGGACCAGCCAATTTGTCTTCATCAAGCCATTTCTCAGCATCAGCTTCTCATCAGCAGCTTGTAAGCAGCTTCTCATCAGCAAGTATCTACTACTATTTGGTTAAGCCTTCATTATAATAGAGGCCTTATTGTAAGTTTTTGGAAGAATAGAATAAATGATAAATGAAGCTTGCTTTTGCAAACCATTGTCTTGAGAAAGGCTGAGAGATCAACTGAGAGAGTTGAGGGTGAGAAGCCCACGGCTGAGACGGCCCTCTATCCCCATTACTCTTCTATCTTCTGTTCCAATTGCTGATTTGTTTCCTTAGTCTGAAGTTTATTGATTGAGATCAAGATCCTGCCTGGGGTTAGATCATTCGTGAACCTTCCATTAAATTGGTATCAGAGCTATGGGAGAACCAAGCTCCAATCGGCTGACGGATAATGCTAGTCAAGGGCAACTCATTCTAGCAGTCCAACAACTGTCCGATAAGCTTGCTGCTACGGACCGAGAGATTAAAGAGTTGAGGAAATCACAACCCAACAGCCAACAACCTACGGTGAACCGTGCCCCTAGGCTTGCTCTACAACCAGCAAGGCGTGTGAGCTACAATGATCTGCACGAAGAAGAGGAGGGTGATTCAATAATCACAGCCATTGAATCCATTCCGGAGATGTTGGTGTGTGAACCATAGCTTGATGATGATTGGGCTGTTGATGTTACCTTTGAAGGAGAAGAGTGTGAAGATATCCTGGGTGATAACAATGACATCTGTGAAGTTAATGTTGAAGTTCCAGCAATTTCTGTCGTCATGAAAGAGTCGGCCCTTGATGTTCCGAATGCTGAGGCTTACATTGAAGAATTTATAGCAAGCAAAGTTGAGGCAGTGGATGATGTGGAAGTTGAACACGTGGAATTTGTTATTCCACCAAAGTACTTTGAAGAACGAACTCCACACATTCTGGTTTACATTTGTATGTTCAAGGAGCTGCAAGAATATTTGTATGGACAGAAATTTGACATTCACCATACCAAGTTTACCCCTACCTTCTTCAAAATTTGAGGTCGAATTTTTTCTAAGAGGGGGAGAGTTGATGTAGATCCCAGCCCCATGCATGGGCTGATATACAATCGAAGGAAGAAGCCAAGACCAGTTAGCTTAAGCCTAACCAGTCCCTAACTTTGGGACAGAATTGGACAAAATTGGACCAGCCAATTTGTCTTCGTCAAGCCATTTCTCAGCAGCAGCTTGTAAGCAGCTTCTCATCTGCAAGTATCTACTACTATTTGATTAAGCCCTCACTATATATAGAGGCCTTATTGTAAGTTTTTGGAAGAATAGAGTGAATGAAAAATGAAGCTTGCTTTTGCAAACCATGGTCCTGAGAAAGGCTGAGAGATCAACTTAGAGAGTTGAGGGTGAGAAGCCCACGGCTGAGACAGCCCTCTATCCCCATTGCCCTTCTATCCCTCCATATTCTCTTCTATCTTCCTTTTCTAATTGCTGATTTGTTCCCGTAGTCTAAAGTTTATTGATTGAGATCAAGATCCTGCCTGGAGTTAGATCATTTGTGATTTAACTTTACATTAAGAGATGAGGATGTTGAGATGGATGTGTGCAAGACTAGGAAGGACAAAGTGAGGAATGACCACATTAGAGCTGATTTGAGTGTAACTCTGATTCAAGATAAGGTACGTGAGAGTCGTTTTAGGTGGTACGATCATGCCCAACGAAGGCCTAGAGATGCCCTAGTACGGAGGAGTGATTTGGTCTAGATTGAATGGTACTAAAAGAGCCAAGGGCAGGCCTAAATTAACCATATAAGAGGTGGTAAGGAAAGACATGCATAGCTTAGGCCTTGTATCATGTATGATGTCGAACATAAATGATTGGAGAGGAAGGATACATTTGGCCGATAAGGCTATGTTGTTATTGTATAAGTAGAAACCATGTGAAAATCGTTGCTTTTTTGCGTGATATGCCATAATGCCAAACCAACTGCATGTAAATATGAAGCTATAGTTAGAATCATGGAATCAATTTTCTTGGCGGTCATTTTGTGTACTATTTAGTGCGAGTGGCTGGCTGTAAGTTATTTTCAGAATGCTAGTCTGCAACGTATTAACCATCAAAGTAGAAATGTATTAATGTTTGTATTGGATGAACTATTGGCCAAACCCACTTCAATGTTATAGTCATACAATTCTCTCCAGTTTCTGTTTCTGTTAGTTTGATAATAATATGGATCTGAGTACTAACTGGTTCTTGCACATCGTTATTATTGTAATATGTTATTTTTAGGTGGGAAATTGTCTCCTTTACTGACTTATAGAGGCAGACACCATTATGCTAGTTTTTTCATGTTCAGTAATTGCATTGTCATCATATGTCAACCTATAAGCTTACACTCACTAACTTCTTTGCCACAACTGGTGTGTTGAACAGCTTTTAGAGCTCAAATTTCAGTACCACCAGGATTCACAGTTTCAAGCAGGGCTCCTCCTCCCGGTTTCTCTTCTCAAGAGAGAATGGACACATCTTTCGAAGCTACTTCTGGTATTCTATTTTTTTGCTGTATATGTATATTGTCACACTTCTAGTCATTTAGCTTTGCCATTTTAACTTTGTTTTTCTAACCTGTTGCCAGGGAATCATCTACTTCAAAGCTCTTCTTTCAGAAATCAGTATCAGGCCCCACCAACTGGAAATATTGGCAGTAGCATTGGAGATGTTGAATTTATTGATCCTGCAATATTGGCTGTTGGCAAGGGCAGGCTGCCGAATGGGATAAATAGTTCAGGCTTAGATATGAGACCAGGTTTTTCTCCACAGGTTACTCCGGAAAATGATGCAAGGTTTCAGTTGTTGATGCAGCATTCAATCTCTACTCACCAGATGCAGCATTCCATCTCTACTCACCAGATGCAGCAATCCATTTCCACTCATCAGAACGTCAGATTTGCTGACCATATTGGCGACAGGTTCTCCTGGAGTGATGCTTATAGTATTCCTACAAGGATTTTGGAACAACCACAAGCTAGTAACCTGGCCCCTTATGCACAGCTGTCTCTCCAACAGTCCAGAAATGCGCGTTTTCCAAATGGCCATTGGGATGCTTGGAATGAGGTACAGAACAGTAGTGACCTGGGTATGGCAGAGATTCTGAGAAACGAGAGACGGGGGTTCAACAAGTTTTTTCCTGGTTACGAGGATTTGAAGTTTAGGATGCCAAGTTCAGCTGATATATACAACAGAGCATTTGGGATGTGATCTATATTCGAGATGTAACTTTTCTTTAGCTGGCTTTGGTTTCCTTTATACAGAGCAGGTTTGACCATGTGCCTAACAACAATATATGCTCTGGAGTTGATTCTGGTTTGATTAAGCAGTTCTCTCTGTTAGAGGAAGCTTGGAGAAAGATTGAATGAGCTCTCCTACATCTTGGTTACAGAATGTTGATGACTTCGGGTTCTAGATTTTGGCAGCTGAGGAGCAATTTTATCTCTTAAAAATAATGTGTCCTCATGCATACCCACATGCTTTGGATCAGGACCCTGTTTAGCAAGGGATTCTACTCGGCCTAAAAGCGGAAAAGATTTGGATGAATGCAACCTCTTATTTTTTCTGTGTTCATTTGGATGGCAAAAGACACTATCTACTGTCATTGCATGGAATCTTCCTTTCAGATGATAATGAATTGATCTTGCTGGTCATTGGTCTAGTTTATCTCTTAGGGGGTGGCCTAATCTGAGGTGTAGTGCTGGTGTCTTGTCTGAACGTCAGACCAACTTGTGGGCCTATAACCCATGGCGTGTGCTCTCTGTATTGTTTGTGCTACTATATAAATGTGTGTTTTCTGATGGGCAGGTAAGCTGTAATGGGAACCTTTGCTTGATGGTGCCATGGGGTACAGGTTCACCGCCAGAGGGGATTATTATGATCACACTTGAAAGAGTGAAATTTGAGCTGTTGAAGTCGCATAACTGAAGAACAGAATCTGGAAAATTTGTTCATTTGTTCATAGTGCTTGAAAATTTGTTTGGATTATGATTCGAGAAAGAAATTGACAAAAATGTTCATACTATGTCCTTTTCTTCATTTACCTTTAAATAGAAGGGCATTCTTGAGCTTTGTATACAGTTGTATCTGTTATTAGGGCATGCTATGTAAGTTGATGTGCCCTCCATTGCCACATCAGTAACTGCTCTTAGCAGTTGAGTAGGAAATGCAACTGCAGGTAACTTCCTTGATGGGAGGAAATCACTTTGTAGGTTATAAAGAGTGTCCCTGGTTATGGGTAACGTAGTCATTGGAGAGATCATCTATTATACTGCATCCTGAGAGATCCAAAGAACCAGAAGGAGATTCTCTGTATGTTTCTGGCTTTGCAGACATCGCTGTTTGGATAGATCGGAGAGTTGTCAATCCAGTTTTGAGTTGGGAAGTTCCGCAATCCTCCTTTGGTATTATTTTCTCACAATCAAACTCTACTATTTATTGTTTCTGTTTTTGGCCTCCTGCATATGTACATGTCTTCTGCCTTTTGTGCTTTCAATGTTTAGCCAATCCTTCGACTTTACAGCTATGTAAGGATTGGAGCATAGCTCAAATGCCATTATCTTGGGTCCAGCAGCACAGGAGAGATGGGGTAAAAATACGTCTCGTATTGTGTGGTAGGATTTTCTTTTCATGTGGTGTCTGCGTGTGTGTGTGTGCCTCTTCCACCCACCATAAGGTTATTAAACTTGGAATTGGGATATCAATCGCGGGTCTAGCCGAATCTGATTCAGCAGGAATTGACTGGAATCAGGATTGAAACCCAGCATGGATGAGCACCTCTGGATTGGTCAGAATCCGGATTGGGCTTGGCCAGTCGTTTTGGATCGTCCAATTCGGATTCGGATTGTGCTAGGCGTAGCTGGTATGTGTTATAGAAAAGCTTGGATTAGCCAGGGAAGCGCTCTGTGGTCTGGTCAGGAGCTAGCCTTTGGGTTTGTCAAGGTTGTGGGTTTGGATGGTTGCCTGAACAGCTTAGAAATCACATGTTCAGCCGGTTTGTTTTCTGCTGGTGTGTAATGGTGTGCTAATCCTGTGAGGTACGTTAATTTCGGGGTTGAATTTCAAGCACCGTCCGTGACTGTTAACTCTATGGTCGGAAGGTTATTTTGGTTTTGCTCCCCAGTGGTGCTGTGATTGCCGTTACTGTGGGCTTCAAACTTTGGATGGAGCTTGTAAGGGAAGGGTTTGTACAAGTCATTGTTGAACCCCTTACCTGTTGTGAATTCAGCTCGAGTCTTGTTGGCAATGTTTTAAAAATCGGGATTTGATCGGTTGAGGCTGATCCAGTTTGGCTGATTCCTTGACGGAAACTAGGGTTAGCAAAGGCAGTGTTGGACGATGGTGAATTAAGATTGAGAAGTATTTTTATTAAAGGATGGAGAGGCATTTGTATTTTGGAGTTGATTCGCATTGATGTAGGTGGTAGGGCATTTGTGTATATCATCATTTGGGATATTTTTACTTTTAAGGGAAAAAAAACTCTGTTTGGGAGTGTGGCCTAGGCCAGCACTCCCTCCAGTCTATCTCTCTCTACTTCATATGAAAAAGACACCTATGACCCTTTGTATTGAAGAGGAGAGAGATAGACACAGGGAGTGTTGGCGTAGGCCACACTCCCGGTCAGAAAACTATTTCCTTGTACTTAAATGTATAAAAAAAGGATAATATTTGAAAAGTTCAAGGATTCCTATTCAGTCGTTGAGGACCAATTAGGGAAGTTCATCAATAACCTTGATTAGATTAGGTGGGAGTATTTGTCGGATATTCTGTATATAAATCTAATCTCTATTGAGAGCCCCAAAAACATCATATTGTATGATGTTGCAACTTTTGAAATAGTGGTGATTATTCTGAATAAGAATCCATCTAAACTTGTGCCCAATGAACCTCTTGAACAATGAATGACTGTAAGCTTATTATGTGATTCTTAAGGTACTGACGAGGTAGAAGACTTCTACATATTTGTCTTAGTTCTTCAGATCAAACGAACTTTTATCGAGGCCATATAGGATTTAGATACATTTTTATGTTTTTTGATCAAAATAGGATTTAGATACAAAAATAATAGAATATTATCGCTTTAGAATTCTTTTTACATTCGGACAAAGTTTGATGTTTTTACTGATAAACTTATAAAAGGATGAAAGAGAACGATTGGACAAGAGAGAATTTCAAAGTATGAATGTTCACAAAGGTCGTATGAATAGGATGAACATCTCTATTCATCATCACCTATCTTACTTCGGGTGACAAAATGAAATGTCTATAGGGCAAAAAATGGCTAAAGGACCCAAAATGCAATGCAAAGATGCATGGGTGGAGTTAATGAAAATTCCTAAAGTGTTGTAAAATGAGATATAAACATCAATTAACAATGGAATGATATAGAGATGTTTTATGAATTTCGAAACTGGGGTAAAGTGACCAAAATATTCTTTTAGGCTTTGAAATGCAAAAAATGCAAGAAACATTCGATGCAAAAAATGGTTTTAAACATTATACTGTTATAAGACATTAGATACTTGTTTTTTGTGATTTTTGAAATTCGGAATAAGGTGTAGGATGGCCAAATTACAAGAATACCCTTATGCACAAGGAATGCATTAGTATTCATTAAAAAATTGTGGCAAAAAATTATAAAATTCGGCGAGGTGATGCCTGAAACCGTAATATAACTACTGAAAAACAAATAAAACACAGAAATTGCATGATTTGCTACTTAAGAATGCAAAACTCTGTTTCTGAAAAACAAAAACTATCTACTTATGGAACATGAAACCATGAGCAAATAGAAGAGAAAAACAATGAAAATATATAGCAAATATATATAAGGGTAGTTTGGGAATTTTAAAATACTATAAAGGATAAGGATTAGGACAAACGTGGGAAGCAGGGTTGATGGGGTGCAGTTGGTTAGGGGTGATGAGGATATCGGGATAAAAAAAAAAAAAAAAAAAAAAAAACAGAAACTACCGCGATAAAATTATCTAAAAATTTTAAAAAACCAAGGGAGAAGTAGGGGTGCAACTTTGCTTTTCTAGGGAAATGAGAAGAGAAATTCAGGATATGGAACTTTGAGTAAATATGGTATAATATAGGTGAGTGATAGTAGTTGCCCCTAAAGTAATCAGTTGGGAAACATCAAGAGGCGTGGTGGTGGCTGCAAGTCGCAGTTAGGGAGAGGTCATTCGAGTGACTCTTCTCCTCAAACCCCCACCCTTGGCCGCCCTCTCCTCTTGGAGCTGGGATGCCACCCCTGGCTGCCCTCTCGGCCTGCCATCTTTAGTGGCCTATGGGCCTTAAAAACAAGAATCAGTTTAATACTAGAAACCAACCAGCATTGGGCCCACCTCGCACCAATTTTTTAATTTAATCTCCTTTTGATCTTCATAACCATGGTTTTGAGGAATCGTTATTGGACTTTTACTCCCAAAAAAAAAAAATCATCAGTATTGGATCGACTGTTTTGTAACGGTATTGGTGGATTCCTGGCTGATCCAAATCAGTGGATGGGTTTGAAAAAGGGTAAAAATGTAAAAAAAATATTCTATTTTTTTAGAATAAAACAGGGGTATACCGTATACCTGATCCGTTCCAGATCGATGCGGATCGGTGTTGCCGACACCGGTTAAACCCTGCCCATAACCGTTCAAACCACCCTCTCTGCTTTCCGAGGCTCTCTTTTGGAGAGAATTTTTTTTCCGGAGATTGTTGGATGCCTTAGTAGAGTCTCGAAGGCTTGAAGCTGAAGGCGAAGGAAAGCTATCAGGAGAAGAGAGATTGGAATTCAGTTATTTTGAGGACTCAGGTTGAAATTTCATTTATTCTTTTCTCAACTTTGTCCTGGACGTTTATTCTTGTACCATTTTTAGTCCCTCCCCAACCTTCCCCCCTATTTCATAGCTTAACTCGAGCAAAAAAATGGGTCGTATTATTTCTAGGATTTTACCTATGTTTTGCCCTTGATTTCGGCAAATTTTCTCGGTTTTATCTGCTTATGCTGGTGTTGAATTTTAACTGTGTCTTTGTTATTTGGATAATTGTTGTTAGAGCTGTCTTTTGTGGATAACAACAATTGTAGACCTACTCAAGGGGAGCCTAGCATGGATACCAGCGATTGGAGAACTCAACTTCAACCTGATTCACGGCAGAGGATTTTGAATAAGATGTAAGATTTTTTTTTTTGGTTGTTAATGCGTTGCTTGGGATCATGTTGTTAAGGAATTCTACAGATTTCATCTCCATGTGTATGGTTTTGTATTTGCTCTGTTTATGTTTACTTAAATTTTAAACTGGCTTTGATTAGAAACTGAAGGATGGAAAGCAAAACATGTTCCCCCTTCTGGTAACTTTTTTTCGGTTGAAATATGTGGGTTTTGCGTCGGTGGACTATCTCCATTTGTTACTTTGTTGTAGAGTTAAAAGTTGGTCTGTATATTTTCTTCTGCTACTGATAGGTTAAAAAGTATAAATTTCATGAGTTTCCTGCAAAATTGTATATCCTCTGCTATTTTAAGTTATTCTGCAATTTATTATCTTGTTCTTACTTTGAGATTGCATGAACACATGTGATGGATGGATAATCCTGTCCTGAAGAAGCAAATATTTTTTGCTTATATACATAAGCGAGGTAAACCATATGACAGACTTATAAGCCAAGTCTGCAGCCTCCAGTTAACAGAGTAAGAGCCGGTTGAGTATCCTTCCTATACTATGAAGGAAGTCCGATTTGGAGGTCTAATAGAGTTGACTTTTAATAACAATATTTTGGCTTTAAACTTCTTGAAATGTAAGAGTGTGAAATAATAATATATATTTTGCAAAAAGAAGTAAATCTAGTGGGCAATCCAAAGGGTCATGATCATTTAAATTGGTTTTCTGAAGCGTGGAAAAGAAAGAAAGAAAACAAAAGTACTGCAGTTCAAAGGGTCATGATCATTTAAACTGCGACAAAAAGTGTGTGGTAGAGGTGGGAGAGCTGAGCACGTGGTAAATCCAAAGGGTCATATGATCATTTGAACTTTAAGATCTGCTCTGCATCCTTCCACGTGGCACAAATGCACATTGCTGCATTATAAACAAAAAACTTTGCCATGCATAAAGAGAAATGGCCCAACTTGCACAAGATTTGGGGACATTGATTCGAGTCATGATTCACTTGCCCTCTTGAGGACGGAAGAAATTTACATCATTAGCAATTATAGAGCCTTGTGCATATGCCACTGGATTGGGATCTTTCTCGAGTCCTAGACTGCTAGCGTGGGTATACCAGTTTTCTATTTTGTGTAAATTCCTCAGAATTGTTTAATTCTTGTTTTGTAATTTACTACGACTTGAATGAGGGTATGCCAGGATTGCCCTGAAAAGGGTAGTAGTGACATGCTTAGTTGTTTTTTTTCTAAGCTATTCTGACTCATTTTGCTCCAAATTTTTTCTGGAGCCCTTTGATATCGTTGCTAACCTCCTGAAAATTTTCCGTAATTTTTTTCTATTGTTTTTTTGTTTATTTTGAATTCATTCATGTTTCATGTCGTAATTGCTCCTTTAACATTTTGTTAATTTTAATTGTATATTCATGTCATTCCTAGATTTCCTAGCATCTAGTAGGTGCATTTAGGTTATGCTCACTGCGTTATAGTATTTGATATTGTTTTCTCATGTTTACATAACATTGCACGGAAGGTTAGTTTGGTCATTTGACCATTTTTATCCTCAGCCTGAGTTTTACAAAAATAAACAAATAGTTTCTTGTCATCTTATATTTGTATCATGATAGTTAGATGAAAAGATACGTGAAACTTAGAAGTGTTTTACTGAATCAATTCAGTGTCAGAATTTGTATAGGAGAGTTCATGTTACATGGTGTTTTGTGGTTAAAAAACTTGACAGTTGTTGGACACAATTTTTAGGAATTAGTTGTCCACCCTTATTTCTTGTTTGTTGTACATGCTGCTTGATCCCACCTCCATCTCACCAAAAAGACAAAGGCATATATAATAAGCTTGGAATCCTCACTTTTTTCTATTCATGTCATAAACTACTGAATACAAATGTGGCCAGTTTAATCTGCATTGCTGTGGAGCAATATCTGATGTGATGAAATTGATAATAATCTAAACCTTATTCTTACCTATAGGAGTTGTGATGAGATCTCTATAATTTTTTAGTCTATGATTGCTCTTTAAAAATAAATATAATGTTTAATGAAATATGGCATGCTATCAGAGTTGAGTTTTTATTTATTTATTTATTTTTAAAGCCATAATCTGGATGGATAAATGTAAATGCAAATGTTTTTTGTTGTATAATTGAGATATTATTTGTCTTTTCTTTATTTGTTCATATTAATTCCTAACTTTGTAAGTATGCATGAGCTGGCAATTAAAAGTTCTTATATCTTGGGAAGATAAGTGTTGATGCCTTTGTTTACATTCATGTAACTGTCATGCGCATTTCCTAAACCTGCATTATTCTTATAGATGATATCTATATCGGAATGCAGGATAGTCAAAACCTGTTTTCAAGTGTGCCTACGCTGAAGTTTCTTACTTTCAACCTTTGGGGCCTTGAACAATTCGAATTGCTATAATTTTATTCAGAGGCTACTTGTCATTTAAGCCTGTCTGGTATCCAGTTATGATTTTTCTTGAGTGATTCTTCTGGAAGCACTTCTTTGATTCTTATTGTAAATGAGTACTTTCCTTATGTGCACCAACACTAAAATTGAGGAAGTGATTCTGATGTTGAGAAGCAAAACTTAATGATCATCCAAAGAAGTGAAACCAAACATTATGTTTTTCTACATTTTCAGCATTAGAGATTTGTGGGAAATGTTTAATGTTACTCACCTGTAGTGGTGATTTAAGAGCTTCTCTGTCTCTCTAATACATTTTTTCAATTAGAGTTCTGAGGAAGTGTATTTGGTTTGAAAAACTTAAATATGACCGTTCTGCTGGTTATTAGAGCTACAGTTTATTTGTTGTTGCTTTTCTAAGAACCTCATTGACTCTTAGTCAGTATTTTATTATAAAATAATGTTTTGCATCCACAGAATGGAGACTTTGAAGAGTAACCGTCCAATTTCTGGCCCAGAAGGGTTAGAAGAACTTAGGAAAATTGCTGTAAGATTTGAAGCAGGGGTTTATTCTGCTGCGGCAAGCCAGGTACTTTCATTACTTTGTTATATGGTTTCTTCTCTTTGCATTGCTGAATGCTTTCTGTTAAGTTTTAGTCTTTATATTAGGTCCACAGGCCCACTGTTTCTATTGCTTTATTGTTTATTGTTTAGCTTAATTAGTAAGGGCACTATTGGTATTGTATTTTCTTTTTCTTATGTCGGTTATGTACTGCCTTTGGTCAATTTGGCCACGGTTTTCTCATTGTTCACCATACAAACTGTGGGGAAGTTCTCTCCAATATCTTCTATATGTCAACTCCCTTCTTCTTCCTTATTATTGTTGCTAGTCTTTAATGCATTGGTACTGTCACATGGTATCAGAGCATTAAAGAACTGGTGGTATGAAAGCTGTTCTATTTTGAGAGTTCTCTTTGGTTATGAGGTATTAATTTATTACTATTCTGCCCTTTTTTTTTTTTTTCTTCATTGGAGTTCTTTATCTACGTTGATCTAATCCGTTGCTGCTATTGATGATATTGCGAGTGTTCTTGATTATGGGATTTATTGTGATGCTGGTTATTGCTGCCGTATGAGGATGGATTATCCTGCATAATTTGTCCCCGTGTAGTGCTACACGTGAGGGTGAGATTGGAATTATCATCTGATATTTGGAGATTATTATTGTTGTCTTCTCTAGTTATCAGCTGAAGATAATTATTTACTTTTTTCGTGTCATCTGCTTTTATCCTCAATAACAATTTATTACTTGTTGTTTTCAGCAACAAGATTCTTTTATGTGGTTCTCAGCAATCTTATGTTGTGTTATATGGTTTGCAGTAACCTATGTCGCACTTCAACTTGTGGTCCGCACTAACCTATATTGCACTTTATTAGTAGTTGGCAGCAACCTTACTTACCTTCCTAGATGCGTAGCGTTTAGAGGATGCTGAGAATGATTTTTTGCTTGTATTTCTTGAAGTGTAGTGAACATGTCCGAAGGCCAAGATGAACTCCCTTCATCATTCAGCCAACCAAACAGAATCTGTAAATCAGTTTCATCATGGACAAGCCTGTAATTTTCCTTCAGTGCTAGTTTAAAACCCTCTGAAATTGCAACACTGATGTACGTGGGGCGGAATCAGGATTATCTTCTAGAGGGGGTCAAACTGCTACAAACCTTAATGTACAGTTTGCTCCTTGTCTTATTAATACAATCTTACTTTTTTTAGCTGGAACTAAGGGAGTCAAAACCTTGGTCCACCAGTGTTATCTAGTCAATCATTTTGTTTTGCTTCAATACAAACAATGCTTTAGAAACTAAACAGATGTCACTATGTCAGACCATTTTGACTTGGTAATTGTTGGTCCACCTGTCCAACAATCTACTCATAAAATTGTGTAACATATATATGCTTTTAACTTTTATTGCATCTAATATAAATTTGTGTGTTTGACATAGAAATAATGTCGAATTAATTGTATAGGGTTTGATTTATGGTATTTGAGGAGGTCTATTGTTCAAAACTCTTTACAAATCATTGTCTACCATAAAGATTTTTCAAATAATGCGCATGGCTAACTACCCCTGTGACCCTGTCCCAATGGTATGTTGTTCCAACAATCTGGTTCTAACCATAGTTCAAAATCTTGCCGAAATTTCGGAAATCTCAGATATTTTAGTGGGTCTGAAACGAGATAGTAGGTCGAAATGAAAAAATGCAATATTTTGGAAATTTCAGTCATCTCGTTTCGGAAATTTTGATCTAAAGAATGCACCGTTTCGTTGAAATTTCAGTCATTTTGTTTTGGTATTTTGCTCATTTCGGCATTTTTGCACCCCAAAATGGCCAAGCAAAACTCGGAGAAAAAATACAATGTTTCGGCGAAATTTCGGCTCGGAAATTTTGCTTTGGCCGAAATGGCCTTCCGAAACGAGATTTAGTACTATGGTTCTGACCATTTGAATTATTGAACTTTTTAGAGTAGATGGCTACTCCATTTGTTGTGTTCAAAGGACCTATTACCCTTTTCACGATATGGACTGCTTAGGTAGTTAGGGGTGAGTTGATTTTCTGCACAATGTAATTGCAATCTGACCATCCAATTGAAATGACCTATGGAAATATTGAGATAGAAGCAGTAGATATAATGTATTTTTTTTTCCCCAATTAGTATTTGAAGTAAAATTTAGAATTATTACCCAAGAGATTTGTCATGTATATTCTTAACCAATTGAAGCGATCTAATTTATTAGAATCTTAATGCCATGTGTAGTATGGGATACCATTTATAGCATAAACACTTGCTTTTGGTGACCCTTTACGATATTATATACTAAAAGATAAAATATGTTCACAATAGAAATTTATTTTTTGTTTACACGATATATAGATATTATGCATATCATAATATTAAGGAGTTGAATGTTTTGAAAGGGGAGGGTGGACATGGCTAATGGGATAAGCAGTACATGCCTGTCAAGTCTGGTCTCTTTCCTTCCTTCCTTTTATATAATGCGTATAAGGAACACAATTTTTGGGTCCCTCAGGATCCAACCATGATGATGCAGATTCATTTCCATAGAAGGGGCAGACCACCTCAGCTTTATAACCTATGGATCTCATCAGAAACACAATTCACTGAACACTTACAAAGAAATAAAACAACTGTGTGGGGAGCTACAGAATTGCCTTTGTTTTTTGTGTTACAGTTTTAGTACATTGGATTATGATTATAGTCTCTTTGCATCTTTCATTTGTAGCTTGTGTGGTAAATGAATATAACTTTTCTTGATTTTTCATTTCAGACAGACTATCTACGGAAGATATCTCTAAAGATGCTGGCAGTAGAGACAAAATCTCATACTCCTGGTGTGGCTGGTTCCTTACAGTCAAACCCTGTTGTTGATAACCAAAATCCGCCTGATCCAGGTACGATTTGGAGTATAGTTGTCAAGGCGTCCCCTTGGCACTGCCTTGTTGTCCAGGCTCTTTCTTGGGTCTAAGGCGACAACATGCCTTGTTGAAACTTCATGAGTTTTTGTTTATTGTTTTGTTTTTTTCATGAATATGCTTACATTATATGCTATGCTTTATTATGTGTTGATTTTCTCATATTAGGTCATTACTAGCATAATTATATCATATTGCACATTTGATCTGACTTCTATGTTGCATATATGGTTAATTATAGAAAATAATCATTGCTATTTTATATATAGTCATATACTACATGCCTAGGGTGCTATAATTATTGCTATATTACATATAGTCATATTACATTACATGTGATGTGTGTTTATTCGTTTAATGCAATGCGATGTACGTTGATACGATCATGTATGCATGAACGTTTCCGATTCCCTCATTCAAACCAAGTGTGATATGGAAATTCCTAACGGGTGAAATTCCTATGGCATCCTGTAGTCAGTGGGTGCAGAGGTACCATTGACCTACTCTTGTAGATGCCAATAAGATAATGTTTGAGTAGTTTGACGGCACTCTGCATTCGTCTCATATGAGATAAGGAAGTGGTCATGGTCAACGAGGGGTGCACTGCGATAGTGGGCACTATCTAGAGTCGTGATTCACTCCAAGACAATAGGTATACACTTGACTTGAGTACGTGTTAGCTAATAGGAATGAGCATGGTTCTCAGGTGGCCAAAATATTAGAAGTCTTTTTGACAGACAAAATCACTTCAATCAACCAACACATGCATAATGAACTTCGATAGGCTAAGTTGTACATGTAGGGGTTGAATTGTTCTAATTCAAACCTCAAAACTTTGAGGGTATCTTAAGGTGTGAGCAATCATTGTGATGCAGAATTATCACCAAACTGGGCTTCTTTTATTAGGAATAAGTCTAGGGTTGGAATAGATATATGTTGGGCCTTTGATCCCAAGGGTTTTCTATGTAATAGGCCACTTTAATGAGCCTAAACTAGGGGTATATAGGTTGTATACGGGATTAGCCCAATACTTAGTTTATTTTTATGTTTTTTAATTGAACCGGTTCAAATTGGTTGCATCTAATTGGTTCAATTTAAGTGATCATGTGACAACTTAAGTGGTCATGTGATGTAAGTTGGGCTGGATTAGGACTCTATAAGTCTAGTCATGTTTTGAGTCTATTTCCTTGAGTATTTTAGTTTCCTAGTCAGTTTAAGTTACCTAATAGGTTAGGGATAGGGTTAGGCCTTTCCTTTTAGAGTAGAAGTCTATTTTTGAGTCTTTTATATAAGTTGTAAGGGGGCAAAGCCTTGAACACGAATTTGATTAATGAAAAGCTTTTGTTTGCTGCCATTGCTGCTGCCCTGCTCTGTTGAGTGTTGCCTTGTGAATGTCAAGGTGAAGGGTGAGTGGACTCTCATGACTCTTTGCGTCTGTCCAGTACCGGGAGGTTCTTCTTCTTCTTCAATCGAGTTTCTTCAAGCTGCTGCTGCTGCCTCTGAAGTAAGTAATTTAGTTTCCTACATATATCCTTCCCCTCTTCATCCTCTAACCTAATCCATCCTTTCCCATCGACCCAATCAGATCACTATAGACAGCCTTCCATCCCCTTCATTAAACCTATAACTATTCCTTCGAATTTTAACTTGATCCCCAAGCATTCACCTTCCAACCATCAGATCTGTGCCAAACTTCCAGCAAACATCCCTCCCTCTCCCTCCTACACTTGATCCCAATTTGAGTCCCATTTGACCATCTAAACCTTAGTTTTCAGCTTAGATCCTTAAACCTAAAACCCGAAACCCTAACCCTAATTCTGCAGATTTTTCAAACTTAACCAAATCCAATTATTTTTATCCCATAATAACCCTCTAGACCTGCATATTAAAGCCATATAAGACCCATTCCTAAATTTCCATCCTAAACCCTAGAATTAACCTAAAACCTAGTGCTGTCCATTCGAACCAGCAACCCCTTTTGCTATTGATCCTGTTATCTGGCTCCTAGTAGGTCTCCTACCTATCTAGGACTACATTACATTGATTTAGTTTCGCCCGCTTGTATTTAATGGTTTGTAACTTTGTATCTGCAAATTAATTATACATCATTGTCCTTCTTACCATCACTAGCGCTGCAGCACACCAGTTATTTTAATGATCTAAATTGTTTTGATTAGACAAGAATATTTGTTCGCGCTTACAACGGAGTAAATTAGATTTATCCTGAAACAAGATTTTTTTTCCCTAGCTGACTTATAAACCATTCAGGAACAACCGGGGGCTATTAACATGATGAGGATGTTAAAGGAGATGATTGATGAGTAAACTCGGAATGCTCTTTGATCATCAACTAAGGTCTCTCATATTACCCAAGATGATGAAGGTTCTTCAATTCGTGACCATGGCATGATAATGAGAGGTCGCGTCTTGGGATTGGAACCCCTTAAGTTAGTTATGGATGTACAATTTAATGTCTTAGCCATGCCACCGGTTACATGTGATGTAAATAGTGGAAATGTATCTTGAGAAGATCAAGGTAGTAGTAATGGTGTCTGTTGTTTTTCTTTCACGTTCTAGGCCAAAGGGTAGGAACGAGGTGTCCTTGGCCCCTTTCCCAATCCCCCTCTTGCTCATGTGACTTGGTGCTCCCTCTTCCGTCAGCCTCGTTCACCTTCAGGAGAATGCCTCTCGTGCTCCATTTGTTCCCCCACCTCTATTGGATCTGCGAAGATCGTGCATTACCAATCAAGCCTTTTGGACAATGAGGCCATGAAATGGCACAACTCCATAGTTGGTCATTTCCTAGGAAGCCGTCTCCTTTCAATATTGTCAAGTAATCTCTCACCAAACAGTTGAAACTAAATGGAACTATGGACACTCACTTTCTGGACAATGGTTTCTTCTTATTAACATTTTCTGTTGTTGAAGACAATTCTGTGCCCATTGAAGGAGGTCCATGGCATGCCGGCCAGAAGCCAATCTTCATTGACAATGGGAGCGTCACATGCAACTCGACGGCATGAACCTCAGCATCATCTCCATTTGGATCACCCTCCCTGGGTTTCCATTCCTTTTTTGGTGTGAAGATGGTCTTAGTATCGTGGGCTCAATGGTGGGAAAACCCCTATATTCTGATGGCAAAACCAAGAGAAGGGACAGGTGGCCTTAGACACACATCTGGCTCCCCCCTTCCCCTGGTTGGCCTGAACCGGCATGATGAATGTGTGAAGACTTCTACAATATGGTAGATGAAAATGAACCGCTCTACAAGGTCTTCAGCTCTTGAAAAGGGACTACTTGACGGTTCTCTCATCTCTGTCATGTCTTAAATTTGGAAACAAAAAAGACAATCAGAGAAGCCAAATGCAAGAGCATGGGCTGTTATGTTTGAAAATGGGTAGTCTTCTACAAGGTCTTTATCTTTATTTTTAGGGGAACATGGCTGTTACGTTTGCACTGGGAATTCTCTTCCCTTATGAATGTATTTTATTTTATTTTATTTTTTTGGGTGAGGGAATGTATTTTATTTTACTGTTCATTGACATGGAACTTTTACTGAGGCTCTGTTTTATTTCTAGGTGAAAACTTATGTACAAGGAAAAGTTTCAGGTAAATCTCATGGTTCCATGGCCTTTACCTGAAAATTTTCCTTTTACTTGGTTTTTTACGTGGAATGATATAGAGATGTTTTATGAATTTCGAAATTGGGGTAAAGTGACCAAAATATTCTTTTATGCTTTGAAATGCAAAAAACGCAAGAAACATATATAATTCGATCCAAAAAATGTTGGAAAATTGTATTAAACATTATACTGTTATAAGAGAGTAGATACATGTTTTTATGATTTTTGAAATTCGGAATTAGGTATAGGATGGCTAAATTACAAGAATACCCTTATATACACGGAATGCATTAGTATTCATTAAAAATTGTGGCAAAAAATTATAAAATTTGGCGAGGTGATGTATGAAACTGTAATATAACTACTGAAAAACAAATAAAACACAGAAATTGCATGATTTGCTACTTTAGAATGCAAAACTCTGTTTCTGAAAAACAAAAACTATCTACTTATGGCACATGAAACCATGAGCAAATAGAGGAGAAAAACAATGAAAAAATATAGCAAATATATATAAGGGTAGTTTGGAAATTTTAAAATACTATAAAGGATAAGGATTGGGACAAAGGTGGGTAGCAGGGTTGATGGGGGTGCAGTTGGTTAGGGGTGATGAGGTTACCGCGATAAAAAAAAAACAGGAACAACCGGGATAAAATTATCTAGAAAATTTAAAAAACCAAGGGAGAAGGCGAGGTGCAACTTTGCTTTTCTAGGGGAATGAGAAAAGAAATTCAGGATATGGAAGTTTGAGTAAATATAGTATAAATATAGGTGAGTGATAGTAGTTGCCCCTAAGGTAATCAGTTGGGAAACGCCAAGAGGGTGGTGGCTGCAAGTCGCAGTTAGGGAGAGGTCACTCGAGTGACTCTTCTCCTCACAACCCCACCCTTGGCCGCCCTCTCTTCTTGGAGCTGGGATGCCACCCCTGGCTGCCCTCTCGGGCTGCCATCTTTAGTGGCCTATGGGCCTTAAAAAGTAAAAACAAGAATCAGTTTAATACTAGAAACCAACCAGCACTGGGCCTACCTGGCATCAATTTTTAAATTTAATTTTCCAATGCATCTCCATAACCATGGTTTGAGGAATCGTTATCGGACTTTTACCCCAAAAAAGAAAAAGAATCGGTATCGGATTGACTGTTTTGTATCGGCATTGGCGGATTCTTGGCTGATCCATATCAGTGGATCAGTATGAACAAGAGTAAAAATGTTTTAAAAAAAAAAAACCCATTTTTTTAAGAAGAAAACAGGGGTATATCTGACCCGATCCAGATCGATACGGATCGGTGTTGATACCGATACCGACACCAACACTGACACTGGTTACTTAAATCCTGCCAATAACCATTCAAACCACCCTCTCTGCTTTCCGAGGCTCTCTTTTGGAGAGATTTTTTTCCGAAGATTGTTGGATGCCTTAGTAGAGTCTCGAAGGCTTGAAGCTGAAGGCGAAGGAAAGCTACCAGGAGAACAGAGTTTGGAATTCAGGTGTTTTGAGGACTCAGGTTGAAATTTCATCTATTCTTTTCTGAACTTTGTCCTTGACGTTTATTCTTGTACCATTTTTAGTCCCCCCCCACCTTCCCCCCCAATTCATAGCTTACTGTTAACAAAACCCGAAATTTGGAATTGCTTGGATGATCAATGTGATCAGCCCAAGGCTTATATTTATAATATGAAAAATAACACTGTGTGACAATAATACCCCTGCCATAGCCGACATAGCTAGGCAGTACACAAATAACAAAATAAAATACCCAAAAAGACCAGAATACCCCCACGGTATTCTGGTTTACATTATTCAACACTCTCCCTCAAGTTGGAGCAAAGATGTCTATCATGCCCAACTTCACTAGATTAGGGTGAAATAATTTCCCAGACAATTCCTTGGTGAAGATATCAGCAAGTTGATCAGCAGATGTCACAAAGGGAACACAAATCAGTCCTTCTAATTTTTCCTTGATGAAATGCCTATCCACCTCAACATGCTTGGTACGATCATGCTGTACTGGGTTGTGTGCTATGCTGATCGCAGCCTTGTTGTCACAGTACAACATCATAGGAAGACGAATAGGAACACCAAGATCCTGTAGCAAACCTTTTAGCCAGAGTAACTCACAAATACCTTGTGCCATAACTCACAACAGGCTCACCCTCTTTTTCTTTGAGACGAACAGTAGGATCCATAGGAGTATCCGAAGGGTGACAGCCTAACAACCCGGTTTCAGCCAATAAGTCTAGGACATACTTCCTTTGGGAGAGAAAAATGCCCTTAGAGGATTTGGCAACTTCAATCCCAAGAAAGTATTGCAGTTTCCCTAGATCTTTAATCTCAAATTCTTGTCCAAGGAAGGTCTTCAACCGTCTGATCTCATCACCATCATTGCCAATAACCACTATGTCATCAACGTAGATTATAAGAACAGTGAGTTTTTCACCAACCCTCTTTATAAAGAGTATGTGATCAGCGTTACTCTGCTTATAGCCCACAAAAATCATGGCCTTGTGGAACCGGCCAAACCATGCTCGAGGTGACTGCTTTAGCCCATATAGTGCACGTTTCAGTTTACACACTTTACCTTGGCTTTTGTCACAAGAGAACCCTGGTGGAATGTCCATGTATACCTCCTCATCCAATTTTCCATTTAGGAAAGCATTTTTTACATCCAGTTGCTGCAAATCCCATCAAAGGTTGACTGCACAGGATAATAATACACGAACAGTATTCAGCTTTGCAACAGGTGCAAAGGTTTCCTGGTAATCAATGCCGTATGTTTGAGTGAACCCCTTGGCCACTAGTCGTGCCTTATACCTATCCACGGTGCCATCCACCTTCTGTTTCACTACAAACACGCACTTGGATCCAATTGTTCTCTTCCCAGGTGGAAGAACCACAAGCTCCCAGGTGTTATTTTTCTTCAAGGCCTCCATTTCTTCCATCATTGCTGCCTTCCACTTTCCATTTGATAGAGCTTCTAGCGAACAGAAGAAAGAGTAGAAATAAAAGCACAAAAGGATTGGGCAAGGGAGTCATAAGAAACAACATGAGATATGGGATGCTGAGTGCAAGTCCTGACACCTTTGCGAAGAGCAATAGGTAACTCAGGAGAAGGAACATTACCAGGTGGAGAGGCAGGTTCTGGATCCAGGTTCGGCAATTGGATGGGCATTGGAGCAACAGTTGATTGAACCTGCTTATGTTTCCTTCCATAGGTCTTCACAGTACTGTCATCAATCCTCCTCTGAAATTCACTAATAGTTCTCTGGACAGGAGTCTGGACTGGGGTAGTTTGCTCCCCCTGACTCAGAGGGAAGACTAGGAGTAGGCCGGACTGGTGACTCAGAGGGAGGACTAGGAGTAGGCCGAACTGGTACAGGCTCATTGTAAATAGACTGGAGTGGAGGCGGAGAGTCTATGGTCAGCACATCTTCACTAACATTCTCCCCCTGAAGAGGTGGGGACACATAATAGGAAACACTCTAATGAAAGACGACATCCATGCTGACCAAAGTTCGCCGGGATGGAGGGTAATAACATTTGTACCCCTTTTGAGTAGCAGAGTAACCTAAGAAAATGCAGCGGAGACTATGTGGTTCAAGTTTACCAGGGGACCTTGTATCCCTGGCATAACAGACGCAGCCAAACACCTTAGGGGGAACAACAAAGGAAGAAGAGCCAAGTAGGAGCTCAACAGGGGGTCTGGAATGAAGAACCCGACTGGGCAGCCTATTAATTAAATAGGCTGCAGTAAGGACATCATCCCCCCAATAAAGGGAAGGGACATTGCGAGCAAACAGAAGGGCCCGAGCTACCTCCAAGAGGTGGTGGTTTTTCCTCCCAACCACACCATTTTGGGCTGGAGTGTCAACTCAGCTGGTCTGATGTAGGATTCCATGGGCCGCAAGGTATTTTTGGAATTGACCTTCCATATACTCTGTCCCATTGTCACTCCTCAAAATTCGAAGAGTGGCATTGAATTGGGTCTTAACCAACTGGTGAAAATGCTGAAAACATGAAAAGACTTCATGTTTTGTGTGCATGAGGTAAACCCAAGTAAATCTAGAATAACAATCAATAAAGGTGACATACCACCGATGACCGGAAAGAGAAACTTTTCTACTAGGACCCCACACATCAGTATGAACAACATGAAATAAGGAAGAAGATCTTTTATTAGAAATGGGATAAATTGAATGTGTTTGTTTGGCCAAAACACAAGGCTCACAAAAAAAGTCTTCCTTATTACAATCTTTAATTAATGCTGGAAATAAATGGGATGAAGTACCTAAAGGGGGATGTCCTAGTCTAGAGTGTCATTTGTGTAATTCAGAAGAGAAAGATGCTGGGTGACAAAGCCTAGAAGGTAATGCCTGGGTAGATGCAGCCATGCAGGGTCGCCATCAAGTAGGTACAATCCGCCATGCACTTTACCCGATCCAATCGTCTTCCCCGAGCCCAGCTCCTGAAAAACACAATGAGTAGGAAAAAATGTTACTTTACAATTTAGAGATTTTGTGATACTGCTAATGGAAAGAAGATTAGTGGTAAACTTGGGAATATGCAACACGGATGACAAAGTAAGAGAAGGAGAACATCCAATGGATCCTTTCCCTGAGATTGAGGAGAGGGACCCATCAACAATTTTGACTTTATCTTTGCCGGAAGCAGGAAAGTATGTATTGAAGAGGCTAGAAGAACCTGTCATGTGGTCAGTGGCACCGGAGTCTATAATCCAAAGAGTGGAGACTACCGATGCGCAATTACCAGCAAAGGAAATACCTGAACGGGCAAAGAAGGAACCTGAATTGGCAACAGATGTAGTAGGGGCAGCAGATGTCTGCAACAGACGCCGAAGAGCTTGAAATTCTTCCTGGGAGAAACCAATGTCAGTAGTGGGAGCTGGAGCTACACTTTCAGTATGATTGGCTTTGTTTTTAGGCTTAGCACGACCACGTTTGGCCTCAAAATAGCAGGCTTCGCATGGAGCTTCCAACACTGTGCCTTAGTGTGATACGGTTTGTGGCAATGATCACACTTCACAGGCTCTTTGGCTGTAGCAGCAACAGTAATACTCTCAGAAGGAGTCGGGGTGGAGCCAGTAGCCTGTAAGCCTGATCTCTCAACTTTAGGAGCAACCATCATAGCAGCTTGTCGGGTCTCTTCACTGTGAACATAAGAAAAGGTCTCCTCTAAAGTGGGGAAAGGAACCCGACCAAGAACTTGCACCCGTATAGGATCGTAGTCATCATTAAGGCCAGCCAGAAAATCATACACCCGAAACTGGTCCACATAAGAGTGGTAGGCAATAATGTCGGCAGTAGTAGTAGGCTGAAAACGAGCATAATGATCCAATTGCTGTCATAAGCACTTGAGGGCAGCATAGTATTTAGTGATAGATAACTCCTTCTTAGTAGTGTTTTGGAGCGTCTTCCTGATCTCATAAACCTGAGCACCACTTCCTGACCGACCATAGGTTCCCTTGACAGCAGTCCATATCTGAGTAGCAATGTCAAGGAGGAGATACTGGCTAGAAAGGTCAGTGTGCATAGAATTCAGAACAAAGGACATTACCATAGCATCGTTGGCAGCCCATTTAGTACAGGCAGCACCTTCCTCAGTAGGCTGTTTGGTGGTGCCAGTAAGATGGCCAGTGAGTCCCCTACCAGCCACGGTTAAGGATAGAGGTCTGGCCCAAATTAAATAATTCGTACCATCAAGCTTGATTGCAGCAGCATATGGAAGAAAATCAGACCTAGTCTGACCATCGCTGTCAGAAGTAGCCGTGGTAACATCAGAGTCCGGCATGATGATGAGAAGTAGGGCAAAAAAACCAGAAGAAGCAGCTGAAAATAGGGTATGAAACCCCTCTTGGCAGCAGCAACACAAGCAGCCCTAACCCCAAAAATCGATAAGTTGCAGGGTTTTGAAAAAAACCTGAGAGAGGTGATCGATTAGGGTTAGGGGTCTTCAAAAAATCTGAAAGAGGCTGAAACTGCTGTCGAGTACTCTGTGTGGTGTGAGAGACACACCCTCCAAAAATCAGCAATATCCGAAACCTAAAACCCCAAAATCGATAAAGTCAGGGTTTCAAAAAAAAACCCTGAAAGTGAGATCGATTGAGGGAAGAGAGCTTCAATGCTGAATGCAGGGCTGCAGTAGATGCTGTCCAATGGTGCGATATAGAAACCTCCAAAGGGGAACAATCAAACTCCGATAAGAAATAGGTCTGATCTTCAAAGAGAGGGTTTAAAAAAATCGCAGAGAAGAACAGGGCAGCAGCTATCGCAGATGAGTAACCAAACCTGTTTTACATAAATTGAGGTATGTAGAGGGCAGCAGCTAGATCATCTGATCACCTCATCAGTGCTGCCCTGAATCAAAGAGAAAAAACCAGAAAAAAGGAGGAAGGAGGGGAGGAAGAAGATGGAGAAGGAGGAAAACGATGGAGGGAAGGGAGGGGGGAAAGTTTTGTAACCTAGATCAGAGAAATAGGCTCTGATACCATGTTAACAAAACCCGAAATTTGGAATTGCTTGGATGATCAATGTGATCAGCCCAAGGCTTATATTTATAATAAGAAAAATAACAGTGTGTGATAATAATACCCCTACCATAGCCGACATAGCTAGGCAGTACATAAATAACAAAATAAAATACCCAAAAAGACCAGAATACCCCCACGGTATTCTGGTTTACATTATTTAACACTTACCTTGAGCAAAAAAATGGGTCGTATTATTTCTAGGATTTTACCTATGTTTTGCCCTTGATTTCGGCAAATTTTCTCGGTTTTTTCTGCTTATGCTGGTGTTGAATTTTAACTGTGTCTTTGTTATTTGGATAATTGTTGTTAGAGCTCTCTTTTATGGATAACAACAATTGTAGACCTACTCAAGGGGAGCCTAGTATGGATACCAGCAATTGGAGAACTCAACTTCAACCTGATTCTCGGCAGAGGATTTTGAATAAGATGTAAGATTATTTTTTTTTTTGGTTGTTGATCCGTTGCTTGGGATCATGTTGTTAAGGAATTCTACAGATTTCATCTCCATGTGTATGGTTTTGTATTTGCTCTGTTTGTCTTTACTTAAATTTTAAACTGGCTTTGATAAGAAACTGAAGGATGGAAAGCAAAGCATGTTCCCCTTTCTGGTAACTTTTTTTCGGTTGAAATATGTAGGTTTTGCATCAGTGGACTATCTCCATTTGTTACTTTGTTGTAGAGTTAAAAGTTGGTCTGTATATTTTCTTCTGCTACTGATAGGTTAAAAAGTATAAATTTCATGAGTTTCCTGCAAAATTGTTTATCCTCTGCTATTTTAAGTTGGTATTTTATTATCTTGTTCTTACTTTAAGAGTGCATGAACACATGTGATGGATGGATAATCCTGTCCTGAAGAAGCAAATATTTTTTGTTTATATACATAAGCGAGTTAAACCATATGACAGACTTAAGCCAAGTCTGCAGCCTCTAGTTAACAGAGTAAGAGCTGGTTGAGTATCCTTCCTATACTATGAAGGAAGTCCGATTTGGAGGTCTAATAGAGTTGACTTTTAATAACAATATTTTGGCTTTAAACTTGTTGAAACGTAAGAGTGTGAAAAAAATAATATATATTTTGCAAAAAGAAGTAAATCTAGTGGGCAATCGGTCTTCTGAAGCGGGGGAAAAAAAGAAAGAAAGAAAGAAAGAAATACTGCAGTTCAAAGGGTCATGATCATTTAAACTGCGACAAAAAGTGTGTGGTAGAGGTGAGAGAGCTGAGCACGTGGTAAATCCAAAGGGTCATATGATCATTTAAACTATACGATCTGCTTTGTAGCCTTCCACGTGGCACAAATGTAGTCATTGCAGCGCAATAAACAAAAAACTTTGCCATGCAAAAGAGAAATGGGCCAACTTGCACAAGATTTCGGGGCATTGATTCGAGTCATGATTCACTTGCCCTCTCGAGGACAGAAAAATTTGCATCATTAGCAATTATAGAGCCTTGTGCATACGCCACTGGATTGGAATCTTTCTTGAGTCCTAGACTGCTAGTGAGGGTATACCAGTTTTCTATTTTGTGTAAATTCCTCAGAATTGTTTAATTCTTGTTTTGTAATTTTCTGTGATTTGAATGAGGGTATGCCAGGATTGCCCTGAAAAGGATAGTAGTGACATGCTTAGTTGTTTTTTTTCTAATCTATTCTGACTCATTTTGCTCCAAATTTTTTCTGGAGCCCTTTGATATCTTTGCTAACCTCCTGAAAATTTCCGTAATTTTTTTTTCTATTTTTTTTTATGGTTATTTTGAATTCATTCATGTTTCATGTCGTAATTGCCCCTTTAACATTTTGTTAATTTCTTCTACCCAAAAAAAAAAAAAAAAACATTTTGTTAATTTTAATCGTATATTCATGTCATTCCTAGATTTCCTAGCATCTAGGAGGTGCATTTAGGTTATGCTCACTGCGTTATAGTATTTGATATTGTTTTCTCATGTTTACATAACATTGCATGGAAGGTTAGTTTGGTCATTTGACCATTTTTATCCTCAGCCTGAGTTTTACAAAAATAATCAAATAGTTTCTTGTCTTCTTATATTTGTATCATGATAGTTAGATGAACAGATACGTGAAACTTAGAAGTGTTGTACCGAATCAATTCAGTGTCAAAATTTGAATAGGAGAGTTCATGTTACACGGTGTTTTGTGGTTAAAAAACTTGAAAGTTGTTGGACACAATTTTTAGGAATTAGTTGTCCATCCTTATTTCTTGTTTGTTTATAGTACATGCTGCTTGATCCCACCTCCATCTCACCAAAAAGACTAAAGGCATTTATATTAAGCTTGGTATCCTCACTTTTTTCTATTCATGTCATAAACTACTGAATACAAATGTGGCCAGTTTAATCTGCATTGCTGTGGTGCAATATCTGATGTGATGAAATCGATAATAATCTAAAGTTTATTCTTACCTATAGGAGTTGTGATGAGATCTCTATAATTTTTTAGTCTATGATTGCTCTTTAAAAGTAAATATATTGTTTAATGAGATATGGCATGCTAACAGAATTCATTGAGTTTTTATTTTTATTTATTTTTTTAAAGTCATAATCTGGATGGATAAATGTAAATGCAAATGTTTTTTGTTGTATAATTTGAGATATTATTTGCCTTTTCTTTATTTGTTCATATTAATTCCTAACTTTGTAAGTATGCTTGAGCTGGCAATTAAAAGTTCTTATATCTTGGGAAGATAAGTGTTGATGCCTTTGCTTACATTCATGTAACTGTCATAAGCATTTCCTAAACCTGCTTTATTCTTATAGATGATATCTATATCGGAATGGAGTATAGTCAAAACCTGTTTTCAAGTGTGCCTACGCTGAAGTTTCTTACTTTCAACCTTTGGGACCTTGAACAATTCGAACTGCTATAATTTTATTCTGAGGCTACTTGTCATTTAAGCCTGTCTGGTATCAGTTATGATTTTCTTGAGTGATTCTTCTGGAAGCACTTCTTTAATTTTTATTGTAAATGAATACTTTCCGTACGTGCACCAACACTAGAATTGAGGAAGTGATTCCGATGTTGAGAAGCAAAACTTAATGATCATCCAAAGAAGTGAAACCAAACATTATATTTTTCTAAATTTTCAGCATTAGAGATTTGTGGGAAATGTTTAATGTTACTCACCTGTAGTGGTGATTTAAGAGCTTCTCTGTCTCTCTAATACATTTTTTCAATTAGAGTTCTGAGGAAGTGTATTTGGTTTGAAAAACTTAAATATGACCATTCTGATGGTTATTAGAGCTACAGTTTATTTGTTGTTGCTTTTCTAAGAACCTCATTGACTCTTAGTCAGTATTTTATTATAAAATAATGTTTTGCATCCACAGAATGGAAACTTTGAAGAGGAACCGTCCAATTTCTGGCCCAGAAGGGTTAGAAGAACTTAGGAAAATTGCTGTAAGATTTGAAGCAGGGGTTTATTCTGCTGCGGCAAGCCAGGTACATTCATTACTTTGTTATATGGTTTCTTCTCTTTGCATTGCTGAATGCTTTCTGTTAAGTTTTAGTCTTTATTATTAGGTCCACAGGCCCACTGTTTCTATTGCTTTATTGTTTATTGTTTAGCTTAATTAGTAAGGGCACTATTGGTATTGTATTTTCTTTTTCTTATGTCGGTTAAGTGCTGCCTTTGGTCAATTTGGCCACGGTTTTCTCATTGTTCACCATACAAACTGTGGGGAAGTTCTCTCCAATATCTTCTATATGTCAACTCCTTTCTTCTTCCTTATTATTGTTGCTAGTCTTTAATGCATTGGTACTGTCACATGGTATCAAAAGCATTAAAGATCTGGTGGTATGAAAGCTGTTCTATTTTGAGAGTTCTCTCTGGTTATGAGTTATTAATTTATTACTATTCTGCCAGTTTTTGTCCTTCATTGGAGTTCTTTTTCTACTTTGATCTAATCCGTTGCTGCTATTGATGATATTGCGAATGTTCTTGATTATGGGATTCATTTTGTGATGCTGGTTATTGCTGCCATATGAGGATGGATTATCCTGCATTATTTGTCCCCATGTAGTTCTACACGTGAGGTTGAGATTGGAATTATCATCTGATATTTGGAGATTATTAGTGTTATCTTCTCTAGTCATCAGCTGAAGATTATTTTTTACATTTTTTGTGTCATCTGCTTTTAATCCTCAACAGCAATTTATTACTTGTAGTTTTCAGCAACAAGATTCTTTTATGTGGTTCTCAGCAATCTTATGTTGTGTTATGTGGTTCACAGTAACCTATGTCGCACTTTAACCTGTGGTCCGCAGTAACCTATATTGCACTTTATTTGTAGTTGGCAGCAACCTTACTTACCTTCCTAGATGCGTAGCGTTTAGAGGATGCTGATAATGATTTTTTGCTTGTATTTCTTGAAGTTTAGTGAACATATCCGAAGGCCAAGATGAACTCCCTTCATCATTCAGCCAACCAAACAGAATCTGTAAATCAGTTTCATCATGGACAAGCCTGTAATTTTCCTTCAGTGCTAGTTTAAAACCCTCTGAAATTGCAACACTGATGTACGTGGGGCGGAATCAGGATTATCTTCTAGAGGGGGTCAAACTGCTACAAACCTTAATGTACAGTTTGCTCCTTGTCTTATTAATACAATCTTACTTTTTTAGCTCGAACTAAGGGAGTCAAAACCTTGGTTCCACCAGTGTTATCTAGTCAATCATTTTGTTTTGCTTCAATACAAACAATGCTTTAGAAACTAAACAGATGTCACTCAATGTACTAAAACTCGGGTCTCGGTACCAACTCGACTCTTGGAAAAACCGAGACGAGTCGAGATCTCGCCGAGTTGGTGCATCTTTTTTTTTCAACTCGAAGCCTCAACTTTGGGTCAACCCGAGATCTGGACCTGAGATCCGAGATCTCGGTCGAGTTTTGTCCAATTAGGTAAGGTATTTAAGTGGTAGGTGGGTTAAAATAATGGGTCGAAACCAAGATCCAACCAAGATCCGAGATCTCGCCGAGATATTGCACTTTTGAGACTCGTAGGCAGTCTCGTCTCGGCTTTTCCAAAAATCGAGAAACTCGGCGAGATCTTGCGAGTTCTCGAACTGTGATGTCACTATGTCAGACCATTTTGACATGGTAATTGTTGGTCCACCTGTCCAACAATCTACTCATAAAATTATGTAACATATATATTCTTTTAACTTTTATTGCATGTAATATAAATATGTGTGTTTGACATAGAAATAATGTCAAATTAATTGTCTAGGGTTTGATTTATGGTATTTGAGGAGGTCCATTGTTCAAAACTCTTTACAAAACATTGGCTAACATAAAGTTTTTTCAAATAATGCGCATGGGTAACTACCCTTGTGACCCTGTCCCAATGGTATGTTGTTCCAACAATCTGGTTCTAACCATAGTTCAAAATCTCGCCGAAGTTTAAATTTCAGATATTTCAGTGGGTCTGAAACGAGATGGTAGGTCGAAATGAAAAAAAATGCAATATGTCGGAAATTTCTGTCATCTTGTTTCGGAAATTTTGATCTAAAAAATGCACCGTTTCGTCGAAATTTCGGTCATTTTGTTTTGATATTTTGCTCATTTCGGCATTTTTGCACCCCCGCCCCCCAAAATGGCCAGGCAATACTCAGAGAAAAAAAATACAATGTTTTGGCAAAATTTCAACTCAGAAATTTCGGTCTGGCCGAAATGGCCTTCCGAGACGAGATTTAGTACTATGGTTCAAACCATTTGAATTATTGAACTTTTTAGAGTAGATTTCTGCTACTCCATTTATTGTGTTCAAAGGACCTATTACCCTTTTCACGATATGGACTTGCTTAGGTAGTTAGGGGTGAGTTGATTTTCTGCACAATGTAATTGCCATCTGACCATCCAATTGAAATGACCTATGGAAATATTGAGACAGAAGCAGTAGATATATTGTATTTTTTCTTTCCCAAATTAGTATTAGAAGTAAAATTTAGAATTGTTTCCCAAGAGATTTGTCATGTATATTCTTAACTAACTGAAGTGATCTAATTTATTAGAATCTTAATGCCATGTGTAGTATGAGATACTATTTATAGCATAAACACTTGCTTTTGGGGACCCTTTACGATATTATATACTAAAAGATAAAATATGTTCACAATATAAATTTATTTTTTGTTTGCAGGTTATATAGATATTATGCATATCATAATATTAAGGAATTGAATGTTTTGAAAGGGGTGGGTGGACATGGGTAATGGGATGAGCAGTGGGAGCTAGCAGTACATGCCTATCAAGTCTGGTCCCTTTCCTTCCTTCCTTTTATATAATGCATATAAGGAGCACAATTTTTGGGTCCTTCGGGATCCACCCATGATGATGCAGATTCATTCCCATAGAAGGGGCAGACCACCTCAGCTTTATAACCTATGGATCTCGTCAGGAACACAATTCACCGAACACTTACAAAGAAATAAAACAACTGTGTGGGGGAGCTACAGAATTGCCTTTGTTTTTTGTGTTACAGTTTTAGTACATTGGATTATGATTATAGTCTCTTTGCATCTTTCATTTGTAGCTTGTGTGGTAAATGAATATAACTTTTCTTGATTTTTCATTTCAGACAGACTATCTACGGAAGATATCTCTAAAGATGCTGGCAGTAGAGACAAAATCTCAAACTCCTGGTGTGGCTGGTTCCTTACAGTCAAACCCTGTTGTTGGTAACCAAAATCCGCCTGATCCAGGTACGATTTGGAGTATAGTTGTCAAGGCGTCCCCTTGGCGCTGCCTTGTCATCCAGGCTCTTTCTTGGGTCTAAGGCGACAACATGTCTTGCTGAAACTTCATGAGTTTTATGTTTATTGTTTTGTTTTTTCATGAATATGCCTTGTTGATTTTCTCATATTAGGTCATTACTTGCATAATTATATCATAGTGCACATTTGATATGACTTCTATGTTGCATATATGGTTAATTATAGAAAATAATCATTGCTATTTTACATAGTCATAGACTACATGCCTAGGGCGCTATAATCATTGCTATATTCCATATAGTCATATTACATTACATGTGATGTACGTTTATTCGTTTAATGCAATGCGATATACGGTGATACAATCATGTATGCATGTACGTTTTCGATTCCCTCATTCAAACCTAGTGTGATATGAAAATTCCTAACGGGTGAAATTCCTATGGCATCCTGTAGTTAGTGGGTGCAGAGGTACCGTTGACCTACTCTTGTAGATGCCAATAAGATAATGTTTGACGGCACTCTGCATTTGTCTCATATGAGATAAGGAAGTGGTCATGGTCAACGAGGGGTGCACTGAGATAGTGGGCACTATCTAGAGTCGTGATTCGCTCTGAGACAATAGGTATACACTTGACTTGAGTACTTGTTAGCTGATAGGAATGAGCATGGTTCTCAAGTGGCCAAACTATTAGAAGTCTTTTTGACAGACAAAATCACTTCAATCAACCAACACATGCATAATGAACTCCGACAGGCTAAGTTGTAAATGTAAGGGTTGAATTGTTCTAATTCAAACCTCAAAACTTTGAGGGTAGCTTAAGGTGTGAGCAACCATTGATTTAGTTTCGCCCACTTGTATTTAATGGTTTGTATCTGCAAATTAATTGTACATCATTGTCCTTCTTACCATCACTAGTGTTACAGCGCACTAGTTATTTTAATGATCTAAATTGTTTTGATTAGACAAGAATATTCGTTTGCGCTTACAGCTGAGTAAATTATATTTATCCTGAAACAAGATTTTCTTTCCCTAGCTGACTTATAAACCATTCAGAAACAACCAAGGGCTATTAACATGATGAGGACGTTAAAGATGTTCGATGAGTAAACTCGGAATGCTCTTTGATCATCAATTAAGGTCTCTCATGTTACCCAAGATGATGAAGGTTCTTCTATTCGTGACCATGGCATGATAATGAGAGGTCGCGTCTTGGGATTGGAATCCCTTAAGTTAGTTATGGATGTACAATTTAATGTCTTAGCCATGCCACCGGTTACATGTGATGTAAATAGTGGAAATGTATCTTGAGAAGATCAAGGTAGTAGTAATGGTGTCTGTTGTTTTTCTTTCACGTTCTAGGCCAAAGGGTAGGAATAAGAAGGAAAAAAAAAAAAGAGGTGTCCTTGGCCCCTTTCCCAATCCCCCTCTTGCTTGCGTGACTTGGTGCTCCCTCTTCCGTCAGCCTTGTTCACCTTCCCCCACCTCTATTGGATCTGCGAAGATCGTGCATTACCAATCCAGCCTTTTGGACAATGAGGCCATGAAATGGCACAACTCCATAGTTGATCATTTCCTAGGAAGCCGTCTCCTTTCAATATTGTCAAGCAATCTCTCACCGAACAGTTGAAACTAAATGGAACTATGGACACTCACTTTCTCAACAATGGTTTCTTCTTATTAACATTTTCTGTTGTTGAAGACAATTCTGTGCCCCTTGAAGGAGGTCCATGGCATGTCGGCCAGAAGCCAATCTTTCATTGACAATGGGAGCGTCACATGCAACTCGATGGCATGAACCTCAGCACCATCCCCATTTGGATCATCCTCCCTGGGTTTCCATTCCATTTTTGGTGTGAAGATGGCCTTAGTATTGTGGGCTCAATGGTGGGAAAACCCCTATATTCTGATGGCAAAACCAAGAGAAGGGACAGGTGGCCTTAGACACACATCTGGCTCCCCCCTTCCCCTGGTTGGCCTGAACCGGCATGATGAATGTGTGAAGACTTCCACAATATGGTAGGTGAAAATGAACCGCTCTACAAGGTCTTCAGCTCTTGAAAAGGGACTACTTGACGGTTCTCTCATCTCTGTCATATTAAGTCTTAAATTTGGAAACAAAAAAGACAATCGGAGAAGCCAAATGCAAGAGCATGGGCTGTTACGTTTGAAAATGGGTAGTCTTCTACAAGGTCTTTATCTTTATTTTTAGGGGAACATGGCTGTTACGTTTGCACTGGGAATTCTCTTCCCTTATGAATGTATTTTATTTTGCTGTTCATTGACATGGAACTTTTACTGAGGCTCTGTTTTATTTCCAGGTGAAAACTTATGTACAAGGAAAAGTTTCAAGTAAATCTCATGGTTCCATGGCCTTTACTTGAAAATTTTCCTTTTACTTGGTTTTTACGTGGAGAGCCTAAAGGAGAGAAGGCAAATGCAAGAGCAGTTCCTTCAAAACCATAAGATTGCCTCCAAAAACACAGCACAAGAACTGAAAGCTTATGTACAAGGAAAAGTTTTGGGTAAATCTCATGGTTCCACGGACTTTTGCCCGAAAATTTTCCTTTCATTTGGTTTCTACTTGGAAATAAATGGTGCCTAAAGGAGAGAATCAAAATGCAAGGGGCAGTTTTTCCAAAACCATAAGATTGCCTCGAAGCGGGGCATGGCTGTGTACATTATGACCCTCCCCAAACCCTGCAGTGGTGGGATCCTCATGCACTAGGTATACCCTTTTTTATAAGATTGCCTCGAAAACACAGCACAAGAACCACTAAGATGTTTAACTGTTTTTATTGATGGAATAACAGATGGAGTAGTCTAATTTTGAACTTAAATTTTCTTCTTTTTCTTCTAGGAGAAATTCCATATCTAATGCAGGGTTTATGGACTAATCTCCATTTACCCATTTTCAGCATCAATAGATTCTATAGCTCAGACAGGACTAATTTGTGATTGGCAAGAAGAGGTCTATCAAAAGGTGATTTCCCAGTACTCTTAGGTTTATTTATTTATTCATTTTGTTCATTATTATATTCTTTCTATCATCTCTACCACATTCCGTAATTCTGTCGTACCACACTAGCACTAATCGTAGAGGTTTCGCTTCACCAGGGAAAAAAGCTTGAACTGCCACTTTGAATTCAAATGTCTTTTGCTAATTTCTTCTTCTATTTTCCCCTCTCTCACGGTTGGATGTTATAGATTGTGCCTATATTTGTATGTAGCTGCACGTTTCTATTTGTTGGGTCATGATGCTGTTTTGTTTGGTCTTGATGCTGTTTTTAGTCATCATTCTTTGTTCTGTTTCAAATGCCTTTGATCCACACTCAGAATTGTTTTCTTTTTCTATAGTCCTTGTCAGAAAAATGGGATCAAAAGAAGAGGACAGAATTATGGCCCGAGTCGAACGAGGTCGTTCTGTCCTTAAGACAGTATTTGCACCCTCCTATTCCTGCAAAAGGTTGCAGCAAACCTGCCTCCCAAGATAAATCAGGCTGGTCTGTTACTTGTTGCAGAGACAATAACCACTGAAACTATCAGAGATTTTTTACATATGGACTGAGAGAATTCATGGCCCATTTATAGGCCCACAAGGCCTGTTCGGATGGGTCACACCCATTGGCTCATGTGGCTTGATCTGACAGGTCATGACTATTGGGTTGGGCTTTCATGGCTGTACGTGTGGGCTGCAACCATTGGGCTCAACGTTGAACCAATGGTTGCATCCCCCCTTTGATTAGCCACCGATCCAACAGTCGGATCGATCCTAAGCACCCTTTGATCAGACACCATCGATCCTGAAAAGATTAAGGCGACAAACTGCGAAGTGCAAAGTGCGCCATCAAAGAGCCACATTGCGCCTCACACATGCGCACACATACGCGCTCGGACGGTCACCGTCCTCGCTCGCAAGTGCACCGTACAATCTCTTCTAAGCACAACATGTGATAATAACAACCACTAACACAGATAAACCCAATGAACTTTCCTTTCATAGCCGAAAAGTCCCACATCAATATTTTGAAAAAATTCCAACAGTCCTTATAACACTTGATAAGAAAAGGCTCTTTGAACACTTTGGAAGAAGGAACCTCTTTAATGGTTAAGTTTTCAAGCTTGCTTTGACTCAGTAAGGAGTAGCCATAGTAAGGAGTAGCCATATACATAGGAATCCACATACTTCCATCCTTTCTGAATGAAAGAAGAGCCATCTTATTGTGAGTGGATTACTAAGAATGACTTTGCTGAGGATTCATGGGGTACTTAGTACTTACGATCTCCCTAGTGTCGTTGGAAGAAGAGTTTTAAGTTATACTCTGATTCTGAGGAGTCAAAATGATTCAGGCAGATAATGTGTCAACATTCTTTCCTTGCCTTGTTACACATTTTCTGATCTGCACTTAAATATTTGGCCTTTTAATATTTTGGATCTGCAGATTAAGGCAATGAAGGAAATGTACTTACCCGAATTAGATGAAATGTACCAGAAGATTGCTATCAAATTACAGCAGGTACCCTTTTTTTGGTCACTGGATTCCATCTTATTTATACTCTATAAATGTTCCACAAAGTGTTAATTGTTAGTAAAACAAACTTGTATGCATCTGCAAATCTGCTTAATTTTCTTGTTTGGCAGCCTGATGCTCATCCACAGCCTGAAGAACTAAAATTTTACGAGGGTTTGTTGGAGCACTTGATAACTTTTTTACAAGTGACCAAAAACAGTGTAGTACCTGCTTACAAGGACAATCTGGGCGCATATGAGGAGCAGATCCTTGATGTTCTTAGTTCAAATAGGCCTAAGGAACCTGTTTCCTCACAAATGCCAGGACAACAGCGCCTTCAGCCATCACTTGGTGGTCATCCACACTCTCCATGCAGCAGCAGCCCACGACACTAATGGTGTGGACATAAAACTGATAAAAGCGATGATATATCCTCTTTGCTATTTTTGAGGGAGAGGGGACCTTTGAAGCTGCACTCCTCCGCAGTGGAACAAACAGAAGCTCATTGATTTCTTGGCGTTAGAATTACACCGTTCAAGATATTGGTAATAGAATACATATTATTATACTTACCAATGCATATATTAGAATAACGATATCTTTCACACTGATGAGAGCATAATGATGATTAATAGAGAATTTAATTTTCCTAATTAAAAAGAGAAATTTACCGCAGATAATCCTCTTTGACAAATTGAAAGTACAAATTAGAAGTAAACTTGAGTAATTTTTTTAAATTTTTTTGCATTCATAAGAATGGTTTCAATTTTCAGGCCAAACTGGTCGGACCAACTGGAAGTGTCTGGAAAACCGGAACCAAACTGAATGTTTACAAGTTTGGCTTTTTTAAAGCTCCCAGAAAAGAAAGGCCTGACTAAAACCAGAAAACGAACCTACCCGTTCATGATCTAGGACTCTTGGTTTATTATTAACTCCCAATCCTCTATTGATTATGATCTAAAATACCTTTTTCTCCAGTCCAATAAGAAGATCAGATGGGATGAGAGATGGATGAAGAGATTCTCTCTACACCATAGTTGGAGAGAAACTGTCCTTTGTAAAATTCTCATGAAAGAGAATTTTGTTTAGCAAGAAAACTGTCTTACAAAAAACATGTTGGGTTTTCATTTCCTTTCCTTAAACAATCTCTTTTTTCATTTTCTTGCCTAACAAACAAATCGTTGCCCAACTAATCTTTCCTATCCTGGTCTAGAATTTGTTGAATTGCTTAATAAATAGCTCCTGTCGTCCCATCTACTCATCTTTGTCGAATCACACAAAAGAAACAGAGATAGACAAAAGAAGAAAATAAGGGAAGTGAGTGAGAGAGTTCAATCATTAATGTTAAATCACCTTCACATAGAGATTAGAGATTATCACTGAAATGTCATATTCAGAGTTGGGGCCAGGAGATCTGGGAAAGAAGAAAAGACCAACCAGTCAGTGTTTGAATAGACCATATAGACCACAAGGTTGCATTGGTTGGTGTCAATTGGCACTGACATATCCTGAACCCAAGTCTCTCTGTGATGTGTAGTTGTGATTTATTAGTGACTTCAAATCCTAAAGATTGAAATAGGAAAATTTCAAGCACAGGTTGAGAGACTTCTCTGTTTTTAAGCCTCACTGATCATGTACTCATCCAAATTCCAATAACCCTAACACCCCCTCCCCCTACCAAAAAATCAAGCAACAAGTCTCTTTCTTTGGACCTAAAGTTCAAAAACCCAGAATCTGGATCCAGATCAGGTCCAACCAATTTCAATTTGGTTCGATTTAAAATCGGGCTGAATCAATTAGAAATCGATCAAAATCAGCCATATGTTGGTTAATGTGGCCCAAAGTGATTAAAACAGTTTCCTATAGAATCAAAAGGGATACAGAGATAAAGGGTTCTTGCTCAATACCATCAACGAGTGTTCTTTCTGTGAGAGACGAAAAAGGATAGGAATACAACCCTCTTGACAGCCATTGTTATTCATTGTTCTCTCGTCTACCAAAAAAAAAATCATTGTTCTCTCTTTTTCATCATTAAAATTTAGAAGAATCCTTCATTGGAATTTCAGGTTCTTCATTGTTCTCTCTTTTTCACCATCAAACTCGAGAGAAACCTCCTTAGGAAGTTCCAGTATTTCCTTAATTTGGCTAATCATTTTGTTTAAATCAACCATATTAAATAAAAGTGGGATAACCCATGAAATAAATATATAACTTGAGGGTACAACCTAGTGTTTTAAAATTTGTGATCTGATCCATCGAATAAGCTGATCTTGATTTTGATCGATGTAGATTGACCTATTTCTGTATGATCAGAATCGACTCAGGCCTAGGATTAGTACTTATTGGGACTGATTTTAGGTTTTAAATACTTAATACAATCCAAAACCTTAAGGCATTAGATGGAAATGAACCAAGAGAAAAAAATCTCAACTTCCGACATTATCTTGAAATTTTCTTGTCCCATCTAATCAAACATCTCACTTTCCTATGTTAGATTGCCAAGAGAATAATAACCTATGGAGCAATCCAATCCAACCCAACTCGAGAGAACTTTTGATGAGCTTGATCAGAGGCTCTCTTGATCCCACAAACCTGACTTGCATTGTGCCACTATTCCCAACACTCACCCACAAGGATAGTAGCTAGTCGTATTTTTATTTGCTCTATTTTCCCGAGTTCCTCTAATAGAAGAGGGTGGATCCCATCCAAACAATGTGTTCGAGTAGGGGTAGGGTGGTCATTTCCACCTCCTCTATTAAAAGAACTTGGGAAAATAAACCTGGCCATGAAATAAAGCAGATAAAGGGCGGTCCCTAGTTAGTCAGCCCCACCTCCAAGCCCCCCTTCTGGTATTGTTTTAAATGAGAGAGACTGAGAAAGGGCTTGTCCTTTATCTCGTTTCTTTCATTCATATACTTTTCTCCTCTACGGCCCTCTACGGCCTTACCCTATTTCTCTCTCCCTATGTGCTTTTATAATATCAAGTGGTCTACCCTACTTTGTAATATTTGTCTGAGACTTTAAGGGGAGTGTGCCAAGTACACAATTCACATGGGGACTTAAGAGGTTACTCCAAAGACCACAATGGCACATCCACAGCCTCACACGCATCGCTCCTGAGTCCTAACTCTTCCTCTGCTACTTAAGAAGGTACTATAAGTGGTAGGGTACCTAGACTCATTAATTCTCTGCTTCCATCATTTCATGTAAGCTATGTATTATTATGAATCATTCTCATCTTCAACTATCCCTCAAGACAGAGACAACGCTTGTGCCAACCTCTAATTGGAGTGGGGCCCTAACTGCTAAGGGAGTCTCATAGTTTCCCTTCTTATCCTACATTTCCCCTTTTATGGTATCCTTCACACTCCAAATCATGTAGCAAATTAAGACAAGAGGATCCGGATCCTCTCCAATGAGGGTATCGACAAATGAGCATCCAACGGCTGGGGCGCACTGACTAGACATGTGTCAAGGATGTGTGTCAAGCAGCCCAACCATTGGATGCCTCATTGGGCACTCATTGGAGAGGATCCAAATCCAAGAATAAATGGCCCAATGCTTTGCTCACATCACTTGCCTTTCCTTCTGGTCAGTTGGTGGCCGCACTCCACAATTGATCCCAATTCTATTCTACTTTGCCATGACACTGAATAAAACAAGATTAATTAGATCGATTTGTTTTTGGGTTTGAACCACAATGAAATTTTACATTCATAAACTATATTGAGGAAAGATTGGTAAAAACACTTAAAATTATCTTCTCCAAATTAAACAAGTAAACAATCATAAATATGAAAATTGATTTGATGTGTTCAAGTTGTACTCGAAACAAAAAAATAAATAAAAATAAAAAATTGTAAAGAAAAGATAATTGACATGAAAATCAATGGATAAATAGAATTCGTAGCAAAATTATTGTTACTATTGATAATTAATCAGAGAAGATAATTAAGATTGAAATCACAAAATGAACCTTACTATCAAATCATTTATTTAACTATCCAACTAATTTTGTATAGTGAACAAGGAGATCATCAATGAAAGCATTGTTATAAATCAATTTTTCTATTCATAATCTCATAATACTCATTTATTTGTAACAATTCTCCTTACAATTAGAAATTTTCTCACTAATATTGAAATCAATAGATAATTTTCTAGTCCCATCATACTTCAGTCCAAAATCAATCCTCAATAAGAATTGTTATTTTATTTTTTCAATCTATTTCAATTGGTTTTACCAATCAGGCTAAGTTTTGACACCCTACAAGATACCGAGCACTTACATTGTCTTAAACAAATATACTAACCTTTTCAGTTCTAGCTTTAAATGCTAAATTATGCACTATCTAAATTCTACCCTTATCCTATTTCACAAAATATATTTTTAAACAAAGTTTAATCTGATTCCTTATATCCCACAAAATAAAAAAAGGTTACAAATCCCATTCTTTTCCTCCAGCAACTCTACCAACCATTTCCAATTACATTTCAAAAGGATGGGCTTTTTGGTCCCTTTATTTATTAATTTATTGATTGGTTCCAATAATATTCATTCATTTATTCATGTCAGTCAGCCAATAAAGTCAGTGACTGAGGTTTTTGGATATGGCAGTGACTGAGTTAGTGAGTCAGCTCAGTGCTGAGAAGTCAGTGAGTCTGTCAGTCATTGATTGGCTGGTAAAAGTTAATATCACTGAGAACTGTGAGGAAAATCTAGAGAGCCCAATAATAAGTGAACAGAGTCACTGACTCACTGAGTCACACTTCACAAATAACAACAACAGACAAAGACAAAATGCTGCTGACAAAATTTTCTTTTCCCCTTATTAACCTTTTTGGATTTTGATTACTTTGGAGTTCAGAGTTCGGACCACTAGTAAAAACCGGCTTAGAAAAGAAAACAAAAAAAAATAAAAAAAATTAACACATTTACTAATTTGGAGATATGAGAGTTGGAAGAATCGCAATAGTCCACAAAAACCCATCAACCTAAACCTCTTTGATTTCTTGTGTGCCCTTATAGCTTGAGACATGGTTTTAGTGCATGGTATCGGAATGGGTATCGATCAACTCAAAATCGATATGGTATCGAATCAGTATTGATAAGGATTGATCGTAGCGGACAAATTTGCCCTTGATCTTTCTTTAAAAATAGTTTTTTTTTTTTTTTTAATCAATTTATCTTTTGTCTGTACCATGTCATTAATACAGTATCAGTATGGTATCAAGATCAGCAAGGTGCAAAATTGATACGAATCACCCTATACCGACACTTAGAACCATGCCTGAGATCTACTAAACCCTAGCCAACAAAAGTAGAACTGTAAGAGGACCCCCACAAAAGGTATGAGAGAAAGAGCATGGAGCATCTGTGATAAATTTTGGTGTTTGGACCTACTTAGGGATGTAAACGGATCGGATACGGATCGGATGTGATCGGAGTCGGATATTCCCTGACCAATTCGGATACCTCTAAACGGATTCGGATGCGGATCGGATTCGGATTTTTGACCATCCGTTATATCTCTCGCCTTGTGTAACCCGGACCTTCCTCCCCTAGTGGATACAATTCTCTCAATCCATATCTCTTAGATCATGATTCTCTTTTCATTATATTCTAGAACCTATTGAATCTTAAAAACCGTCAAAATCATTATTTATTTAATTTTTATTATTAAGTATTCGGATTTTTTCTGACGGATTTTAATCGAGTATTCGGATTATTTCTGGATATCTCTAACGAATACGGATGCCTCTAAACGGACACGGATGCGATTCGGATTCGGATTTGGTTATCCATTTACATCCCTAGACCTACTAAGTATAGCTGCATAAGCTTAAACTATTATTGATGGAGAGAGAGAGAGAGGAGGGTGGGGTGGGATCTTTATCGTGTCTATTTATCTGCCCCTCCAATTCCTCCATTACATCTCATATGGGGTTGAAAATGATCATCCTAACCCCCTGCCCGAACACACTATTCGGGTGGGAACCACCCCCCCTATTAGATGTAATGGAGGAAATGAAGGGGCAAATAAATGAAGACGATAATTTTTCGGGTGGGTAGAAATAAAATCGCATCATGCTATGATTTTCATTATTAACTCCCATCTCCTGTTGTTCTTGTTCGTGGTCCAAACATCCTCTCTAATCCAATTTCAAGGTCAAATGGGACCTTTATCTGCTCCATTCAGGTTCATTTTCCCAAGTTTCTCTAATAGAAGGGGGCAAAAATGATTACCCTACCCTTGCTCAAACATACTGCCCAGGTGGAATCCACCTCCATTTATTAGAGGAACTTGGGAAAATGGAGCAGATAAAAATATGGGTCAAATGAGGTGGAAGAAGAGGTTCTCTTTTAACCATGGGCAGAAGTAACTGGGTCCTTTGTAAAATCCTCTTGCAAAATAATGTTGTTTAAAGAAAAGAAACTACAAGTTGTCAGTGTGTACTTCCTTGTCAAAGTTTCGCTCCTCTCTCTGACAGTATTGTAAAAGAGGCGATCTAAATCAACCAATCCCTACGTGGAAAGTAGGAATTCTTCGCCAATCCTCGGTCGGGACTGATCTGATTTTTGGCTATTTAATCCTTGCTCTCTCCTTATTAAATATATGGATTCCATTTCTTTTGTCATTAAATATCCCTCTCCCTTTTGTTTGGCAATAAAATTTTTTTAGATACTTAATTGGGTTTACCTTCTACCTTCCTTTCTTTCATCCTCTTGCCTAACAAATTAGAGGTGTCAAAATCTCCTTATTCTCTATATAAAGATAGTTGGACACTTAAATGAATGATTTGATGTTAGAATTCATTCGTGATTTCAATATTTGTTATCTTTTACTAATGAGTTATTCATTGATTTCAATATTAATTATCTTCTTTTTAACAATTTATTTATCTTTGTTCTAATTATAACATGAACATATCAATTCAATTTCTCTATTCTTGGTTATATACTTGCTTGACTTGGGGAAAAAGATTTAAAAAAATGCTTTTACCAAATTTTTCCTTATTACATTACAGGTTATGAATATAAGATTTCATTGTGATTCAAGTTAAAAAATAAATCGATCTAAATCGATATTAATCTGATATTGAAAAATCAAAACCATACTAGATCGAAATCAAAACCGACTGAAAACCAAAATTCCTTAATGATTTGGTTTTGATCTCACTCATTTTCAAACCGACCAATTCAGCCCTGCTAAAATCAAACTGACCATTTGACACCCCTACGACAAACAAATTGTTGCACAACTAGTTGCTCATGTCCTGTTCTAGAATTTGCTTAAACAAAATAGCTCCTCCTTCCCATCTACTCAACCTTATCGATTCACACAAAAAGAAACAGAGAAGAGAATTAAGGAAAGTGAGGAAAGAGTTCAATAATTATTAATGTTAAATCACCTAAACATAGAGATTAGAGATTATAATTAAACAATAGTCATTTTGATCATCTTGAAATGAAATGTCATATTCGAAGGGAGGAGAAGTGGGAAAGAAGAAAGGACCGACCAGTCAGTACTTGAATAGACCATGGATGGGAGAGAAAGCTTTGTTATAGCTTCTTGGGTTTTGCATTGGTTGGTGTCAGTTTGAACCTGACCTTGTCCTGAACCCAAAGTCTTATGTGATGTGTAGTTGTGATTTTCGTGACTTCAAATCCTTCAGTTTGAAAAGGAAAATCAAGCACAGCATGTGAGACTTCTTCCTCTGCCTTTAATTCTCATCATCATACACTGATCCAAATTGCAACAACCCTAACCCCATTAAAGTAACAAGTCTCTTTGGTGTTTTAATTTTATTTTCTTTCTCATCAAGAAAAAATAAAATAAGTTACCTAGTCTCTTTCAACCTGGATTCGGTCCAACCAATTTCGATTTGATCCGGATCAAAATCGGGCTAAATCAATTACTATTCAGCCAAAAATCAGTCATATTCTCTACCTTAACCCTACATTGGTATCGTGGGGAATCCTCTCTCTATTTTACCCAATAAATTACTAACGGGGAGGGTTTTTTGAGCAAGAGGCATAGGGGAGCACAACAATGAAGTGCGGCAAAAAGATAATTCATGTGAAGATGAAAGAGACAGACACAGAAGTCTAGCGTACTTGCCTCGGCAGCTCAAAAAACCTTTTTCAAATTACTAAATGGTATTAAAGAAAACAGATTGCGACAACTCTAATGTGCAGTTTTTCTCTCACATTAATTATTTTAATATTCTTTTTCATCTACACTCAAAATGTGGGTCCATATAAATGATATATTTTTGGGGAAAAACTTTGTCCAAAAATATACGTTCCATGCCTAGACACATATAGGGGAAAATGATCATCTCACCCCTATAAAATGTGCAAATGACGCCCCATTTGATACCCTATGCGCTCTCCCATTAGCCCATATAGGGGGTGAAATGATTACGCGTCCTATGAAATGTGCAAATGACGCCCCATTTGATCCCCCACGCACTCTCCCATATTAGCCCGTGTGCAGGCCGGATCTGCATTCCCAGACATGCATGCTCTTAGGTATCGATAATGTATCACCCATGTCAAGCGATACATACCCATTTTGCAACTGACCGATTCCAATTTCATATGTATACCATATCAATGACACGATAAAAATAAAGGATAAAATGATCAAAAATCCATTTTAAAAGGAGAATCAAAGGTAAATTTGTACGACCAATCCATGCTGATACTGATCTGATACCATATCAATATCTGTTTTCGATACGGTGCACTAAAACCATGCGGATATGGAATACTTCCCCATATCTTATTTTAGGACACTTATTGATGTGATGTGATATGATGTATAGATTCTTCCTTCCCACACTGACAGCTTGGAAAATTCTCCCCCACCATTATTTAGATAGCCTTCTCTAATTATTGTTATAGTGTTTCCTTAGTTCGTTTGGTCTTAAAGGTCAGAGCAATCGAAATCACATCGGGGATTGTGATTTGAGAGAGAGAGAGAGAGCGCTTTGAAAAATGCGTACTAAGAAGATTAGAGATTGGGAAAGCACAATGTCGGTGACATTTGAAGGACCAGCCAGCCTCAGGGCCTTAAGTTAATTCTTGTCAAGTCACCTCAATGCCTTGGAACCAAATGGACAACTCCACGTAGAACCGCAGCATGTAATAAATTCCTTACTTAGCTGGGTGAGCTGAGCTGCCGAGATAGCTTTGCCAAGGTTTTCACCGATCTTGATTGGCCTAGGTGATCTAGATCCCAATTCCTAGTTTGTACTCATTGGTATAACCCAAAACCTAAGAGTATATTAAGACAACCAAAATCCCATATAATAGATGTAGAACTATTTCTATAATTCTGAACATCTCAACATTGCACTACTTATATCACTGTAACTCTTAACATTTCGACATTATACTCCCTTACACACGCAGCTTTGGCATATATGTGGATCTAGCTTTGATCCCATGTTAAATCATTTGGGAATATAATCCAAAACCTTTAGGCATTAGGTGAAGATTACCAAATGGTATATTAAAACACATCCAATGTTCTAAATAACCATTGTTGCACTATACCTCTATAAATCTCGAACATCTCAACAAATCGTGTAGCAAACCTCTATAATTCCCTCTTTATTTCTTTTGGTTTTATGGAAAGAGAGGGGATGGAGGGGAATGTGATAGGCTGATTGGATGACTGTTGAGTTGACAAAGGCATTAGAGCATGGATCCAGATCTTCTACGGCACGGGCTGCCCATCCTACCGTGCTGCGCAGACACAAGGTTGTGCGCATTGACCATCTTGCCCCTGTCCGAACAGGGGTAAGACGGTCATCGCACACAGCCCTATGTCTGTGCAGCACAGGGCAGGGCGCCATAGAAGATCTGTGTTGTTAGAGCATCTCCTCCACTCCCCCTTTTAGTTGGGGGTGTTTGGGAATAAAGAGGGAAAAAGACATCACATAAGACCTTGTGGTGTAGAGTCTAAGAGTGTTTTGTTTTTTGGGGGTTGGGAGACTGTAGGTCACAGGCAGAGGCAGAGGCAGAGGCAAGCCAAGCCAAGCGGTAGAAGCTGTGCTAAAATCAATGCAAAAAGTAGAGTTGGTCACAGGAGAAGAAGAAGCAGAGATTCAAAAGGTTAAAGACCAATGAAAACAAATCAATAGAGAGAGTCTCAGACTGCCTCAGCCTTTTGGGCTCCTTCCATCATCATCTGTGGAATACACAGAAACACATACATGAGAGCTAAAAACCTAGAATATTAAACTGTAGCCCCATTTGCCAGTACTCGTATAAAACATGAATGCAGACCTAAAGTGTACTAAATAGAAATATTGAAGGCAAAGGAATCATCATCATCATGTACTTAGGATCCAAATTGCTAAAGTAATCCAAGCCAATCCAACCCAACTCCAGGGAACTTGGCTGAATATAAAGCTAGTGTGTGTGTACCTTTTGAGGAGCTTTCCTTATCAGTGGCCCTCCCTCTTGACCTCACAAACCTGATTCTACACTGCCACTATTCCCAACACTCACCAGCTAGTCAGCGGTCAGCCCACCACCACCACCAAGCCCGCTCCCCCCCTCTTCTTGTGTTATAAGACAGATGTGCCAGAGAAAGAGAGAGAACAAGGCAGGGCTTTGTCCTTGTCTTCCTTTTTTATCTCGTTTCTTTCGTTCATATTCTTTTCTCCTCTTAAGGCCCTATACGGCCTTAGGCCACCTCTCCCTATGCATTCTAATATTAAGTGGCCGACCCTACTTTGTAATATTTGTCTTGAGACTTTCAAGGGGAGTGTTAAGTGTACCAAGTACAAAATTCACATGGGGAATTAAAAGGTTACCACTCAAAGCCACAGTGGCACAGCCTCACACAGCATTGCTCCTAACCGTTCCCCTCTTCTACTTGTGAAGCTACTTTAAGTGGAGGGTACGTACCCTAATTAATTCTCTCTGCTTCCACCATTGTATGTAACTATCTACTATGAATAAAACAGGTGTAGTTGTTATTCTCACCTTCTATCCCTGCAAACCTCTAGTGGAGTGGGGGCTGGAGAGAATCTCATAGTTTCCCTTCTGTTACATCCTCCATTCCCTTTTATGTTCTCTCCTTCACACACCAAATCATGTTAGCAAAGACTGGACGGCCCAATGTTCCACTCACATCACACTTGCCTTCCTTCTGGTCTGGTGCTGGCCACAGCCCGCAAGTAATCCCAAACTCCCCTCTACCCAGCGTTATCTTATAATTGCGAATGAGACCATGGTTGAGTTTGAACATTGAACATCCATTCATCAAAAAATTAACCAGAACCAGAAATTGTTTAAGGCCTCCTTGGAGGCTGGAGAGAGGGGAGAGTTCAAACTACTTCAAAAAGTCAGTGGTAACCCCTCTTTGTTTCTCAAGCATTATCAGAGCATGACCCATTACATGGACTAGAAAGGGGGGGAGGGGGGAGATCAAATCAACTCTAGCAATGCTAAAATTTCATTCCAAATAGGTGCATGAATACTCGATGCCTCGTTATCAAATCCAGTTGCATTTGCAAACTCTATTGCTGCTGTGCTCGTGTGGCAATTGTGTACAATATCAATGGGGAGACCGATATACAATACACAATACACAATGCCCCTTTACTGTTTGAATTATCAATGTTTCCATGTCTATTGTATGTAAAAGATGAATTGGAAAACCATATTGACTCACCTTCTCTACTCATTAAGAAGGGGATTTTTTGGTTGTTTTTTGGGGTAGTGTTGGGTATCAGCTCCTGTAATAGTAGTAAGAAGCATTGGTGGGGTAGGCTGTGGATGGAGGGTAATTGCTTTGTTGAGTTGTACTAGGGTGTGGTCCAAAGAGGGCAGCTGATGAAGCGGCAGAAGTAGAAGAGAATCCTGATGATGCTGCAGTAGAGAATGGTGGCATTGGGTTGACACTGCCATTGCCATGGCTGTGCATTTGCCATGCCCAGTTCGAGAGTCCTGGCAAACCTGCTTCGACCCTCTTCTCTATCGCTCTATCCTGTCAACAGTCAACACAACCATACCATGAGGCATTGTCATCAAGGGGAGAGCCCATAATACAATATCAAGAAGCATTATATCAGTCCTACTCATTTGGCAAAAATCACGGTCAAATCTTGGCTCAAAAGTCAAAAATACGAAAGCAGAGAAGCATAGCAGTTCAACAGTTCAAAATACACAGATAAAGTCTCACACAAGGTGGGCCACAGGGATCCTCCATGTAGTTAAATTATACCTGCCAACACCCCCACCCCCACCCCCCCAAAAAAAAAAAGAAAGAAAAGAAGAAGAAACTAACCATGAATTAAACAATTAACCAAATTAACTGGATATCTTACAGCATGTTGGAAAGACAATGGCAAATAAAAGTTCACATGTATTAAAAAGAAACCCTCCGCAGGTCAAGCTAGTGACAGAAAATTGGGGATCTTTTCTAAATGGAAAAAGGCTTGGGCATTCCACAGGCAGATTGAAACGTGTGGTTACAAGGTAACTAAGAAGATGACATTGGGAATATCTTATTTCAGCCAAGAAATAGAAAAGAAGACCAGCTCACACCAATGGATTAAGATAACATAAAAGAGAAGAGTTGTAATAGCAATTTAAACATAGAGCCAAGTACACGGTTTATTTTTCTGATGGGATTGGGGGAGGACGGTAGGTGCAATTTCAGACTGTCACAGCCATTTTAACTTGTGAAATCAAAGGTGTTACTGCATGTAATGGCCAAGTGCTAAGGAAAACATGCCTCCTCTCAGGATAAGTCTTAAAAATGATAATTAACGAAAAGAAATTACCTCAAAAGTGGGAAAGAGACTGGGATATACACCAGACCATATCGGAGGGTGCTCAGATGCCATTATTGGTGGGCCATGATGGGTTCGATCATCCACTGCTGCCAAATTATGGTTCTCCATCTGCAGTGGCACAGCAGAGATCATACATCACAAGTTATATTTAAGGTTGATGCAAAGCAAAACAACCTTTTCAACTTGACATCCGCCTACAGTTTCCACAGGCATCTACCAGATATAAAGAAACAACCTAATGAGAGCTACTGACTAAGCTAATCGTATCCACAAAATAAAGATATTCGACCAGTGGAATTATCTTCAACAGAATTTGAAAACTGGGTTGATGGACACAGAAAATGGAATTCATATGTTTAATCCTAATAGTTACCCTCGCTCTCCTGGTATCAGGCATGTTGTGAGGGCCACTATCGAACTGGAAACCACTCATGTTGTCAGTTCCGATTGGTTCACCAGCAAAAGGAGGAGGTGAAATCCCCAAGTTCAGATCAAGATTGTGACTGCTGCCTGCAGCATGAGCTTTGAACAAGTTGGTCATGTATCAAGTCAGAAACAAATATAAATCATATCATGAGCATAAATGAAAGAGTAGTATCAATGCTACCTCCATGGTCCACCTCAGAGACAATCTCCTCTTCATATGTACTAGGCTCAAAGTTGGTAACTGCTTCTCTTCCATTGCATTTGATTGCTGCCTTGTCATAAGCCCTGAGTTCCAGAAAATCAAAATGGAGATTTGTGTTGGATGGAACCTAATTGAGGTTCAGAATTCAGTGTAAGAAATTCACAATCATGGTGAGTGAAATTCATGATCACAAGGACCTTGCGGCTTCAATTTCGCTGTCGAATAACCCAAGATATATATACCTGCAAGCAAGCATCGTTTCTCATTGATAAAAACAGGGTTCACAACGTTCCTTTTTTTCTTTTATGGTTGAAAATTAGGTACTCAGAAAATAGAAATGTTTTCCACAGAAAAAGGCCCCCAGATGAGATGTCCTTTAAAACTAGTTTTAGAGATAAAACAATCGGGTATTTTTTTTCCCTTTAGAGAGCAGCATCCAAGACAGATAAATCAACAAAAAGGAAAATTAGCTTCAGGTTAAGGCTTTCTCACTTCTTGCCAAGGAACTGCCCCATTCGAGCTTCCCATCGACCACATTTATGCAGTGTCACGCCTCTGTATTTTGAGCTTCCCCTGGAGAATCCAGTGCTCTGTCGGCGGAGTATGTGCACAAATTCTTCCTTGGTCAGGTTCCTCATCTGAAGAGCAGTAGAAATGACCAATATAAGTTCCCAATCACAATTCCTGTCAACACAGAAATCTCTAAGCAATTGTCTAGTCCACTCCACCTGTTTCAGATCTTCATCGTAGTCAGAAAGATTAAAATTGATGTCTGCATCGACACCCCGGAACTTAATAGCAGCTCGATCATATGCCCTGGAATGGCAGAAGAAACAAGATTAAAATTAACATCCCACCCCCAAAACCATAAAAACATATATATATATATAAAGGATAAACGGATCTCGAAGATCAACCCATTCATAACTCAAGTTTGTCAAGTCGGAAACTATACTTACCTAGCAGCAGCATGAGCAGTATCGAATCCACCTGAAAAACCAACACAGTTAAGAGAACAAAAACTCACCAATAGAAAGCCAGAAAACGAATTAATACAATATTTTCAGGAGAAATCAGCAAAGAGCAGTAAAATGAAGATTGAGATTAATTCCTCACCCAAATAAACTTGCTTCCCACAATCCCTGGCAGACAAAGAGGACGAAGAGGAAAAAGCAAATTAGTGAACACAATTTTTTATCGAAAACCAGAAAACAAGAAGGACTCAGACTCAAGAGTGCATGAATGAAAGTCATCTACATGAAAATTATAAAAGATTTTTCAAAATATTAACCAGATATGAGATTCCCATCTCCCAGTCCTGCGATAAAACGTCACACCCCGATACTGAGAGCTACGAGACCTGGGTCCCCGGCGGCTCTTCTTGACCTGCTGTTGCTGCGGGGGCATGACTTTAAACTCCTGCTGATTCCCCATGTCGGCCTGGCAAACCGAGAGACCTACCCAATGCGGTCGAGAGGAAGATAAGCCCGAGCGAAAGCCAGCATTAGCAGGATGCCCAGCTCGATCTTCACTCACCGGGAAGAGCTGCCTCGTAATGAAACCCGGCCGTGTAGTGAGATTCCCGTTCTCTGCCTCATCTCCGTCGTCATCGTCATCGTCTTCAACTTCAACAGCGTCGGTGGCGTCACTTTGCTTCTTAAGAATATCGAAGCTGAAAGCGAAGAGGTCGCTGCCACCACCACGACGCTTGACGTGAGTGGAGCAAGAGTCCTCGTCGCCTCCATTGCTGGAAGCTTCAGCATTAACGACGGAAGAATTCGAAGTCCCGGAGTCGTCCATTTGTCCTCCGAAACCATCGGGAAGCTTGTCCACCATCATCTCATCTTCAACGCAGGTCGAATCAGCCGAAACAACATTAAGATCCAGCATAACTCCTATTAATTCGTGAAATTCCCCTCTTTCTTTTTCTGATTTTTCTGTTTTGGCTATGAAGATTCCAGAAAGTGGGTTCTATCTGTGAAAGAAGAGCCAGAGCCGGTAAGGTATCGGCAAGAAAAAACAGAGAAGTTTCTACAGAGCATTGGTGCTTGGGCTCGCAGAAACCTCAGTCTCTTTAGAAGGCATTTACTTATGTGATCTCTCTGCTCAAAGAAAATTACAGATGAAGGTGAGGAACTGAATCGATCGGATCCGAAAATTCAAGTAGTTGGAAACGATCAAAAGCTAAAAAGCAGACGATCGAGAGGAAACCTTCACTTAATGGATGAACCCCTTCCGCCACCACAGCAGAGAAGCAGAACCAAGACAAAGAGGAAAGCTTATCAGACCCGAAAAAACAGGAAAAGCCAATCGTAGACAGAAGAAGATCGAGTTAAACAAGAGACCCAGTCTGCAACAGCCGGAGAACTCACACAGGGAAGAAACCGAAATGATGGAGGGAGAACCCTAGTCCACAGATACACATTTCTCAGAGAGAGAGAGAGAGATAGAAGGGAAAAGGTATTGATCGTGTGTCGGGTTCAGGTGTTCGTCATGGAGAACAGAAATCACCGCCGTCTGTCGGGTTCCAAGGAAGGAGTTAGACAAGTGGAGAAGAACCCATGCCCCCTTCCCACCTAAATACCACTTTTAAGACACAGAGATTATAGATTATTCTTGGTCCATAGACTCTACAGATGAGAGAGAGAGATTAGAGACGAGAAAGGAAATAAAAGGAGATAACGTTGTTACTGTTACTGACTTTAATGTTTTCTGTTACAGAAGCGAGAGAGAGAGAGAGAGAGATATTTTGGAGAAAAGCACAAGAAAGTAGCAGAAGAGGTGAGCAGAGAGGAGAGCAGAGTGGGAGAAAGAACAGTGGCGCAGGTGTATGGGATCGAATCAGAATGGGACGTGCTAAGGAAGTACAAATTTGCATTTCTACATAAATTAAAGAAATTTAAAAATAAATTCATGATTAATGAGATAGATTAGATTAGGTAACAAAAAAAATTATAAGATAATATAATTACTTTGGTCTTCGATTAGGGTCACCTAATCTTTCGTTCTGCTGTATTTTTTTAATCTTATTTTTCGCGTTGTTTTTGTCCTCAAAACTCCATTTCCTTTGGTCCTCCCTCCAGCTTCCAAGTTCCAACTAGGGGTGTAAATGAATAGTCAAAATCCGTTTTCGAATTCGTGTCCGTATCCATTTAGCATTATCCGAATTCGTCCGAAAGCTAAACGGATGCGGATACGGATAGGCTATTGCTATCCGAAAAGCTATATTTACATGCAAACGAATAAAATATCTGATCCGTATCCGTGTCCGTATCCGTTTAGCACTATCCGAATCCGTCCGATAGCTAATCGGATGCGGATGCGGATATAGCACTATCCGAGCCGAATCCGATCCGTTTACATCCCTAGTTCCAACCCCTAGCAAAAATATCAGGATTTAAACTATACTGTTCGACGGCGCTCCATTTTTATAGGGTTTAAACCCGACCCGATTTACTCTCATATGCATAGCTTATTAGCTGTGCAGTTACATTGCTACAATCGTACAGTACCATATGGCCATGTTTGGCTGTGTGAATTGAGGTGAATGAAAATAAAATTGTCAAGGCGACACTATGTAAATTATTGTGCACATCCTCTCGTGGATCCCACAAACTCTCTTTTTCCACTTTCTCATTGGTAGGAAACTGGCGTCGAATAGATCCTTCTCCGATGAAAAAATTATAAGAAAAATTCATAGTTGAATATTTTGATAAAAGTAAAATTGATGTAAGGTGACACAAAAATATGAAAAGGGGATAATTACCAAAAATAAATAAATAAAAATATAATTTTAATGATATATTAGACATAATTAAAGTAAAATTTTGTTCACATATTCAGTATAATAATATTTTGGGAGAGGATTTCCCATGCTATCAATGTGGGGAGGAATCTGCATGCCACTCCAATGGGTATCCTAAATAAAGTATCATCTGTACGAGGCACACATTTTTAGAGCAAGTGAGAGAAAATAATACTTACACTGAAGACCTCCTTACACTCCACACTCCACACTCTACCAACTATGTTAGATAGTTGTTCTAAATTTTAATTTTGCTCAATTTCACGTCACTTCACTTCTAATCAAACAAGACTTAACAGTTGTGTCGAACCTGATAGATATCTTTGGACTATGCACAAATACTCAGATAAAAATCCCTTGCAGTGCTTAATCTTGTGGTGCCTTTGGAATCCGGGTCTGCGAGCTCGATAAGTGGAAGATGCTTCATCCAATGGTGTGAGCTCGAGTAGACCCAATTATTATTATTATTTTTTTCTTTTTACTTGAGCTCACATAGTTGGATGAAACATCTTCCACATGTCAAGCTCGCAAACCCGAACTGCAAAGGCAATCCAAGATTAAGCTAGAAGGTTAGGTGTTACAAATTTTTTTTGAACTAAGAGACTCAAGGTCTCTTATTCACATGTTGATTTTCAATCTAAATTGAGTTACCAAGTGGCTACACAAAACGTTGGAATATTTGTAACTATGAAGTAGCTGCAAACAACCAAGAGGGTACGTGCTAATACTTAATGGGTTCTATGATTGAATTTAAGTATAAATTTTGACAAGTGTATTAATCTAACCCATTTCTATTTATACAATAATCATAGTCTCCATATCACCTTTTTTTTTTGGGTAGAATATATTACCTTTCCACATGACACAATTAGGTATACAGTCTAACTATACCCCTCTAATTGAGTAGGCCTAAAAACCTCTTGTCTTTTAAACATATATAAAAATCGTATCTTTCTTTTTTGGGAAAAGAAACGCTAACTGATCGTTGGGCATGGAATGTATCTAAGCTCAGACACAACTCAGCGTGAAAAGATCGACGCATTCCCTGGAACAGTGGAAAGCACCAGGGTGCACCGGTCTTTTCACGTTGGGCGATATCTGAGCGCAGGTACACATTGAGGCATATCAATCTACCATTTTGAAAAAAAAAAAAAGAATTGCATGCATATTTCATATTACTAATTACTACTGGTTTTTTTTTTTTTTTTGTGTGCCTTATGTTCATATAATTTTTATTTCTTAATATTGTAAGGTCAGAGGGTTATAATGTCGGGCATGACCAGTATCCATTCTTTCTTTACCCCCAAAAAAAAATCCATTCATTTACGGGTCCGGGTTGATCCGATATTCCTCAACTCATTATTTAATTTACACTAATAAATTATGTAATTGTGCGAGGAAAGGGAAGCAACTTGCGAGAGAATATCATCGATAATCGATTCATCGTATAAAAAGTTTTATAGAAACAAACAGTAAATTGATGGAACAGGTTGTTTTTTAATGGATCCACCCAGTTAAGCGAGCCTTCCACGTGTCAAAAAATGGTAGGTTGGACCATATGCTATCCATGGATAGGCCCCACCACATAGAGACAGATATCAGCATCGTCGCTTAACATCAAAACTAGGTTCGGAGAAATGGTGAACAATGCCATAAATGGCACTTTTCTTGTGGGACCCATATTGTCTTTTTTTGTAATTCATAGAAGTGGGACCCATATTTTGTCAATTTCTTTGTTTCCGATGGTTGCTCATCGAGGGCCAAGATTTTCTAATCTCATCAATCTGGTCCCCATCCAACGTTCATAATCGCAAAGATCCAAAAAAAGGTGGGCCTAGAAATGAAAGCCCAACAAACATTTATTTATTTATGCGTTTGGGGTTTGTGTGAAATTCTGTGTAATTTACTATTTTTGGGCTAAAATAGTTTTCATATCTCAATACAGAATCTCATTCCAAAAAGGCCCAAAGTGAATGATCTTAGGTTCTCATTCTTCCTTCAAATGGAAAACAATAAAAAATAAATTTTATTTTAAGGAAATTGGCTGGCTATTATTGGGTTATTGGTGGTGGTCCCCACAAGTTAGTTTTTATTTATTAAAATTTTTGCCCTATTTGGTGGAATCAGAGTGTCCCCTCGAGAGGGCCACAGCCGTACACGTCAAGGGTAGCCTTAATACTGCCAGCTGTTTTTTTTTTTTATTTTCTTATTTCTAAAAATTACAAGTTAATAAATAATTATTGATGTTTGGTTTCCTTTTTGAGAAGAATAAGAAAGAGACCGAAGAAGCCGACGAATAACGCATGCCCATGCGGAGTTTGTCCTTTTACGGGTCAAAATGCTCTACGTGTCCTAACGGTTACCCAAAAATGAGTAACATGTGCGCTCTCTCTCTTTCTCTGTGTCTTGCCGGTTTCCTCGTTTAATTACAATAATATCCCTCCATTTTCTGATAAATTATAATTGCATCCCTGAAATTAGGGGTGTAAGTTTGGCCTTGTTGGCCCCAAACCTGAACAAGGCCTGGTTTAGATTTTTCAACTTGAAGGACGGGTTAGGGTTGGAATTTTCAGGTTTGGGGTTAGGGTCGGATTAGGCCAAGGTTGAGCCCAGCCTCGGCCCGTCCTATGTTTGGTTTTGCTTTACAATTTAATGTTTACATATCACAATTTTTGTTCAATATCTAATTATCTATTGGTTTAACAAAAAAAAAAAAGTCTAATTATTTATTAAATAAAAGTATTTAAAATATTAAGATTAGGACAAAGTTTTTTAACCCAAAGAAAAGTCTAATAGTCAATAGAGTATGAAACAAATCAATACCCAAGCACATGTTTCTCATCTTTTTAATGCAAAGGAGGACGCAAATGAAAAAAAAAGAAGGATCAGTTAGGGTAGCAAAAATAAGGATCAATCAGGGCCGAACTGGGTTGGGCTGAGCCCGACAGGGTAGGGCCTAGGCTGAGATATCTCAACTCGACCTAGGGCCAGGTGGTGCTTGGGCTGTTCTAAGAGGACTTAGGGTTGGGTTGGGGTTTTAAAAAACCCAATCCTGTTTCACCCCTACCTGAAACTATATGTGAAGGGCTAACGTATAGATATAGATGATCTAGGTTCACAGACAACTAAGGTTAACTAGGCGCTTGGGTTTTCTGTTTCGTTGTTGGGAGATAGCAGGAGCGTAATCCATGATGATGATTATCTTTCTAACAAAAAAAAAAAAAAGTAGGCGCATCGATTCATTATCGGTGGTAGATACCCTAAGTTTTTAATCTCAAACTTAGATATGTAAATCGGGGGAGAGTATACTTTAAGTGGGAGGGGTAGGTTCCCACATTGTTAGTGTAGGAGGAATCTTCCATGCCACATCAGTGGTAGCATGTGGGACGATATCTTAGCAGGAGGCTTATAATGATAAGGAATAAAAGAGAAATTAATTTTTTTTTTTAAAAAACGGTGAGTGTACCTTAAGGGTCTTTTTGCCATCAAATAATTACAAAGGTCGAGTTTCTCTGGATTGTTCATCTTCATTGGTAGTTTGGTACCATTGGATTGTATTAGGGAGTGGTATTTTGGACTTTTGCAAAAGAGAGTGAGAGTGTAATGATGATCCAAGAGTTTAATCACATAGTCATATATCTAGTGGAGAAGAAATTTCTATACTCGACATGTGGCATGTGAAGGGGAACTAAGTCCTAAATGCAAAGGCTTTGGTATTTGTATTTGAAGGAAAATTGGGATCCTTGGACATGAGGACAACCCTACTCCAAGCCCTTTATTGCTACTCTTCCTATTCTTAATGACAAAAATAATAAGAGAAAATGTTTGAAGCTAACATAACACATTTTGCGTCAAATATACCAGGGTGAGGGATCAAGATACTACTCTCCCCCCATCCCAGCCCCTTATTCTTGGCATCATATAGGTCTATTGGGGGAGAGGAGTTTTGTTGTTTTTGAGGGGCCATGTGTATCGTTGCCGGACCTATTTTTTCGTTAGAAACTTAATCAAGATCTTGTAAAAAAAAGTTTGAAATTTTTTTATTGATACCCATTAAGGTGTCAAATAATTTGTAATTTTATTTTTTTGTCCTTATTAGTATAACCTACTTTCTTTTTAATGAGGGTAAATCCTATCATTTGACTTGTTTATACAAAAAAATGTGTAAGACAATGATAATTTTGAGAAAGATATAATAATAAGTCACTTTTCAATTATTTTGCAAACCCTTATTTATCCACTATTTAAATAAATTTTACAATACGATAAGGGACAATCAAAAGAAGGTGTACGTACATATTATATCCAACTCAAACATATATATTTTTGTTTAAAAAAATTTACATTTTTTCTCATAAATCCAATAAATTCTCATATTCTATTCTAGTTTCTCCTCCACAATGCATTGAGATAAGACTCTTTACACTACCCTAAGTTTTCAAGTTATTTAATGCACAAATTTTGCGAATATGTTGTTATATTTCACTCTTTATTGATTTATTTAGTTTAAGTTTTACATTAAAAAAAAAAAAAACCTTAAATATAATTTCCCATGCTAGAAATGTAAACTTTTTTTTAAGATAGCTTAAAAGTCAATCTTACCAATTTTAATTTAACAATAGAAAATACAAAGGCTAAAGTTCAGTTTGTATGATAAGTCATAGGTTGAGTTAAGACTTAAGACCCCCATATGTGGCTAATTCATGCAGTGTACTACCTATCCAGCAGTTTGGTTTGACCAAATTCACCCTCTAGGTGGCTTAAAATGATGAACTCTGATGGAGCTATGTGGATGAGATTTAATTTTCTATGAATTGGAGTTCACTACATATGGTCCAAGTACAGCTCACTACTACAGACAAAAACTTTAGCATTACTTATAAACAACCCTATTGATGGGACCATGGTTGAACCTTAAGCTCTTCAATGGAAAAAACCTCTCACTACCAAATGTTTTTTTTTTAATTTATTGGTGCAAACTGCTAAGTTCCCAATGTGGGGTGGGGGGTGGATTTATTTAGGCCACATTTGGCAAAAACTAACTTATAAGCTTGAGAAGATATTCATGGAAAGAGAATTCCCACAGACCCTGATGAGGGTAGTTATCAATTCATTTAGAAATAGAGTGGGCTACAAAGTTCTCAAATCTATTTACATGTATAAATAGACAAAAGTCTTTGTTATTGGTGAAGCCTGATTTCAGTCTAGAAAGTGCAGGGAGATCTTCGAATGGTCATTTCGGCTTCGAAACATGCCAGAAAGGCCTAAAAGTGCATATATCAGTGCCAAAAGCTCTAACCCTTGTAGAGCTCATCGAGACATTCGAAACAATATTATTTCGACATATGTTCAGTTTTGAAATGAACCAGACCGGGTGGATCTTTTGAGCTTCTAGGGGCATTTTTGTGCTTTTTTAGGTTAGGGTTTCTTTAGAAAATGTTCTTATCTTGTTGAGAGGAGTGTGTAAGACTTGAGGGTTTGTAACTTGTTTTAAAGAAGTAGTGAAAACAATTCTATCGCCGGCCGTGAATGTAGCCTACTTTCTTAGGGGTGAACCACGTAAATCCTTGATGTTGTGTGCTTGTGTGTATTGATCTTCTCTTCCTTTTTCGTTATTCTTCTGCAATATCCCATTTCTGGTCGTTGTTTTTCTAACAGTCTTGACTACCAAATTGAGTTAGTAGGTTGGGGGGGGGGGGGAGGTGAAAAGAAATTCTTAAGTTGACATGATATTTTAAAATTTTTTTTTAGTGAAAAGGGTATCAATGCATTACATTCAATCGAGGTGAAGGGTGGGGGAAGTGAGTAGAGAGAGATGAGAGAGGGGGTTTTTCTAAGTCACATGGTGAAGACAAGAGAGTTGATCCCTTGACCTCCTAAGTCCTTGCAATCTCTTAATTGGGATACCAACCAATTGCAAAAGTTGTCATCTTCATAAGTTGACATTAAATTGATCTTTATCTTTCCATTAACAAACTTTGACCATGCACCATAACTCTAATTTTAGGCTCGGTAAGAATGTGATTTGATTGGTTAAGTAATACCTAATTAAGACATTCTTATTAGTACTTGTATAGTATATTAAAAATAAAAAATGCAGATAATTTATTTTGTTGTTTATATTTTTTTAAAAACCTTTTTCTATTTTATATGGATACATTAAAGATGTTAAGAGAGATAGTCCTCTTCACTGAGTTAAACCAAATCACTTAAATCACTTGTCAAATTTATATGAAATCACTGAGTTAAACCAAATCACTTGTCAAATTTATATTCCAAACAAATGAGAGAAGTAGCGACAAAATGAATATAAAATTTCATAAATTACAAGTAAGATTTGTCATAAAGAGTGGTGTAATGTTCAAAATTTTTTTGACTCACTTTTTGAGACATTTCCATTGCTGGTTTGAGGTTGAAATTTCACCAATGAAATGAATGTACCTTATCACTTAGGCCCACCTATGTTTGCCACTTGACATGAAATTGTCATTTAATGGCAATCTAAATGACACCAAACATAGTATTATTTAGATGATTCTTATTTCTCAACATAATATTTTTAATTTTATTTATTTAAAATTTTCTTAAAAAAGAAACTTTTGGAGTCTGGATCCTCTGACGTACTGCAGGGTGTATACGGCACAGCAAAGACCACGTGGCACACATGGCACATATGGCTTTTGCTGTGTCGCAGGATGTGCACCACACACCCTACAATACGGCCGATGATTTTTATTAAGACTTTTGTATACCTCAATGTCAAATGGACAAATTATATTGTTACTTTTGGGGTTTAAAAACCAAAATTTCACATCTTACTTTTTTGTTTCTTGTCTTATTTCAAAAGTTATATTGTTACTTTTGGGGTTTAAAAACCAAAATTTCACATCTTACTTTTTTGTTTTTTGTCTTATTTCAAAAGTTATTCAATGCAATATTTAATGCAGTGAAAAAAAAAAGTTTAACGCAATTTACATGTGAAATGACAAGATCTATCCCAACATTAAATATTTTAATCCAAGTGGTATGGGACTCTCCAAAACAGTTCCCCTTATGCTACAAGGGCAACATGTGGATTACACAACTCAACCATTAAAGAAAAAAAAAAAAATCCCCCTTTTAAGTAAATTGAATCCTTTCTCTAGTGAAACTGGACCATTTCATCAAATTTGGATAGAGAGAGATTAAACAATAATTATTAGAATTTGGTTTACGAGATGTGAGATCTTGAGGGAAGCAAACCTCGAATATCAAATGAAAGATCAAGGAATTGAAAATTTTCATTCTTGTAAAACACCATGGTTTGTTTAAGTTCATATTCTCCTTGGATGAAGAGATTATAAGTGACTAAAAACAGATTTCTCCATTTAATGCTTTCATTTGGAGGGGATGTGATAAAGAGAGAAATTTAGGTGTGGTGTTATCAATTAAGCTAGCTCTTAAGTCACAACTATAAGTACTCTTGATTAGCTTATGACACTCACTATGAATCAGTCAAAATCACTTAAATCCCACCCCTTCTTCTTCATTTTATTATATTCTTTCTTTTCATGTTCATTGAATTGAAAATTGATGAGATACATTGGCAAATGGCAATGACTACGAGCAGTGAATCACAGAAGTCTTTCTTGACTTTCTTCATATCCTATGTATATGGCTAGCTTGTCCCTTTTTTCATTTAAGAAGTTTAGTACTTTTTCTACAATGGCAACTTAAATGGCACAAGGAGCAGTAGCAACTTGCACGTGTACCTCTTCCCCTGTTCATGTAACTAAATAAGACTTTTGAGAGAGAGAGAGAGAGAGAGAGAGTGAGAGTGTGTGGTCAATTCAAATGAAGGACACAACTGATAGATAAATAGATATATATATATATATATATATATATATATATATATCATACAAACCACATGCCAATCCCAAAAGATTAACAAACTTCTTCTGATCTCTAGTTTTAAAACCCTCCTTCACTCATACATCTTTGACCTAAGGTGGAAGAAGAAAAAAGGGGTTGCTGTTCAGCCATATTAATGAAATAGAGGGGCCTCTATGAAATTTTAAAAATTTTGACTAGAAAAATATAAAGAGGAAGGAGTACTTAGGGGAGAGACGAGGGGTCATTATCATAATAAACATAATCACAAAACACAACCACCACACCAATCAAAGTCAGCTCCAAAAGTGGAAATCCAATGAGAAACAAATCTCCAACGTCCAATACCTTATCCTTTCTCTCTCTATAATCTGTCCCCACAAAACACAAATATTAATTACAAAAGGGTCAAAAAAGAAAAAAAAAAAAAAAGATTATAATTATATAATTGTGCCCCTCAAGTACTCAAAGAACTTTTCCTCTTACGGCAACTCCTCATCCTTAAACCCCTTTTCCCAACCCTCTTTCCTATTATGGTAACCTCAAATCTCAAATATATTAATCACCCTCCGACCCGACTGATTACGACCTCTCAAGTCTATTCCCTATAATAATAATAATAATAATAATATATGTTTCTAAAAAACCCGGACCCACCACTCTTACCGGGTCACCCGGTCAACCCCTCCTCAACTCTCCAACCTCCTCATATTTAATGCCAACTCAATCCCACTTTCCACCAATCTTAATCTGCCACGTACCCCTTAACACCCACGAATCTCTTCTTTTCCTCCCACTGACCCGCTCTTTTTATTTTTCAGAAAATTTATCTCCAAAAGTTGTGGATGTGGGCTTCTCTATTTTTCCCCTCTTTGGTTCATATACGACAAAAAAAATCCCTTCATTAAAATATTATATATTTTCTCTCTAGAGATCGTGCGTTGAGTGTAAGCACCCCACCAGTCCACCGTCCACTCTCTACAATCTACGGTAGTGGATGCTACAGTTATCTAATCCTACGGTTTTAAATTTTTTTTTCCTTCTTTGTTGGATTTTCTTAATGTTGGGGAAAAAAATCAGAATTAATTAAACAGGGTGGCAGAGGGCATCGGCATGTTTAAAAGATGTAATGCGGCAAATGCCCCCCACCACCATGACTGTAAAATGGATAGAAACGTATCTTAGACCGAATATCTGCCCTTCCTTTATTTTGACTATATAATATATGGGAAGGGGATAGCTGCCAGACTGTGTGGCTTCTGCACCAACGTGATATTAATCAATGATGTGGAGGCATCTAATAAGGATGAGATTTTTCATTTTATCGGGGCGGTGTGATCATTTCATTTTTCTTGTGTTTGGTGTAGATCTTACACTTATGCCGAACTTGATTAGCGCCCCTTTCGGTTGGATAGGGAAGTCATTTTATAAAGAGGAGGAGAGAGACAGATACAGGGGTGCAAGCGTAGGAGTATGCTAGTATTTTCTCTCTTTTTTACATGAAATGACTTCACCACCCTCCTATGTGACGAAACCATTCCATCGCACTTCATTGGTGCTCCTCTATGTCGTTTGCTCAAAGAATTTTCCACGCTATCAGTGTGGGGATGAATCTATATACAAGCCACACCAATGGATTTCTTGAAATAGGTAATCATCCACTTGAGACCCACATATTCAAAAAAAAAATAATAATAATAATAATAATAAGATAACCCAATCTAGAGAGAAATTGGATTCTTGCATCATAAGGAAGTTTTTATATATAGAAAATTTCTTTATGGGCCGTTTGTTTGACGGGGGATTGAGATGGGGTGAGAGAATTGGAGTGAAAAAATACTGATGTGACATTTTAAAATCATACTCTAATCTTGTTTTGTTGATTTGGGGTGATAAACTTACAAAAACTCAGAGAATAACATTAAGAGTGCGTTTGGTAACGTTTAGAACAGAGTTCTGAACAGTTCTTTTGTTCAAAAAGAACAAAAAAACATGAAAAAGTGTTTAGTTTTACGGTTCGTTTTTTCGTTCTTTTAGAACGAACCGGAGGTCTCAGAGACGGTCTGCAAAGAACAAGAACGACAATTACATCGCGATATCGTGAAAACCCATGATTTTGAGAAAGAAGCCAACAGGCTCGTTGCCTCCTTGCGATAGATCTGGGGAAGAGAAGGAAATAGAAGGACTAGAGGAATAGAAGGTACCTGCAACTACGGCCAAACCATGATCTCATGTCTCTCTCTCTCTCTCTCTAGCTCTCTCTGTCTCGCTCTCTCCCTCTCACTCTCTCTGTCTTCGAATTGGGTCACCAACCCTATACTTCGAAGGATTCAGCCGAAAAGGTATGGGATTTCAGAAATTTTGTTGGTATAATTTGGGAATTTTGTATGATCTATAATTTTAGGGATTTTTTTGGTGTGATTTGGGAATTTTGTATGACCTGTGACAAGGTTCATGTTTCTGTTTTTCCCTCCTCTTTTTATCTCATTTTTATTGGTTTTTTTATTTTGAGATCTGGTTTAAGAGTTGCATATCTGTACGGATTCATTTTCGGTTCTCACTGTTCATTTGTTTCGGTTTTTTGATGCAGATGTGTTTCGATTGCAATGCGAAGAATCCGACATGGGCGTTCGTCACGTATGGGATTTTTCTTTGCATCGATTGCTCTGTTGTTCACCGAAGCCTAGGTGTTCACATCAGCTTCGTGAGGTAATTCGATTGAAAATGCGGGATTTTTAATTTGAATTTGGTTGGTTCTCAAATTATGCCTGATGATTGGGTTCTTTTGGCTGATTTGATTTAGAGTAAACCTGTACTCAACATTGATTTATTTTGTTTTCAGTATTAAATATTGTCGATTGGTTGAGCTTAGGTGTTAATCAACTGGTTTCTTTGTATGGACTGATATTATGTGATTGATGGACTATGTTCTGTAAGATGCCAGCTTAGATTGAAAGGCTTGGCATGGTAATCAGGTCTCTAGCTAAAGGAATAATTCTTACAGAGCATTTGGTTGTACTTCAATGTCTTCCCCCTACCTCCCCCTTTCTAAATGAATAAGCACTTCAATTAAGAAGACAAAGAAACCCCACTAAGTGGGATGACAAACCAGATATTGCTCTATACAATAAAAGGTAAAGCAACATAGAAATATGGTGTCCTTGATGCATAGACTCCCTTAAAGATACATCTATCTCTAGCACATTCACTTATAAATTTGTAGAACTAGTTCTCTATGGGATGATCATGATGAGATGTTCCTGCAAAAGCATGAGAATCATTATGAATGTGTTTCCTTATTTTTTTTTTCTTCAATTGCACAACACAGAACAGTCTGGTTAGTAATTGGAAATTAAAGTTTGGAGCTTTAGGTTAAAGTAGAGAGAATCAAAGAGATTTTGCATTATAATGTTGTGCCTAATTCCTCTTCTTCTGCCCCCTCCCTCCTTTTATATCCTCTTGGCTTTCATTGTTTGTGTTTTTTTTCCCCCAGCTTCCTCTGATTCTGGTTTAGTGTTCAACTAGTGTTATTGAGTTGGGTTTGGATTAGAAAGGGGAAGCAAACCCTTCTCCTTAGCTGTTTTTATGGCTCCCTTGTACATCTCTTCTAAGCTGTACTTGAACTCAAATCCAAGATCTATAAACTTTTTAGAGGAAAAAACGACGACTTCCAAGCTTTCACCTGGGAAGTTAAACTTGCATGACATGAACCATTTTAGTATTAATGATCAAAGGACCTCCTAAGAACCAAACCAACAAAATATATTCGGTTCCATTTTTAATTGTTAATTTTGTTGTTAGGAGATGCTGGAAAATTCAGGAAGACTTTAGCAGAGTGCAAATCCGGGATTTGCTTAGAATTGAAGACAAAGATTGTATAGATTGGAGATTACAGGCCACACATATAGGGTAAAAACGCTTTCCCTTTCCACAGTTTCGTTGAGTGATTTCTTTTGTGCTTCTTGGGCCATTAAAATTCATCCATTGCAAATTAATTCAAAAAAGAATGAAGAATATAATTTGGTTCAATCTGTTGTGTTAATTCATTGACAACTTGATGGGTCTTTAGCTCAAATTGGTAGAGCACTTGGAACATGAGCATGTTCCAAGAGGATGGTGGTTCGAGTCCACCAAGGCCTTCTTTATTCAAATGTTCATAGCATAGTCAGTTATGCCACTAATCTACACAAGAACCCAATTTTAATGGCATCTTTGAAATTTGACATATTTTCATACTTACTTCAGTTATGTTAATGAGATATTTTAATTTTATGCTAAGGTTGGCAAGAGAAGGATTTTACAAGTCTTTTTTTGGTATAATTGACAAAGAAATGACATTATTGCAATTAACATCAAATAGGGAAGAACAGGTTTTACCAAACACCATTTTCGTTTTGAACGGCGTTCTTGAGATCGTTACCAAATGGTCATTTTCAGTCTCAGAACGCCGTTCCAGACTAGAAACGCAAAAGAACGTTTCTAGTCAAGAACGGACGTTCTTTGTTCAGATTGTTACCAAACGCGCCCTAAATGTTTTATCTGCTGATGTAGCATTTGAAAATCCCATCCCTATTCTATCCAAAGCCCATCAAATTACAATTGAGCTCCTCTCCAAGGACAAGGAGCCCAACACGTCCAAGTGGGTATCCAGCCATTGGGCTGTGCCGCACACATCCCTAGGCATGCGCCAAGATGTATGCAGTACAACTCAACCCTTGGATGCCCCCTGGGTGGGTTCCAAGCTCCTTGGAGAGGAGTCGGATCCACCAAATTGATGGGACTTTGTTTAGTGTTCATAAAAAAACACTCCAAAAATCCCATCCCTATTCCCCTAACCAGTCCCATAACATTCTGAACCCATCCTCCTCCGTCAAACAAACGCTCTTAATATAAAGTGAAAAAAATATATGAAACGACAATCTTCCATACTACTATTTGGACATATTTATTGTTGTATTAGTACTTTAGTAGTCATATGTATTGCCCATTTTTCTGTCGGTTGCTTTCTACCTGTCTTTTTCTCTTTTCAAAAACGTCGAACCCAGGAGAGGAAGCCCATTGTTTTTTTTTGGTAAACGGGGAGGAGAGGAACCCCATTGATGTATGGAGAATGGGATACTTGAAAGACAACTCCATTATGTAACTGCCCTTTTTTTGGCCCATCCATTCTCTCTTTTGACCTACATGCCCTCAAGGACCATGAGGTGGAAAGGTTTTCTAGACTGGTAGGTTTAGAGGGTAGTTTAGATCATCACCTAAGTTTCGTTATATGAAAAATTAAAGTGGTAATTTCAATTCTATGGATATTTAAGAAATGTTCTTTGTTGATCATATCTTTAAGGTTGCGTTTAGTATGTATTCTTGGAATAAATTATGGGTCTAGAATGCATTCTGAAGCGATAAATAGAAATGAATTAATTTCAAAATGTGTTCTAAACCCAAAATCTATTATAATGTTAAACACAACCTTAGAGTCAATTTTGATACTTATAAATTTTCCAATGCCTAGTTTTGCTACTCGGTAAACACCGTTTGACTTAAAACTTGACATGTAAGAAAGGAGAATTGGGGTTTAACTGTCCACCAAATAGCCTTATTCCATCTACCATGCGGTAGATGCATGGTAGATATTTGTCCTCACTAAACTAGAAAAACGTCTCTTACTCGATGGAGATGAAGGATTAGAATCTAACTCCATTAAGAGTTTAAGACCCAAAAAAGAATTGGATCAAAGGATCAAGTTTCTCTTAACCCATGATGAAGAAAGAATCTCTTTATCCATGAGATCTGATCCTCTTATCAAAATAAATGAGGATATTATCGACTTGAATAATAAGGGCCGGAAGTTAATGATGACATTCATTCTTCCCAACTTCCGAGGGTTCAATTAAAACATCTAATCCAAAATAAAAGTTTAAGCTTAAGAAATTGGTGCATGTATCTTCTGATTGTTTTCAAATTACAATTACTTAAGAAGTTAGGGAGTACTTGTTTACTAACTTTCCTACCCCTTACCTTCCCCTTCTCCTTAATGAAAAAGAAATGAAGTTTCTTACTTTAAGTGTAAGATATTTTGGTGCTAAGGTTGAGGTCAAGATAGCCTCTAAGGGTAATCCAAGATTTTAGTGCTTAGGTTGAGGTCAAGATAACCCATATGCAAATATGCAATTCAATCAAGAAGGTGGTCCTCAAAATGTCTAAATCACTAAAAAATGAATCTGATGTGAGTTTCTTACTCTCTTTGGTATCTACTTAATGGGCCTACATGTGTTGATATAATCCTTTCCTTTAAATGAAATAGATTAATACCAATAAGCAACTTAAGAAAAAAGGGAAACAAATAATTGAGAGAGAGAGAGAGAGGGAAGGGGCAAGGGTTAGGGTTTCCTTTTTGGGTGTATTGTCGGCAAGGGCGTACGAGGTTTACGTACGTCGCCTGCCTAGGGGGACGTGGATGCTTCCTCTCCATTCGTGGAAAGTCTTCATTTCCACATCTTCTCTCTGCCCCCCCCCCCCCTTGCTATTGTCAAACTTTCTGTATTTAATCAAATTTTTTTTTTCACTTTTTTATTCCTTTAAGGAATAATAATGTCTGGAAAAGAAATGTTATTTCTCTGTGTTGTTCTTTTAATTTTGTCTTCAGGTAATAATAGCTCAGTCCTTTCCACTTCCACCCATAAAAAAAAATAGGGAAAATTACTGGCCCACCTGCCCCACCTCCATATAATGCAAAATATGTACCTTGTACTATTTTTTTTTACCCTTCTCTCTCCCTCTCTAGAGTTGTCAATCATTTGGTTCGAACCGATTTTGGTTCAGGATGAATCAGGTTCAACTTGGTTTGATTTCGGATTCTTATTAATTTCACTTATCAGTTTGTTATTCGGTTGGTTTCAGTTTTGATCCGGTTTGAATTCGGTTTAACACGTATATATGAGAAAAAAAAAAATTCTAATGAGTTATAGATTGTTATTGGTTTGGATTTCGGTCCGGTTTTCATGTCCAGTTCAATACATGTTGATTTTGGTCTGGATTCGGTTTTAGAATACTCCAGTACGTAGTCAATCCAAAAAAGATTGGTTTGATTTCGAATTCAGACGAAAACCGGACCAAAAATCCATATGAACATCCAATTTGTAGATTAATTGGTTTGTGGGCTTCCTTTAGTTGGTTTGGGTATTTATCTTATGGGACTCTGTTTTCTGGGTGGGACGCATGGGTCACGCCGCATATGCCAGCCAATGAGAGCACACATGGTGGCACAAAAGGGGCAGAATTTTTACCATACACGGGGCCATAGCGATCATTTCAGCCCTTGTTGTGCATAGGCGTGGCCCATACGCCCCACATAGAAAACATTCTCCCTTATCTTCGATACATCTTATTGTAACAAAAGTTGAATTGAGAATTAGTAACTTTCTATTGATTGCCTGTTATCTTATTCCCAACACTTCCTTAAGGGTAAAAAAAGATTGAGAAAGAGAACACCGCGGGCATTAGCCAGGCTGTCCCCTCTCCCCTTTCATCTTTGCCTGATCCGTTGAATTCCTTTCCAGGAGTATCTAGTCAAGTATGAATCAACAGCTTTATCTCTCCCATTCCTAAGTGCAAGACCCTCAAGCTGTCCCATCTTGCCTTTGTTGCTGATCTCATGATCTTCTCCAAAGCGAATATTGTTTCGATTGAGACCATTATGTCCTGTTTGCAGCATTGTAAGGGGTTGTCGTGCCTTCAAATCAACTATTCCAAATCTCTTTTATTCTTGGCGGGGGTCTCTGATGAGGATAAGTCTCGTTTGATTGAGAAGATGGGGTTCTCCTTAGGCTGTCTTCCAATCAAGTCTTTGGGGCTGCCTTTGATTCCGGCCAGGTTGACAGCTCATCACTGTACTCTATGTTAGATCTGATTCGTAAGAGGCTCCAACTTTGGAAGGGCAAGCTTCTCTCTTATGCTGGTCATCTAGAATTGATCAGATCTGCCCTTCAGTCCTCTTATATCTATTGGTTTGGTAATTCGAGTTACCTCAGTCCACCATTAAGGCGTTGGAGTCCCCATGTGTGCCTTCCTTTGGAAAGGATCTGAATCTTTCAGATTCCTCCACCCCAGTTGGGCTGCTGTTTGTCTCCCCAAGGATGAGGGAGGTCTAGGCTTGAGAAGAAGCAACGAGGTTAATTCTACCAGTATTCTCAAATTAAATATGGAAGCTTGTGGCTAAGAAGAAAAGTATTTGGGTTGACTAGGTCTACTGGGCTACTATGCAATGATTCTATTTGGACTGGTCCTTCTATCACTGATGCTTCTTGGGTCTAGCGGAAAACTCTAAACCTTAAGCCTATTTCTCTTGGAGCCACTTCTTGAAAAATAGATGATGGTGGCTCCACTTACCTGTGGCTTGACCATTAGCACCCCATGGGTATTCTCCTCCACTCAGTCGGTGCAAGAGCTATTTACAGTTCGGGTTTCACTAAACAGTCTTTGGTTGAGGATGTCATTCAACATGATGATTGGCTACCCCTGCTTCTTCCTCTTCCCAATTATCAGCCGTCTGAAATGCGTTACCTTCCATTCCTAGAAGGCCTAGTGGTAGGGGAGACATTGTTGTTTGGTCTGTTTCTTCTTCAGGGGAATTCAATTTTAAGTCGGCTTGGGAACTCATCAGTGCTTGTGGCCCCTTGTCTCCCTGGCGCAAGTTAGTTTGGATCAAGAGCCACATTCCCAGTCATAATTTCATTGTTTGGCAGGCCTCTCCAACTATCTCCCAATGCAGTCCTTTCTCATTCCTTGTAAGATTTCAGTCTCTCCATCCTGTTGCCTTCGTTGGAATGCATTCGAAGATGTGGACCACCTCTTCTTTGCTTCCCCCTTTTCCTTCTCAATTTGGAAAGGGCTCCCAAGTAAATGCTGGCCAAGCAAAGGATTCTTCCATTAGCAGTTGAACGGATCTGGATGGATATGTCCTTTGCCAAAAAGTCAATCTGTGGCGTGGTGGGTAAGCTTGCCTTTTTGTTGCTGCTATCAGCCATATTTGGATGGAGCGCAATCTTAAAAAATGCTCCTCCAACTTTAGATCTTTAGAGCAAATTTGGGAGTTCATCGCTTTCAAAGTCGGAAGCAAATTATCTTTGGTCCAATCTTAGTGTACTGATTCCCCAAGGTACAGGTTTATTGTTGCGTCCTGAGGCCTGCCTCTCTCCTTATTGCAGCCCTTTGTCTCCTCTCCCTGAGGAATGGGTCTTGCTTGCTTTGTATTGCTAGTTCTGTTTTGGTTTTTTTCCCTCCTAATTTTGGGGGCTCCTTGTATCTTTTTCTCCTTTTGGTAATGATTTTTTTATTCACCCAAAAAAAAAAAAGTCTTTTTCCCCCCTTTTTTGGGTGGAGGTGATGATGGTAGGTAAGCTTGATATTTGAATATATATAATTTTGTTAGACAGTAATATTTTGTGATGCATTCTGAGCGCTCTTCTTTTGGTGTAGGTTTCCGCTTCTGTATTAAAGAAATTGTGGACCCACTTGAAATTGTAACAATGTGCACTCAGAAACGTACCCCACATTTGGCTGTAAGGTATGGCTGGAGTGCTTTCCTGTAAATTGGTCTTCAGAAAGTTTGGTTGCAACTTTGTCTATTTTTCTCTAAAAGCTGCCCTTTTGTTTCCCTTTTAACTGTAAATCTTCGGTCTTGTTTTCCATTTTGAAGTTTGACTGCTAATAAATTGAGTATGACAGTCACTTATTTTTCCAATAGATTTATTTTCAATGTGGGAAACAAAAAAGCCGTTTTCAGAAGTCATCCAAAGGCGACCTCATACTTTTGAGGTTTCTAATGCTTGTGCAAGTAGAGAGCAATCAGCACGTCCCCTATTAGTTTTATTTATTCCATTATAATGCTAAGCCTGGTCATTTTATTCATGAATTACATAAACTGAAATAATTTTAATTCTATTATTTTCTAGTTATACTGGAGACTTGAGGTCATTTGGATTTTGGACACTAACCTGGTCTGAAGCTTAGAGTTCGCCTTGTGAGTTGGCATTATCGACATTGGTTAGATCTGTGATCATACTTTGGGTGTGATTGAAGTCTTTTTTGGCCATGCACACCAATTTCCATTTCCGATATATTTTATTGGTTTTGGGCCTTTTGGCTACAATATTCTGGTTTATTGAGACCAAAATCAAAATCATTTCACTGATTCAATTGAAAATCACTGGAGATATAGAGAAGCTTATGCTATTTTTTTATTAGTTTGAAATAATTGAAAAATATTTTGGCTAGGAGTTTCCAAAATTGAAGATTCGGTGCATTGATTCTTGGTTTGTCTCTTGGGGAACCCATATCACCAAAAATTCGAAACTATGCATCATTTAGGATTGCCAATTGTTAAATTGAACAAAGTTATTTGGAGAATAAGGAATCACTATGCAACCAGATGGGTTTATGTCTTTGTGTTCATTCTTGGTTGATGTTTTGCATAATAATGAGGTTATTATCAATCATATGAACTTGCTATTGAATTGTGAAGCTAGAGCACGTTTTCTTTATCATTGATGACTGTTTTTCACATGGGCATTTGTGTGAGGGGGCTCCCCACTCATGTTCATTGTTTCCTAAAAAAGAATGATTTACATGATAAGAACATTAAAAATACTGTTGTTAATTGTTATTAACTAGATCGTATTCCTTGAAAATATTGTGAAATCCAAAGTTGCCAGGCCCCAGATGAATTTCATGTTCGTATGTTTGGACACAGATTCGGCAACTGATGACACCACCAAGGCACTGACTTGTGGAGAATTTGTCCTCTCCCAAGTACCATCCTTTGAAAGAAGAGGAAATAAACAAAGATGAAGAATAAGGAGAAGGGTAGAAGAAGAGGAGGAGGAGGGCTTGACATTGCTGTTCTTCCCTCGCAGGATACTTCGGATTTCTCTTTGACAGGAATCGGCAAGTTGCAAAAGCCTAAGTGCCTAAATTACTGGGATCTTTCCTTCTCTGATCGTCTGGGAACTCTGGAAGGAAAGAAACAATAGAAGACACGAGGAAAACGTGCGCACTGCTGGCTCAATAGTTGAGTGCATTAAAGCCTGGGTGAAAAGCTTTCCGCTTCCCCCTAAGGTTGGGCGCTTGGGGTCCTCTAGGGATGGGTTAATTCAGCAGTGTTTCGGTCTTTCGGCGCCCACCCCCAGGCTGAAACGTCCTCTCCCAGTGTATTGGTGTCCGCCTTTCGCTTCGTTGAAGCTTAATGTGGATGGTGCTTGTAGAGGTAATCCTAGCAATGGTGGGGGTGGAGGGGTCATTAGGGACTTGAATGGTGTTGTCCTGGCAGCTTTTTCTAACTTCTATGGTGCTTGCACTAACTCAGTTGCTGAATTAGGAGCTTTAAGGGATGGTTTGTTTCTGTGCAAGGAGTTAGGTTTTTTTTGATTTGGTGGTAAATTTGGACTCCGCTTCCACTGTTAGAATGATTCGCCAAAGGAAATGCAACTTGTGGAAGGGTTGGCACTGGTTTCGAGAGGCCTTAGCTTTAGTTTCTGCAACTTGGTTTAATGTGATCTTTGCTTATAAAGAAAGTAACAGGGCGGCTGATTGGTTGGCTAATCTTGCTTGTGACACTGGGTCTTCTATCAATTTCCACCGAGGCAATCTACCACCGGGAATTTTACAAGTTATTCTAAGGAAGGACAAGGCTGGACTGCTTGTTCTTAGAAAGTAGTGCTTATTTTTCTTCCAAGCTGTATGGGGCTGGGAATGGATTTGTTTGAGTTTTTTTTTTGAGAGCTTGTTCAGCTTCTTGGGTCGGGGTAAGGTGGAATGTCCCCCCCTTATATTTTTTTTACCATTTTGGTTTATTAATAAAACTCTAGGGGCTGGCCTGGGTCCCAGGTAATATTCGGGTTTAAAAAAAAAAGAAAAAGAAATAAAAGGGAGGAATGCAGAAGCATGGACAATTGTACCTGTTTATGTTCTCTTTGTCTTTTTAGGAGATCCAAGACCTGCATCTCTCTCTCTTGTTGATATACATTGTTGTTGCCCTTACTTAACAGTTCGAGATTCGAGATTTTAGGATAAGTGGTTGTAACAATAGTATTAAATCTCGTTTTGGAAGGCCATTTCGGCCAGACCAAAATTTCGGTGTAATTTTGTCGAAATATTGTATTTTTTTCTATAAGTCTTGCTTGGTCATTTTTGAGTGTAAAATGCCAAAATGACCAAAATAATCGAAATTTCGACGAAACGGTGCATTTTTTAGACCGAAATTTCAGAAATATTGCATTTTTTCATTTCGACATAGCATCTCGTTTCGGCTCGACAAAAATACTCGAAATATTCGAGATCTCGATGAAATTTCGTCAAGATTTTGAACTATGGTTGTAACATGGTATCAGAGCAGGGAGGTCGAGTGTTCGATCCTTGGGAAGTGCAATGGGGTTCCCCGACACTTTCTCCCCTCAGTGCCATGTGATGGTGATTCACGTGAGTGCGTGCACGTGCAAGACCGTGTGTGTACAGGCCTGCACATGCGGGGGTGTTGATATACATTGTTGTTGCCCTTAACAGCTTGAGCTTTTAGGATAAGCGGTTGTAACATATCTCTCTTTCTCTCTCTCTCTCTCTCTATCAGCAGTTCTACAGGTGGTTGTATAATAGATCAATGGGCCACAGCTGAAGCTATGCATCCTTATTAACAACCACTATTTTTGAATATCTCTGTTCCACTATTTTTGAATATCTCTGTTCCACTATTTTTGAATATCTCTGTTCCACTATTTTTGAAATATTTCTATTCAGAATTGTAATTAATAAAATAAAATAATATTTTGTGCCTAGCTGTTTTTTTTTTTTTATAATTTCTGTTGAGTAATAACACTTGTAAATCTTGTTTTTATGATACAACCAAAAAAAATTATATATATATATATATATATATATATATATATATATAGAGAGAGAGAGAGAGAGAGAGAGAGAGAGAGAGAGAGAGAGAAACTGTGTAACCCTGGAGTCAATTAATCCTACTTCTTGTGGTTTATTGAGTTCAACACTGTGTCTGCATCAAACTCTTAACACTTGCATCTGCATCCATGTAACATAAGTCTTAGCCTTTATTTAATGCTCTGGCCATATTTTGCAGGTACGTATGTATGCTTCCACATGCACATGTTTTGTTCAGTTCTATCATTCATGAATTTGGAAAGAGACAGGATCTGGCATCTGCTTTGATTGCATATGAAGCTTCCAGGAGCAAATCAGACAAGCCTAATATGTATGTTTGTCGTACTATAATTGATGTTTGTGGTGTCTGTGGTGACTCTTTAAGATCTCGATACATTTATGAGGTAATCTCTTGTATTCTTGAGAAATCTTGAGGAAGTTTTCTGTGGATGTTTCCTTTCGTAAGTTAGAGAAACATTATGCATGTTTTAATTTGTGTCTGGCTTTGGATTATTAATACACCTTTATCTTTTATGCTAAAGTGCATAAATTTGATGTTTGGATGGGACTTTATGTATGCATATTTATGAATGAGGAGGTGTGCATGATGATGTTGGTATGCTAGTGGATAGCTAGGTGGTAGAGCATGCCTTCAGCTGCAGATAAACATGTGGGCAGTTTTGAAGTGTGTATCTTTTCCCTTCATATTTCTTTGGTCTTAGTAGGTGAATTTATGATTCCCAACTGGAGAATCCATGCATTACAGATATCAGAGACTAGAAGTACAACTTAAATCCAGTTGTAGTTTCCTGGAATTGAGATTTAATGAAAAAAAGTTAATACGATTGCAACAGAGATTGGAGTATTCTTTGCACTTGATGGTCTTCAACTTTCCATATGTCTTCTCTGATAAAAGACTTGGTGTTAAAATTCATATTCATATTTGCCTCTGAACATTCCTTTATTTATTTTTTCCATAAATCCACTAAGATCTGAGTGTTTCTTATGTATATAACTTTTTGCTGCAGGACTTGCTCGCTCAGAAGGTCATCCCCAATACTTACGTTTTCAACAGTCTCATGAATGTGAATGCCAATGATTTGAATTATACCTTATATGTCTACAAGCAAATGCAAGTAATGTTTTCTCCTTTTATTTTGTCGTTTCTTTAAAGGCAGATTTTATGGGGGATTCCTTTCCAGTGTAAAATAGTAAATCTTATCTTTGTTTTTAGTAGACCTTCAATCCACATATCTGAAAATACATTTTGCAATATGTTGAATTTTACAAAGTTGACAGCAGAAACTGTTTAGCCATCATTTACTTGATAATAAATGAAACGCATTGCAACTCTTAAGCCTTACCAGATTATAGCATTTCAATATATCGGGTTAGTGAGGCTGTGCTTTTCCTTCTACTTGGTTTTGAACTTTTGATTGATGTAAAATGAGATTCTTGGCTCGAGGACATAAATTTGCTGACACCCTCTCTCCCCTTAGAAATAGTCAGTTGAAGTTCAATGTTGAGATATGCATATATATATTTTACAAACGACAACAACTCAGCCGTATCCCAACTAAATGGGCCAATCAGCTCTATTTGGTTAACAAAACAGGAATTTCGTGAATGGCTTGAATGATCAATTAGATCAGTCAAGCTCTCTATTTATAATAATATTAATAATAAAAGAGATTACAAAGGGAAACACTGTTCACGACACTTTTCACGACACTGTTCACATGAAAGTGTCACAGCCCAAATTACAATCCTACCCTTGTTCAAAAGTACATAAATAAAGCATAAATAAAAAACCAAAAATACCCTTATAATATCGGGTAACACATCTCAACACTCCCCCTCAAGTTGGGGCATAGATGTCACACATGCCCAACTTGACTAGACTAGGATAAAACAACTTCCCACTCAACCCTTTGGTGAAGACATCAGCCAGTTGATCTCCAGACTTCACAAAAGGAATACAAATCTGCCCACTCTATAACTTCTCCTTGATGAAGTGTCCGTCAATCTCCACATGTTTGGTACGGTCATGTTGCATTGGATTGTGGGCAATGTTAATTGCTGCTTTGTTGTTACAGTACAACATCATTGGAAGATGAACAGAACCACGGATTTCAAGGAGTAAACTCTGAAGCCACAGTAACTCACATATGCCCTGGGCCATAGCACGGAATTCAGCTTCAGCACTAGATCTTGCCACAACATTTTGCTTTTTACTCCGCCATGTGACTAGATTTCCTCCAACAAAAGTACAATAGCCGGAGGTAGATTTCCTGTCAGGGTTACCACCCCAGTCAGCATCTGTGTAAGCCTCAATGCGAAGATGGTCATGAGGAGACAAAAGGATCCCCTTTCCTGGAGCTGACTTCAAGTAATGGAGAATACGAAGAACAGCAGCCATGTGAGTGGAATAAGGATCATGCATGAACTGGCTCACAAGACTCACAACAATGGCAATATCTGGTCTGGTGTGGGAGAGATAAATCAGCTTGCCCACCAATCGTTGATATCTGCCCTTATCAACGTTCACCATCCTTCTCTTGCGCACGAGTAGTAGCTTCCAAGGGAGTGTCACAAGGATGACAACCAAGCAAACCAGTCTCTGATAATAAATCTAGAACATACTTTATCTGGGAGAGAAAGATGCCTTTTGGAGAACGGGCAACTTCAATCCCAAGAAAATATCTTAGCTGTCCTAGATCTTTTATGTCAAATTCCCGCCCCAAGAAAGCCTTCAGGTGAGAAATTTCATCTGTATCATTACTAGTCACAACTATGTCATCAACATAAACTATGAGAAGAGTGACATTTTCTCCTTTTCGCTTGATGAACAGAGTGTGATCAGCGTTACTGTCACGCCCCGGCCCGGTTATTAAGGGCCAAGTGTGGCGGGATGTCTCTGACATCCAACCAATCCCCAAGGATCACGAGTGCAGTACCCTATTCACAATCATTGCTCACAGATACAGTAATCAGAGGCAGCGGAAACAATTAAATAATAAAGGTAACATCAATAGTAAGAGAAGTCTATGTGATATTTCATTTATATAAAGAACAAAGCTTGTGATACTACTATACAATTCTCAAAGGTACTACAGGGTAAAACTATACGAAAATTATATTATATCAATATAGAAATATTTATAAGCATAAAAGAGTGGGGAGATAGCCTAGACTGTCAGGACAAGATCAGAAGATTGCGCAATCATCACATGCGCACGAAGTATCGTGCACTTCAAACTCCGGCGCCGCAAATCCATCATTAAAAGTAATTAAATCACCTGAAAAATAGGGATATCCACAGGGGTGAGCTCTCAACTGAGCCCAGTAAGGAAATGCATGCAAAACACAACACAATAATTCATGATGAATGTGCTAATCTAGCATGCTCCTAACATGGATACTAAGTCTCATGTGGTATAAGTACTACTATGGTAGATGCTAACCTCGAAGAGAACCTGCCAGGAAAGCACGACACAAGGCAGCTAACCCAACAGACCCCCAATGACCAACTGGAAAGCATGACACCAGGCAGCTCCAGACGTCGGTCACCCGAGCAAAACCATTCTACCACGGTGAGGACCTGCCAGGAAAGCATATCACCAGGCAGCTAACCCAATAGACCCTCAATGACCAACCCTACTGTTTATTCCCACAGCGGAGTACACACGCTAACATGGGACAGTGAATGGTACCCCGGCATACCCTTCGGCTGTACCACGGGTTGTCCAACACCTTACCCCCTGTTGGTAAGGGGCGTAGTACTGGGTTATGATATAACAGCCTAGCCCAGTGCAAACTATGCATGATAGCACATGTATGAATAGCTGAATTTAAATAGAACAGTATTTCTCCAGTAATAATCATCAGTAACAAGTAAATATCAGTGCAAATGCAAGATGCCAATGCAACCTAATTCACATGCAGATTCTAATGCAGTAAATAAAAGCTCATAAACTATATGAACAGGATAATTTTGATGATGCATGACATGGCAATCAGAACAATAACAAATTAAAATGATAAACACTCCAAAATTAAAGTCGAATTCCCTTACCAAGTTGCGAGACTAGACTAAGTCGATTACCCTTCAAAGATCCCAAGAATACGACAAGAATAGAGTATACAGCCCAATACAGTCCTAAAACATTAGAAAAGATCAAGTGTTAGGGTCGAGGAAGCAGTCTAAGGTCTAACCAAGGGTCTAGGGGCATTTCTGTCCAAAAATATTGGACCGGATTCAGAGGGCAGAATTGGGGTCTTGTTCCTAATGGTCAGATCTTGACATGCATGGGCTTAATTTCATGGTTTCACCTAATTCTAAGGTGGGTCCAATTTCATGATTAATTCCAAAATTGAAAATCAATTTGAGGGGTTTAACAAATTAACCCAAATTGATTATCAAGGGTTTGTTAATTGAGTAAATCAGCAGAGAATTGGGTTTCTAAGCTGAAATTCTCAGGTCATAGTTACATCTGAACCATTCTTTGGTTCAAAACAAGGCTTAAATACTGAAATTAATTTAATAGACCTAAGATTTCTAAGCTTTAATGGCTGATTAGGGTTTAGGAGTTAATTAGGACTGAGATTAGAGAAGAACAAGATGGGAAACAGCAGAAATTAGGGGTTTTGGTTAATTTAATTCAAAATCATTAACCAATTTGAGAAATTGATCAAATTAACCTAATTCACTATGCTAGGGTTCATTAGGTTTCATGTTTCAGCTGTGATTTGAGGTACAACAGGAATTATACAGCTTAATTCAAGATCTGATCCTCAATTGGGTCTAATTAAAAAGGTTAGGGATGGGTCTTAGCTTATTAAACCAATAGGTTGAGCTTTAATGGAAGAATTTGTTATAAAGATCAATTAGGGATAGAGAAATTAGGAGAAGAAGATGGGTACAGTAGGAATTTCTGCTTACCTGAATACAGCAGTGAGAAGAGGTGAAGGCAGCCTTGATTTATGCAGCTAAGTTGTCAATGGAGGTCCCAAAACTTCAATTTCAGGTGTAGGAACCAAGCCCCATGCAAAGCCCTCACTTTCCCTTCTTCTTCTCCTTAGGCTGGATCGATTTTCCTCTCTTTTGATTTTGTGAATTGGGAATAGTAAAGATAGATTGATATATTTATTTATATGTGTAGTGGATTGACTAAGGGTTGTTTGGTTTTAATAAAGCCAAAATCAGTTTCCTAAAACTAATTTTAACTAGAATTTCGTACTTATTACATTAATCTAACCATAGAGTGATGTCATATGACATCATGGGTAATCCGAATACGGGTAAATGTTAGGAACAGGATTCCCCACTGGGGATGTGGGTCCCACAGAGGTAAATTTACTAAAATACCCCTATAACTCTAAACGGTCAGAACGATACCCTATAAAATACAAATAAATTGTACTTACAATGGGTTTAATTAATGGAGGGGTTCTTCATGCTGTCCAGCTAGTAGATACGACACAGGTAGCTTAGGTGTAGGGTTCCATTGGGGTTCTCTGACTCTAGAAGGGCGAGGTAGTTGGCTGTTCGAAATGCCCTCTATAGACGAGTCATGAGATTAGTCGAAATTTCTTAATCGGGACAGTCCAACACATAGAGACTAGCTTGGGCAATGAACCAGAACCTGAAACCACTCAAGTTCCGAAAGTTCTTTTTTTTTTTTTTTTTGGGTTTCACAATGACTCTGTTTGTATCCACAGGAGACCATCGCTTTATGAAACCTACCAAACCATGCCCGTGGAGATTGCTTCAACCCATAGAGTGCCCTTTTGAGCCTACAAACTTTCCCATGGGTCTTGTCAGAGGAAAAATCCGGAGGAACATCCATATAAACCTCCTCTTCCAACTCCCCATGAAGAAATGCATTTTTTACATCCAACTGCTGTAGGTCCCAGCCAAAGTTGATAGCACAAGACAGTAAGACCCGGACAGTGTTCAACTTCGCAACAGAGGCAAATGTCTCCTGGTAGTCGATCCCATAAGTCTGAGTGAAGCCTCTGGCCACAAGCCTGGCTTTATATCTATCCACTATTCCATCTGGCTTCTCCTTGAAAACAAATACCCATTTGCACCTGACTGGTTTCTTACCCGAAGGAAGAACAACTAGCTCCCATGTCTCATTTTTAAGTAAGGCCGTCATTTCTTCCATCATGGCTGCTTTCCAGTTTGGATCTGCAATCGCCTCCTGCCATTTCTGAGGAATAGAAACAGAGGAAAGAGAAGAAACAAATGCACGATAGGAAGGAGATAAAGCATCATAGGAAACAACATTGGAGATGGGGTGTTGGATGCATGACCTAACGCCTTTACGAACAGCGATAGGTAAGTCAAGGGAAGGATCCTTACCAGATGATGTAGTAGGGTCTGGATCTGGATTAAGTGCAGACGATTGTGGAGGTGGTATGGTGGTGGTGGTAGTCTCAACTTGTCTTGTGCGCTCCCGGGTATTTACCTTATCAACAGGGATTTGACTGACTGGTCTACGCTCCCCCTGAATAGGAGCCAGTATAGGAGCTGAAGTTACAGAGGGCTCCCCCTGAATAGAAGCCGGAAGAATAGCAGACACATCTTCAAAACCCTGATCCTGCTCCCCCTGAAGAGGTATCTGGGAATAATATGATAAGGACTCATGGAAGACAATATCCATGGAGACAAAAGTACGACGAGAAGGTGGATGGTAACACTTGTATCCTTTTTGGGTCGTAGAATAGCCCAGAAAAATACACCGAATGCTCCGTGGATCAAATTTTCCATGAGGATGATGATTGCGGACATAGCAAACACAACCAAAAACTTTGGGGGGAACCACAAAGGAGGAGGAACCCTGGAGGAGATCAACGGGGGAACGACCATCAAGGACACGGGTAGGCACACGCTTGATGAGATAAGTAGCGGTAAGAATGGCTTCACCCCAGTAGTGAGAAGGAACCTGCCGTGCAAACATAATGACCTGGGCTACCTCAAGGAGATGTCTATTTTTCCTTTCAGCAACCCCATTCTGGGCAGGTGTGTCAACACAGCTGGTCTGATGGACAATACCATGTGTAGCCAAATAAAGTTGGAACCGACCCTCCATGTACTATCTGCCATTATCACTGTGTAAAATGCGCAAGGTGGCATTGAATTGGGTCTGAACCATACGATGAAATAACTGAAAACAGCGGAAGACCTCACTTTTATGGCTCATCATGTACACCCAAGTGGCACGAGTATAACAATCAATAAACGAGACAAACCATCGATGACCAGAAAGGGAAGTACAACGGGCAGGGCCCCACACATCAGAATGAACCAAAGCAAAAGGAAACTCACTTCTTTTATTTAATGAAGAATAACTGGAATGAGTCTTTTTGGCCAAAACACAAGCCTCACATAAAAACTCATTCCTATTACAATGCTTAATCAAGCCCGGAAACAAAAGAGACAAAGTACTAAGGGATGGATGACCAAGTCGGCAATGCCAAAGATGAAGGTCAGGGGACGAGGTGGACTGTAAATGATGAGCTGTAGAGGAAGCCGAATGCAAAGTAAAAGGCTGACCTGGGTCAAGTAAGTAGAGACCACCCTGCATCTTACCACCCCCAATCGTGCGCCCTGTCTCCAGATCCTGTATGACACAATGAGAAGGGAAAAAAGTCAGTTTGCAGTTCAGATCTCTAGTTAGACTACTAATAGAGAGAAGGTTAGTAGAAAAGGACGGAACATGCAAAACAAATTTTAATGACAGGGTAGGTGAGCAGTGTATGGAACCCTTCCCATTAATAGGAGAAAGGGAACCATTAGCTACTCGAACACTGTCTTTGCTAGAAGATGGAAAATAAAGATGAAATACATTAGAGGAGCCAGTCATGTGGTCAGTGGCACCGGAATCTATAATCCAAGGACTGGAGACAGCCGATGCACATAGACTACTGACTGGAGTACCTGAGGCAAAATTAGAACCAGGAGGGGCAGCAGGTGTAGATGCCGTAGTGGAGGCAGCGGAAGAGGCCTGCAGCATGCGACGGAAAGCTAGGAGCTCATCCTGAGTAAGCCCAATGTCAGATGAAGGGGCAGCAACAGTAGTAGTAGGAGAATCAGCCATATGAGCCTTGGGCTTAAACTTCCCACGGGCTTTCATTTCCTCAAAATCAGGAGGCTTCCCATGGAGCTTCCAGCATTGAGCCTTAGTATGATAGAGCCTGTTGCAGTGTTCACACTTGACAGGACCTTTAGGGACAGTAGTACCACCATCAGTAGTGGTAAGAGAAGGAGTACTGGAAGCAACTTGCAAGGCGAAGCGATCAACAGTAAAGGAATGCAGCATAGCAGCCCGACGAGATTCCTCATTATGAACCAAGGCAAAAGCCTGCTCTAGGGATGGAAAAGGGGACTGCCCAAGTACTTGCACCCGAATAGGATCAAACTCCATATTTAGTCCAGCCAAAAAATCATAGACACGTATTTTGTCAACGTGTTTGCGATAGGCAGCCAGATCAGTAGCAGTAGAGGGCTGATAGTCGGAGTAATGATCCAATTGCTGCCACATGTTCTTGAGGGCAGCATAGTATTTGGAGACAGAGAGCTCCTGTTGGGTAGTGGCATTAGCCTTCTTTCTAATCTCATAGACCTGTGCATCATTCCCCGTGCGACCATAAGTCTCTTTGGCACCATTCCAGATAGTATGGGCAGTGTCCAGTAGAAGAAAATTGTCTGAGATATCCCCTTGCATAGAATGGATCAAGTAGGACATCACCATCGCATCATTCGATAACCACTTGTTGAGCTGAGAACCCTCTTTCAGTGGTTTAGTTGTTGTCCCAAGAAGATGGTCAGTGAGGCCACGGCCAGCTACTGTCAAATAGGTAGACTGAGACCACTTCAGGTAGTTAGAGCCATCAAGTTTGATTGGGGCAGCAAGGGGAAGAAAATCAGTCCGGGGCTGGCCATCAATGCCAGAAGAGGCTGAAGAAGAATCTGAACCAGTCATTGCAGCAGGTAACCAATCTTCAATGAAGCAGCAAACAGCCAAAAAATATCCAAAAAAATTCTGGAATCGACCCCCAATAGAAAAGAGCTATATTGGAGCAAAAAATCTCAGATATGTAGGCTGGGAATGATGTCAAATGAAGGCAGCAAGGGTGCGAATCAGATGCAGCAGGAACCAGCAGCCCAACCCCAAGATCGATTAATGTCAGGGTTTTGAAAAAAACCCTGAGAAGAGAGATCAATAAGGGGCTGGGGTCTTCAACCAATCTGATGAAGTGAATAGGGGCTGAGAACAATATCAAATAAAGATCCCACAATAGAAGATGCAGCCGAAACAGATGTAGAGGCCTGATCTCCAAAAAAAATAGGAATCTTCAAATCGCAGACAGTGCTTCAGGTCCACTCGATCCAAAAAAGAGGCATAAAAAAGGAGGTATATTGAGGCAGCAGCTAGATCATTACGATCACCTCAGTAGTGCTGCCCTAATGGGAGAAGAAGAACCAAAAGAAAGGAAGAAAGAAGAAGGGAAGAAGCTCGATGGAGGGAAGGAGAAAAAAATCGAACGGAGGGAGGTGGGTTTTGAAAACCTAGATCAGAGTGTATTTGGCTCTGATGCCGTGTTAACAAAACAGGAATTTCATGAATGGCTTGAATGATCAATTAGATCAGTCAAGCTCTCTATTTATAATAATAATAATAAAAGAGATTACAAAGGGAAACACTGTTCATGATACTATTCACGACACTGTTCACGTGAACAGTGTCACAGCCCAAATTACAATCGTACCCTTGTTCAAAAGTACATAAATAAAGCATAAATAAAAAACCAAAAATACCCTTATAATATCGGGTAACACATCTCAACAAAGGTCATACTTGGTACAAGGCCTAAGCTAATGCATATATATATTTTACAAAGGTTCAAATAATTACATTTAGTGTACCGCTGCACATGCCTATTTATATTAAAGATATTGAATATTAGACAAATTAATGTAATGCGTTCTTACATTTCACACAATATGGTGAACCTGATTCCTTCTGCATATCCAGAACCTAGGTGTTATTGGAGATGTGGCGTCTTATAATATACTCTTAAAGGCATGCTCTCTTGCTGAAAGAGTTGATTTGGCTCAAGACATTTATAAGGAAATAAAGCATATGGCATCAAAAGGGGCACTGAAATTGGATGTCATCACATACAGTACTATTATTAAGGTATGCATTTTCTATTGTCAAATGTTACGATCATAATTCAATGCATCCCTGCATGTGATAATAATATCGTAATCTTACTACTATTATTTCCTCACCATGTAGAAGTTGTGATCCATTTACTGTGGTGCTTTTCTTCAATGTATTGATACTTCATTGAGTTCAAGGTCTTTGCAGATGCAAAATTGTGGCAAATGGCTCTGAAAGTCAAAGAAGACATGCTTTTGTCTGGTGTTACTCCAAATTTAGTTACATGGTCTTCATTGATCAATGCATGTGCCAATGTGGGTCTTGTAGAAAAGGCAATTCAAGTATTTGAAGAGATGCTTCTTGCTGGTTGTGAACTTAATTCGCAGTGTTTCAACATTCTTCTTCATGCTTGTGTTGAGGCATGTCAGTATGACAGAGCTTTTCGTATGTTCCAGTCTTGGAAGGAGAGTGGGGTCTGGAAGATTTGTGATACTAAAGAAAGTAATGGAAAGATACACAATCTACTTACTAGGCGGACAGGTCATGCAAGTGAAGATTATGATATGCCGGGTGGTGTCTCTGATCCACATCATTTGAATTTCATTAAACCAGTTCCCTTTGCACCTACAACTACAACATATAATATTTTGATGAAGGCCTGTGGTACTGATTACTACCGTGCTAAAGCTTTGATGGAGGAGATGAAGACAGCAGGTCTCTCTCCCAATCACATTAGCTGGTCAATATTGATTGATATTGGTGGAAACTCTGGAAATGCTGGGGGTGCTATACAGGTGAAGCATACTTTAGTTTGTTGTTTTGACTTCTAGTTGTTGGTGCTATGAAATTATAAGATATAGATCATACCTTTTAAAACTGTATGAAGTTATTATATTTCTTAATTTTTAGTAGTAAATGTTATGCTTGTACTAAATCCTTCCCGCTTGTTTCTGGGTAAAAAAAAATGCCAACTGATGTGTAGTTTAATTATCAATGAATGAGATTGGCACAAATTTATGGAACACATTTGTGTAGCTTTGCCATGTTAAAGCATGAACATGCATTGCACTAGAAGTTGAACCCCATTCACTAGCATTCAGTATTTTCTTTATTTGGTTGCCTTATACTTGTCAAGCAGCACTGAAGCATGGCACCTTAATTTTAGATGTGTCCTATGAGATGGTTGAGCAGCCCAAATATTTAAATGGAAGAGTGTGGCATTTCCTTGCCATGCAAATGGGCCTTCATACCTTAGCCAAGCTGAAGGTAGCATATGTTGTTCAGGGAGTAAAATATATAGTGTTCCACCTGGAGAAGTTGTCTAATTTACCGTGTGTTCATTTTGCGTTAAGCATTATTTTGAGAATCCCATCCTGTAGTTTGTTGGCCTAAACACATCATGCATGATATATTGTACTACTTAAATACGTATCTTTAATTCTTGCTTTATCTTTTGATAATCTCCAGTCATTTCCCATGGCCAATTATTATGCTTTTGATAGCCTACTTAGTTCCTCTCCTCCTTGTCCCTTCATTTTTGTGCTGGTGTATAGTCTGTCTGAGGAAAGTATACATATAAATGCTAATTCTCTTTTATAACTAACATATTTTTCCACCTTCTCCTGCTTAGGCTCTGAAAACTATGCAAGATGAAGGAATTAAACCCGATGTTGTTGCATACACGGCAGCCATCAAGGTTTTTCTGCTTACTTGACACATTAAGTCTGTTCATTGTCCAACGTTTGCCCATCCTTAATGTGTAAATGCTGTTTCATTCTGTGTCTATGTTCAGTACCTTAAGCTGACAGTACCTGCTCTTTCTTTCGCAGGCTTGTGTAGAAAACAAGAATTTGAAGATAGCTTTTTTATTATTCGAAGAAATGAAAGGACATAGATTACAACCAAATTTGGTGAGCTATACGAACAATTAATGCCTCCTTTGCTCATATTATTTCTTCCATATGTTAAACACGTACTTTATTTGCTACTTGCATGTTTGGATTACTCACTAACAAGAAAGACTTTTATGTTGAATATGGTCAAAGATTATCGTAGAACTTCCACCTCCTCCTCCCCAACCTGTTTTTCTCTTTTTTTCCTTTTCTTTTGATAGGTTGAACTTTGATTGTATCACTGATCCTGTGTAAGAAGGGCAGACTCGTTTCTTCTCACGAGATCAAAGATTATCATAAAACTTCACCCTCCCCCCCCCCCCCCCCCAAAAAAAAAAAAAAACCCTGTTTTTTTATTTTTCTCTTTTGATGAGTAATCTTTATCAATGTTGCTACCATATAGGGCAGGATGAAGTTGGTTTAATGTGTTATGATGGAAAAAGAGTTGCATATTATCAATGCATCTACTTCACAGACAAAGAGAGTTACAATCTAGCAATAATGCTCTTCCTCTTTACCTCGCTTTTTTTTTGGGTTGGGGGGGGGGGGGGGAAGCCGTGGAGGGGCTACTGCTATTATAATTTGAATGCTATTGCATACAAATTTTATTTATCTCCAGAGATGCATCTAGTAAAAAACAAAGCCATTGTTGGCCCAAGAGAATGTGAGAAGAATTATGCCTGTTGTCATTTCAGGTGACATATAATACACTTCTAAGAGCCCGTAGCAGATATGGTTCCGTACAAGAAGTACAGCAATGCCTGGCTATATATCAAGATATGCGGAAAGCAGGGTGAGTCGAGCATCTCTAAATGTGTTTTTTCATGTTACTCGCAATTTGGTTCATGCATTTAAAATATGATGTACGCATTCCTTACTTGCAAATTATGTGATGCAATTAAAAGAGCCTAATAAGACCCAAAACAGGAGTACTTGAAACGGCAAGGCGGTACAGTATACAACTTGAAAGAACTTGAGAAATATCAAGACCAACTCAAAGATAAGTGATGTTAAGATCCTTTCACAAGACACCCAAAAATCAGCTAAAAAACTGCTCGGATTCTGTGCTGAAGAAAATGATATTCAAATCTAGACTGTCTGTCAATGATTCTGCAAAACGGGGTTGATCTTTTGGGGGTTGACTTGAATAGCAACCAATACTAGGCCCCTCAAACAGGTACAGGAAAAAGCCTTCTTGTAACTAAACAAAGATGAGATGAACAACTAAAAATGTTCTTATCCAACACCTTTTTTGTACTGGTCCTTCTGAAATCACAGATCATATGGTTAAGTTGCCTACATAGCCATTTCACTTGGCTACATTTCAAAAGATTGGTCTTTCCAAAATTGAACGCAGTTAGGTCAACCTCTTTAACCAAATGTGATGTCTTATGAAAATTATGAAACACCCCTGGTAAATCACAAAATTTTAATAGACACAAGATACTCAATTAAGAGGGCAGGCCTTGGTGCAACGGTAAAGGTTGCTCCATTGTGACCAAGTGGTCACGGGTTCGAGTCTGGAAACAGCCTCTGTGAAAAAAAAACAGGGGTAAGGCTGCGTACATTATGACCCTCCCCAGACCCTGCAGTGGCGGGAGCCTTGTGCACTAGGTACGCCCTTTTTTACAAGATACTAAATTAAATCCTAAGGGTCTTCAATGTAGATCCAAGATCTTCCAAGAAGCAAAGGAAAATAACAGTGGCTTAAATAAGCTGCGCTGATAGCACCCTTTATATGATTTATTTTGATGTCACAACTAACTTTAATATCTATGTCCCAAGTTGCAGTGCCTAATACAAACATGCATTTGCAGGTACAATTCCAATGACTATTACCTCAAGCAATTAATTGAGAAGTGGTGTGAAGGAGTAATACAGGATAGCGATCAAAATCAAGGTCTACTGGCCTCAGGAAGTTCTTCTATCAAAACTGATCTAAAGAAACCTCAAAGTTTTCTTCTTGAAAAAGTTGCTGGTCACTTGCAAAAGGATATCGCTGAGAGCCTTGTGATGGATCTTCAAGGCCTCACCAAGGTACATTTGTTATATATATAAGGCAATGGCAACTCAAACCTAGTTAAGCAATTGAAACATCATCTGGAATTCCAGTCGAAAAGTGGAACATAGCTGCATCAAGTGTTCTCTGACCAGGCTAAATGCAGATTATGAATATATGTTACATTTAACTAATGCTGTCTTGGATAACATGTTATCGTGTTGGCATAGTGAAGTTTGAGAGTGTTGGACTTGGTAACCCCTGTGTGTACAAAGGTACTGGATCTGGATGTCATTTTGAGTGTGGAAGTTCATGACCTCAAGTTCAGTTTGGTCAATTATTTAAAGCACTGTGGGCCGGCTTGTCAAACTGTGGTAGGTCTGTTATCCAAAATGGGAGAATAGTCTGCAAGGCAGTGCACCCAGTCTTGACAATTGTTACTGTTCAGACTAAGGGACTGTTGGACCTCCAGTACATCAGAGAACATCACTGAGGAGGAATTTATACTACAGTAACTACGCTAAACTATGCACACACACAGAATGCAGAGTCAGGCTGCCAAATTGTGAACCGAGAAGGATGAATCCTCTGATGTACAGTTCATTTATGAAAAGCATCACATTTAGCATGATTGCAATATTTCAGTATATTCATATGGTTTACATCTTTAGATTTTTAAGGTTTGAAATTATAAATACTCTTTGGTCTTCTTACAGCGACCCCTTACGTAGTATGTATCAACATGGCTGCCGCGTGGCCTTCTAAGGATTTGGATACCTAAGTCCGTAACTCCTAGATGCAGGAAGGTATTAACAATCCCTGTAACCCTGGGGGTTGAAGTGATTTGGATAGAAAGCTTGAATTGGAGGGAAAAAGATTTCCAATTTCAAATATGAGATATAGTGTGGAGGGAAGGAAATTAGCAGGGGTGGGGGGGGGGTGGAAGAAGACAATCAAAACAAATCCAATCTTACAAATTTGAACCAAGCTTAGAGGAATGGCAAAACTAAGGGGCCTGGTCAAGAAAGAACAGTTTTCTTGATTCTATATATATATATACAGCCATCATAGAATTAGTATGAATTGTTCTAGATCATAAATCTGGATAGATTTGAAAGAAATAGTTAAGACCAGAATAAAATTAAAGAATTCTTCAAAATATGGAATGATCAAGAAACCTACTGAGAACTAGTGCAAAAAATCTGAAAATTCTTGAAGAATCAAGAACAGGAAGAAATTAACCCAGGTTGAGTAATCAGCAAGTAATAATTGAGAACAACAAGAGTAGTAATAAAAGTAGCCAAACAGTGGCAGGGATAATCATAACCTCAGCCAAGGATGTGTACAATTGCAGACAAAGCCAGACTTACCTGCAGGAAACCAAATGACTTTATTCCATTAACAAAAACGTATTACAGTGTGTACCATGGCTTGCTTATATAGCGTCATTGCTTTCTTATTCTAGTAGATTGATGCAATAACATTAAAACAATTACTGATTTAAAACTCATACCAGACTATACTACTCAAGTCTCCAACTAAAAATAGAATGACATTTTTTTTTAAGTAAACTAAATTTCTACAAATTTAATACCCAGATTAACTAAAACTACTAAAAATCTCTTACTGAAATAGTAATATTTTGAATCACCATAAATAGTATACCACAGTCTACTGAAATTGTGATCTGAAATTGTTAAAATAAGTGGAAGACAAATTTCACAAAAGTAGCACACTAACAAAGTCACAATAATCTTGCGTCAGTCCTCTTTGAAGTATGGGTAACCATTGGTACCACTTATCCACTCAGTAGTGAAGTACCAGACATAGGATATTGGGAATGGTACTTGTGTCCACTGAGATTGGACAAAGCAGTTTCTCTTTTGCTTAGACATAATTATCACAAAACAAGTAGGTTTACAAGACAAAGTAAGTGTAAAACAAAGTCAAACCTACTTGTTTTGTAATTAATTTTCTTATCTCCTAGATCTAGGCAATTTCCCCAAATAAAAAACCTATATACATGTGTGCATCTAATTTCATAACTTTTCCCAATCAATAGATCTTTTCCATGCATTTTGAGTTAAAACTGAAAGCTGCATATGTATATGCACTTGTCTATGTTCTCATTTCTTCCTGTATCATATGTCAACAGGTTGAAGCTCGTATTGTTGTTCTTGCAGTTTTGTGGATGATCAAAGAGAGCTGCACTCTAGGTCAGAACTATTTTTATAACATGGTTACATAGATACAAATGGTTGGGATAAGATTTCATTGCTCGATCAACTAATATGCTTTCATGAATACTAATGACTCCTAAGTTTGGAATCATGACACCCAGCGAAGTGTGCATGAACGTGTACATGTGCACACACACACAAAAATTTGGGCTTCCTTTATTTATATTTATTTTCAATGTTGTCTGCTATTCCCCCCCCCCCCCCCTACAATTTGGACGTTGTTTCAACATCAAATACTTTGACCTTGCCACCTTGGTTTGGTTGTTTTGATCAATGGTAGAGGCTTAGGAGATTGATGTAGGCCAATTTAGGGTTTGAGAAAATCCAAATTATAAGATATAGAAATATGAATTTTTTTTATATGGTTTAGGATTTGGATGGTAACTCAATTAGGGTTTTTTATGGTTTAGGATATGGCTGATAACTCAATTAGGGTTTAGGAGATAAAATAATAAGAAATAAATATATTAATAAAAAATAAAGGATAACCAGAGGAGTTTTGCTTTTTTGAAGAACAAAAGATTAGTCCAACTGACCCATGAGGAAGGCCTTAATGGAGTTCTCTAGTATGAGTACATGTTAAAGCAACATCATACCCATAATGAACTCCAACCGATAGCTTGTTTATTCATCAATAATTCAATGGTTTCTCAATTATGTAGTTCATACCTTTTAGATAGAGAATGGTGGTGGTCAACTAAGCTATCCTGAGGTAACATGAGTTAAAGAGTATAGAAATTATCCAAGACTATCGATTAGGGCTTCAATGAGAACATATATCTCTCTCCGCTCTTCCCTGAATCATCTCAACTAGTAACTAAAGGCTATTGAAACATGTAACAAAACAAAGCACTACTAATAACCAACCAAGAAGCAGAGGAAGAAAAGAAAAGTAGAATACGAGAGAGAAAGAAAAGAAGAGAGAAGATGGAGAGAGACTACTGATTGGCAGGAAAGAGAATAAACCTTACCGGTAGTCACATAATGTATTTATAATAACTAAAAACAAGGAAATTATAATACTATCCTTGACATGTGCACTCATACATAAACATAGAACAGAAATTATCTAAAACTAAAATTCCCCTGCAATTGCATTAATCACTTAATGTATAATTCCTTAACACTCCCCTCTAGTTGGAGCATAAACATCTCCCATGCCCATCTTAGAACAACCTTGAAGAAACACATTAAGAAATAGGTTTTGGTAAACAAATCACTAAGCTGATCAGCAGAGCTAATAAAATGAGTAGAAATCAACTTTATCATCACAATATCTTGCACAAACAGTCAACTGTATGTTCATGAGACACCGGATTACTTGCAACATAGATGGCATCCTGATTATCACAGAACAAATCAATAGGCTGGTCAACAGGAAAGCCAAGATCCTGAACAAGAGACTAACAACATCAATTCAACCGTTATATATGCCATCACCCTATACTCAGCCTCAACATTAGACCAAGTAATTGTATTTTGTTTCTTACACCATGAAACAAGATCTCCTCCAACAAACGTATAGTACCTAATAGTTGACTTCTGATCATGATCAGCATCAGCATCAGAACAACCAACAATATTGATATGATTATGGCTTCTATAAATAAGACCTTTTCCTGGAGCACCCTTACTGCTAATAGTAAGAACAACTGCCTAGTGCAGTTGGTAGAGTGTGGCTTGTAAAAACCCACCCTACTGGAGGTCTCAGGTTCGAACCTCTTAGTTCTCACCTTCCCTCTGGTCCCTTAGAATAGAATACCTATAATAAAAATAAAAAAAAACAGTAAGATAATTAAGCTTACCAGCCAATCTTCTCTACCGATGTGTCTGAAATACCTTTGTCATCACAAGCTCCAACTTTTAGATGAGGATCCATAGGAATAGGATTATTAACCTTTTTAGAACCAATATAACAGTCTCAGACAGAGAGATCAAGAACATATTTCCTCTGAGACAAGTTAATTCCTTTCTTGATACAAACAAACCTATTCCTAGAAAATATGAGAGCCCCCAAGTCCTTCATCTGAAAGTGTTGCAATTATCGATCTGTGGTTTATCCATTCAATTTTGGCAGCCAAGTAAGGGTGCAACTCGGTAGCTAGGTCACATTTTTTGAAAAACCCAGGCCCAGCTTAAGTCACTTATCCCAACACACAATATAGCATGAAGATCTTATTTAGTTTGCGCTTTCCCGCATAGGCGACAATCGATCTTGTTGAATAACCCCCACCTCTTTCCTTTCCATTACAGCGATCTCACTCTGGTTCGAATCCCAGTGGTTTCCTTCTTTAAGGGAATTATTGCATAGTTTATTAGCAATATCTCATCCCCCAGGCTTTGAGCATAAGTTGTCTTTTTTTTGCATTGTATTTTTATTCTGGTGAACTGTGACATTACCTTTCCTGCTCCTCTCTTAAAAGGAAATTTGACAGCATCACTGATTTATGTGGTTTCTGATTTTATCAGAATTCTATATCAAGTATATTACTGCTGTTCCGTCTTCTAGTATCTTCTTCACCAAGTAGCTTTCTTGGTTGCAGGAAATCCAATCAAAGATGACATGACCATCATTCTAGGAATCAAGAGAAAAGGTCCAGGTGCCACAAACCATGCTTCTGAGGTGCAGAATGCAGTTATCGAACTTTTGCAGGATGAACTGGGCTTAGATGTCATCCTGGAACAACCTAGAATTCCAATTACTAGAAATGATTTTGGAAGCCCTTTCAACCCAGACATGAACAATGAAAATAACATGAACAGCAGGCTGCCCATTGACTTTGAACCCTTGGCCAGAAGACCTGCAGTATTACAAAGGCTAAAGGTCACAAGGAAGTCATTGTATCACTGGTTACAGAGAAGAGTAGGTGTCATTAGAAGATAAGTATCACATGACATCCTCCAAATCCAATTTTGTATATAGTTAGTATACAATTTCTGAAGCAGAATAAGCTCACTACATTGTAATATTTACAGATACTATGAATCATTGGAATAGTCTGTACAGCTGATGCTGCGATTTAAAAAATGAAAACTACTGTCTTTTCTTCTCTTCTCTTCTCTTCTCTTTCCAGCTTCAAATTGTTGTGAAAAATAGAATTTGTTCAATCCTTTTATTTTTAAGTGTCAGGATGCAAGCACAATTGCAATAACCCGTATATCACTTCTTAGCATGCTATCCTATATTTGAACTCTAAATTACAGTTTTGCTTGTTCTTTCCTTTTTGTCAAATTATTCACAATTGTACATGGATTCTTTTTAAGAGGTTGAAAACACATCTATTTTTGCTGATATTCTGTTATGATGTTGAAGCTGAAGATTTGGGGACATATCTGAACATGTGATAGGTGCCAAAATGCTAAATTGAGATGCTGTCCACCAACATTCTTGTTTCAACCTCACACAAAATGGACATGGATGTAAAATGAAAGTTGCTTCTGATTTGCAATGTAAACAATCATTTCATATTTTTATCTCATATGATGAAAGGAAGCAAAATCAAAGTTGCACCAAAAGTACAAACCGATCTATTTCAGTCGTTCTTACATGATACAGAGATGTATAAGTGGACAAAACTCACATTCCATCCCCAACAACAAGAAGGGGGTGGTAATACATGGGTTTAATACAGCACAGCCTCCTCTCTCCTTTTCCTATTTCATTCATAACCAGTCCTCCTGTTGTAGCTTGAGAGGCAAATACACTTCTGACAAGTACTGGAAACCAAAGGAACTCAATGCCTGAATCTCTGCCTTCTGCTTGGTCTTCACCATCAAAGACAACTCGTCAACCCACCCAGGATTCTTCTTCACAAAATCCTCCTCCAGCATATCCTTACCAGTCTTAATATCCTGCTCTGTCATGGGCAACCTACACTGCTCTGGTATTTTATATTTGTCCAAATCACTTGGCCTAATCCCCAACCACTTGATATCAGGCGTCGTCAGATTTGCACTATCGTATGACATGTTCTTTGATCCACATCCATAAACTGATAGAATCTTCAATCCATACGGATCACTATCCACAAGTGCGAGTACGGGAAGCTTCAGCTCAGTCTTCATCTTCCTCAAGAACAGCCTCGTTGCCACATCTGGCTGCCCTTTGGCAGTAACAATGATGCATGGGAACCGATTATAGAAGCGATCTTCGGCCAATCTCATATAAGCAGCATCCTTCTCAACCAGAAGAATGAAGAGGGCGTCACTCTGCATATCTCCAACACGATCGATATTGGGAGGAATAGCCTTTCCGCCCATCCCCATTTTAGTGCAATCGATCATATCACCGTTGTCGCTAAAAATGAGCCTTCCAACAACGATTCCCTTCTCGGCGGCGACGACATTGAGGCTGGACCTGGTGCATCCAAGCATACAAGAGACATCGTCAAGCACGGCATCGGACTGGCCTTGGTCTTGGAAGAGCTTGACGTCAGTGTAGAAGAGGTCTCGCTTGGTGACATGGATGTTCTTGAGGCAGAGCTGATGGACAAGCTGGAGAATACGAGTGGTGATGGTGGTCTTGCGGACGGTGGAGACGTTGGCATAGGGGCGGATGGAGGTCTTGTCCTTGAGGACGATGCGGTCGAGCTCGGGAATGTAGAGCTGGTTAGCGTTGCCACGGGCTGGAACGTCGAAAGAGAAGCCCGAGCCGGAGAGGATGGATTGCGTGATACGGAGAATGAGGCGTTCGATGGCGTCTTGAACGGATGAGAGGTTGAGGTCGGCAACTTCACGGCAGTTGAAAGAGAGGTCGAGATCCGATAGGGTTAGGGTTTTCTGAGCGCTGGAGTTATTGGATCGGAGAGTCTCGACGAGATCTTTGAGGCTTGAGAGGATAACCTTGTCTGGTTTCAAGCGCTTCTTGAAGGGTATGACCTCATGCCCGACGCTGTCTTCGTCCTCCGAGTTCTGATCAGTTCGCCGCCGTTTCTTCTTGTCCGCCATTAGAAAATCTCAGTTCTCAGAGAGAGTGAGAAAGAAAGACGGGAAATGACTCAAGTAGTGAACCTTGTGGTCACGGTATAAGTTTGGAAACGGTTGACCTATTAACCTTTTTAAAATCTTCGCTCTATTCCAACTTTACAGCTTCGTTTTTTGTGAGGGTACATGACGGAAAATAATCCTCTCGAATTCCTTAATTCGGTGGCAGCGCTATGTGGAGATGTCGACACTTGGTTACTGCCACATCCAATGATTCATATCAATGAGTTTAGACTCTTGGATGCCGCAGCTGTCAGGTGTCAACATCTCCATCTAGCACTGCCACACTTTAGAAACTGAAAAGGATTAAAATCCATAAAATGACTGTCTTGCCCCCTTTGAAAAGTGGAAATCCCACCTCTCAAGGTGCTGTACTCTCATTAGCCCGTACTCCCCCATTGAGAATGCTTTTCTAAAAAAGATTTTTTTTGATTGAATGAGATTTTATTGAAAAGAAGGGCAAGGGATACACATGACTCCAAAAAGTATTTATGCCACTAAAAAAGAACAAAACAAGTATGGAATGTAAAAACAGGTTTATCAAACGTTACAAAGACTCTGTCTCAGTATAGAAACGGAAAAAATTATTTTTTACTATTTCTGAGCACAAAAACATTAGAGAGGTTATCAAACAGGTCCTAAATTAACAGAAGTGGTGGCGGTGGTGGTGTTAGTGGGAAGAGGGAGAGAGTCAGGTTTATTGGGTTGTTTTTTATTTATTTAATTATGTTTTTTTTTAATAAACAATTCAAATCTGTTTCTCGAATTACCAACAAAATTTATTATTTTATTTCACCTAATTTATTCTAAAAAAAAGATACACAAAACAAATTGGACTTCACGTACATGTTTTGTTCCACATTTATCTGAAAAAACACAAAAAACACCAGAATTATTTCTTATGAAGTTTGCCATACAGGGCCACAATGGGAGGTTGAGAGTGACCGGCAAAGGGACTAGATAATGGGCACTTAAGGGTAGCCCGGGGTGGGGCCCACAATGACCTATAGCACTGCTTTGTGTGGGAGTCACTCTAACCGTTGGGTAGGGGGAAGCCACCTAGGGTTTAGGAGTCTATCTATTGGGGAGGGGGAAGCCATAGGGTTTAGGAGTCTCTCTATCTGTTAGGGAGGGGAAAGCCACCTAGGGTTTTAACAATTGAATTAGATTGGCTGATTCTGACATAGTCGAGATCTAGACCGATCCATTCGATCGGAAGCAGTCCTGATTGACCCGGCTCTTGATTCCAGGTTTTTAAACTTTGGAACCACCCCCCACTTGGATCCCAAAAATACTAACTCCCCTTAAAACCCCGTTTGAGGGTTTTTTTTTCTTCTTGTGATTGTTTACAAGGTTTTGGTGTGTGGCCTGTGTCTGCGTAGCACAGTGTAGTTAGGCAGCGTGCAATAGAAGATCCGGATCCTTTGGTGCGATGAGATTTCTAAGAAAAAAAGAAAAGGGAAATAGTTCTCTGTCCGATAGTGTGGTCTACGCCAGCACTCCAATGTGTCTATCTCCTCTCCCCTCCTCAAAACAAGAGGAGCAAAAATATCTTTTTACATGGGAAAGAGAGATGGGCTCATGAAAATGTTGACGTAGGCCGCACTTTAAGACAGAGAACTTTTTCTCAAAAAAATATTATACTTATTTTTTCATTCCCATAAGAAAATTGAGAGATTTGGTTAACTAGACTGTACAAATGACCGGACAAGTGGACAACCACTTTTTCTTCTTGTGGAAATAGATAACCCTACTTTTATTCTCATTTTTTATTCATGTCTTTCACCGAGTCACGCACTCACGCCACCAATAGTTGCCCATTGGTTACATTTCACCAATTCCAGAATCTTGAGCGACAGGAAAATCCGGTCTCAGGAAGCTGAGGGGTAAAAAAAAGAGGTAAAACAATAAACGGCTTAAAAGGGAAGAACCAGAGAGTCATGTCATTCTAAGTATTAATTTACAAGGAGAGGAAAAATGAGGTTTGGCACCTTATTTAGAGTTTATCAGGGAAGAAGAACCAGAGAGTCATTTCGGCTGTGCCGCTTTGACGTTGCACGTTCATTCTCTCAGCTTCACTCTCAGTCTCAGCTCGAACGGTTGGTTTAACTTTCAGCTTTTTTAATTATTGTTTCATAGTCTGAATGTCATCTTCTCCGCAGTGATGCATTTTTAGGCTTCTCGGCCGATATTGTGTGCTTGCAGGCCTTCTTTTGGGATTGCGTTTGACATTGATGGGGTTATTCTTCTAGGCCGTACTCCCATCGGAGGCTCTCCACAGGCGCTGAGAAATTTATATGCAGATTCGGGTAGGAAACACTAACTATTCATTTGTTTGAATTTTTTCGCCAGACTTTACGTGTTCTCATTGCTTCAGAATATAGAGTGATTTTTAGGACTCCTGTTGCTTTGTTTCCCCAATTGAATTAACAATAGTCTTGTGTATTATCCGAGATTAAACATAGCAAAAATGAGCCCAGAAAGAAACCTTTTTCTTGATTGATCATTGAAACTTATCAATCAATGGAAAGGTTATTTCCAATGTTGGGAAACATTTTTTTTTTTTCATTTCGTATTTCGTTTACTGAAATACTGAGCATTATGAGAATTTGGTTGTTTCTCTTTGAACTGCTTCAACATCGTACGATCAATGTCGTTTGTTTGGTGCAACCATTTTTAATTCTACTTCTATATCCCCTCCCCTGTTTCCCGGGAATGAACCACTCACTGGAACATTTCTTCTTTTCAGGCGCTTTGAAGATCCCATTTCTATTCTTGACAAACGGTGGGTCATTTTTTAGCAATAACAGAAGGCTTCATCAAGAAATAGATTTAGATCCTTGGAGGGTTGTGATAGGAAGTACAATGGACTAATGCGTAAGTCCTTCTTGTCATTCCATTTGAGCAGGAGGTGGCATCCCAGAATCTAAGAGAGCCTCTGAGTTGAGTAATCTCTTGGGGGTAAATGTTTTACCTTCACAGGTACTGTTCAGAAGATTCTGAAATTGTTATAAATTTGTCAGGATGTTGCTTTTCTGCTTGCACCCTCTTTTAATATTACTTAGGCTTCTTCATCTTTGTTACATCGCTATCAGTATCTTTCTATTGTTTATTCCCATGCAGGTTGTACAGGGCCATTCTCCTTTCAAAAACCTAGTAAATAGGTACCCAACCTATCTTATGTACAATTTTTGGCATAAAGTAATCTACATTCAGGCCGCATTATTTAGGGCTATTATTTATATTTAAGGTTTTCCTTGACATCTGAATGCCAAAAGAGCTTCATGTTCACTAGCTTATGAAACATCAAAATATCTTCTTCGTTTTATGTCTCTGTTAATTGGTTTTCGTGTTTCCCCCTGAAGATATGAGAATGAACTCATTGTTGCTGTTGGAAAAGGGGAACCTGCTGCAGTGATGTCAGAGTATGGCTTTAGGTAAGGTCTTGATCTGTAGATAAGGTCTTGATCTGTTGCCTTGGTCTGACTATTTACAGGTTTCATAGAATATGGAGTCAGTCATGATAAATTCCTGATTTGTCTGCATTTTCTGTATTGTAAATGCTTGCTTCCTAACATATTCTATTTGCAGAAAAGCTGTGTCAATAGATGAGTATTCATCCTACTTCTGTAACATTGATCCCCTGTCTCAGTTTAAAAGTTGGGCAACTAAGCAGGAAGTTAACAAGAATAGCACCTCCAAGGAGGTAACCAGAAAATGCAATGTTCTCTCAGAGAGAGTTCAAGCAGCATTTGTTGTTAGTGATTCTGTCGACTGGAGCAGGGATATTCAGGTTTTCATGTTTTCTAACTTGTAGCTTATCTGGTTCTCTGTTTCTACTACATTTGCATGTTATATGGCACCTTTCTCTTAGTGTTTTTATTTATGATCTGAAATTTAATGTTTGTTAAATTTCTCTTAATGTTTGTTTCACTCATGACCTTTAATTTTTATTTTTTTTTTGGGGGGGGGGGAGGAGGAGGGGGTTGTATAGATATTTGGTAAAAGCAAAAAAAAACTTGATATCCCCACTAAGCAACAGTGCAAACTTAAGGTGCCGAAAAGCATAATCTCTCTTGTAGTGGCTTCAGTCACTGGTAACCAGAGAAACTAAAGCTACTCAAGGACACAAGTTTTTTTTCGGATTTTTGGGTGAATTATTTTACAAGCACTTGAAGTGTTTACAAACAAATATGCAGAAATGCTTTTGGCAGAAATTCCCATTTGGTTTACTCTGGCTAAAGAAATGTTTATTAGCCCTAATGGGAACCAATTCGGTTGCTAACCCACAATCCCAAGCTTCTGAGTGTGGTCCTATTTCTGTGACATGGTAGATCAGTGTCTCGAAAAAATGCTCAAGATGTAACCCTTTTCAACCTCTAATCCTGTGGAAAGTTCAGCCAAAAGCATTATACCACTTGGAAAAATAAAGCACCAGTAGAATGTATAGCACAAGTGTACAGGTTGCTTTTTTCCTGTTAGTATCATTTTACAATCACTACCTTGTCTCAGTTAAAAAGCCTATCTCTCTCCCCCCCCCCCCCCCATATATTTATTATTATTATTATTATTTCTTCTTTTTTTTTTTGGGGGGGGGGGGGCTGTATCTGACTTGAAACAGTCAATATTTGAACAGCTGCGGGGAAAGTTCAAATACACGATGGATCGTATGGTTGAGTTGGGCTTAACAATTAAGCATGCAACCAATATTTTAGATCCCCTTTCAGCCCATGTCCAGAATGATTGTCATCCCTCTGAAATTTTCACATCAAGGTGCCAGACAGACACGCACATAACTTGGGTGTTTATGGTGGGTCACCTTGATGTCCTTGCCAGGTGACTTATTCATTCAGTTATGTGAAGCCGTGAAGGGATATTCTGGGCATTCTGGACTGTCCATAGATTGGGATCTTTTGGATTTCCAGTTAGTTGTTGTAGTCCAGCTCAGCTATATGTTTCTCTGCAGATTGAAGTTCTCCCTTGTAATATTAGGCATCAAAATTATTGAATTCAAATAGTACTCAAGGGAAGGGCTTTATTTTGCTGCACGGCAAAGTCCTTTTGGGATGATAGTTACCATATTAATACAGGGTGAACTGCCACCATGTGATCTGCTTTTGGGATGTTATTTACCACATGAATACGAGGTGAACTGCCACCATGTGATCCATTTTAGGCTGTCAATGTAAGCTGACATGTAGAAGGATCATTGATGATTCTCTTTGATGGGTGACTCGCCTACTAAACTCGTTCATGTAGTATGGTGATAACCAGCCTCTTCTACTAAAAAATCCTCTTGGAGTTAACTTTGTTTATTAAAAAAAAAGTACATATTAGAATCATCATTTGATAAAGCAGCATAAATTTTCAGTGCAATTGTCAAATTTTAGCAAAATGAAGTACCTTAAAGAAAAGACATGTTAAAGTATGAGCTGTAACATTGTGTGACAATTCACTTCTGAAGTATATATGCTGTACAAAGCTGTATTATTTTGGATTTTGGTAACATAGTGAGTAGCAGAACCATGGTTCAGATTGGAGTTTCATAGACATGAATAGTTGGTGGATTTGGAACTGGTTGGTTGAAGTAGACTAGGAATCCAGTGAATGGTTTAGGGAGGAGCAGTTCGGAAGATAACCAGCAAACCTGATAGACATTATCTTATGTACCACTGCATTACTGGCCCTGCAGTCCAAGCTCATCCCAAAAATACATGGAGTTCGCAGCCACTTTATGATTCCTAGCTGCATGATTGTTTTTAGACCCTTCAGCAATGCATGGATGAGGCTATAAAATTCTCCATACTTCAGAAGCCTGCATGATTTCATGATTTTTGGAATCGTTGATGATTCTATTTATTGTGTGAAAGTTTCATTCCTAGGCAAGGTTATTTCATATACTTTATTGGATAATCATACCGGTGTTTAAGTTTTTCAAATTCTAGCAACTGTTAATTGGATTATTTTCCCCATGTTCTGCTGCTGTTTTTGCATCAATTTGGTATTAGAGCTTAAAGATATTAACTGCCAAAAAAAATTAAATTAAATGGTAAGATCAGCCCTTGTGCCATACAAGTGCAGGCTGTTGACACTATAAGAACTATGAGATGTTGCATGCTTCTTTTTTTCCAAAGTTGGTTTTACTGCGAAATGCTTTCAACTAATTGATGGATGGCTCTAGGTTCTCTGTGACATTTTAACAACTGGGGGTCTCCCTGGGACAGAGAGGAGTAGGCACCAACCACCTTTATATTTTGCAAATGATGATCTTGAATACCAGGTCAGTTAAGTTGTTACTTCTGGTGATTTTAGTATTGAGGGAATTTTAAATCCTATTCATATGTACCAGATAGAAAGAAGCTCTATAACACCACAACCTCGTTTCTGGTGTGGAAGTTGGAGCTTGTATGCAGATTTTGACAACCTAAATGAGGAAATATTTTATGCCACGGGGCCCAAAAACTCATTGTAGATGGTTGATATTATACCATCCTATTATTGAAGATCCAGGGAGTGATAAAAATGTGGACATATAGTCTAATAAGTTGTTAAACGTCTCTTCACTGCATCAAACTGGGATATCCTAGTGATCTCCTTAAATACTTGATCCTGTCTGCCAGTATTGGTGTGACCTGTAGGAATATGAACCACTGATCTACTCTTATTGTCATGTACAAGATATAAACTATGGTCAGTAATCCTGTTTCTACAATTGACTATTCTATTCTCAGTAAGCATTATGATATCTCTCCAGAAGGTCTGCATGTATCGTAAAAATGATATTTGTTGATTTGTGGGATTCTTTTTGTGCTTCATTTCTATGTGAGTTAAGAATCTACTGACTTAGGTCACTCAAGCAGGCTGAATTTCCTTCTGAACGTCTTGGAATGGGTGCCTTCAGAATTGCACTAGAAGGCATCTTCAACAGGTAAGCACTGTCCTCAGATATACAGTAGTGACCTCTTTTGGTTGGATTTGAGAAAAAAGATTGTGTATGTAGACGAGAATACTAATGCAAAGAGACTACCACTTTGTCGACTGAGAGGCACGTTGGCAACCAATGTACAGGTTAAATATGTATAGTGGCTTAATTACTTAAAATGTATTTAAAGTTCTTAACTTAAACCTGACAATTGATATGTTAAATATTTTTAGTTAATAAGAACCTAGAATCAACTAGGTTCTTGGTGCAACGGTAAGGTTGCTCCATTGTGAACAAGTGGTCATGGGTTTGAGTCTGGAAAAAGCCTCTTTGCAAAAGCACAGGAGTAAGGCTGCGTACATTATGACCCTCCCAAGACCCCGCAGTAGCGGGAGCCTCGTGCACTGGGTACACCCTTTTTTTAAGTAAGAACCTAGAATCAACTAGCCTTGAGTTAGTAACTCTCTAACTTCTTTAACTTGGAATAAACTAATAAAGGAGAAGGTAAATAAAATTTATTTGAGGGTGGAAATCAGCCTCTATGGTAGGAAGAAGTATGTAGATGATGCAGTCTGATGTTTTCTAAATGTTAACTAATGTCAATCAAAGGGAGAAAAATAATAGGGGGGAGGGGGAGACGAAAGAAAATAAGATGAATGAAAATGTTACGGAGTCGTGATGGATTCCTTCTGCCCGGCAGCAAAGTTACAACGTTGATCCGGGATTGTAGCTTGTGTGCAAATATAGATAATGATTCTAGGCCAGTGGCTTTTGTAATTTTGTTTATAGGCTGCAATCCTGGGTGTGTAGTTTCATGCTATCATCTCATTCCCAGTGATGAAAGTCCATAACACCCTGGTTAATGGCTTTATTAGCAAAATAGTAACAATTTTTTTTACAAGCGTTACATCTCACTTGTTGGATCATCTTGAAAGTCAAATTGATAACAGCTATTATAAGAATTTAACAGGGCTATATACCTCTCATGCCTTCATCACCATAGATAGTGCAACAGTTTGACATTGCAATGTAATTTGTTAACAGTTATGATGTGCCATTTTTAATACTCAGATCCATAAAGGTTGATAGGGTCACTGGAACTTCGAGACCAACAGGTCCAGTTTGTGTTTCTTTGTCTGCATGACCAGAACTACCTTCGAGACTATCAAATAAAACCCCTTTACTATCTCATCATGCATATGGTGCTTTGTGTACTTACTGGTTATCTGTCTCTGCACACTGAGATCTCATAGAGACAGACATTTTAATGTGGCTCAGGCAGCATTTTACTGCAGCTCCCTATGAAGGCAGCAGTAGAGTAGCGTTTCTAATTCCAAGTTACCATGTGGATTGACGTTGGGAACAAGTTGCATATAGCATGCTTTGGTATGGAAAAACTAAACTGTCTGGTCCATATTCTCATGCTGTGTCTGATATATGCAGAATTCACCCTTCGACTCTGGAGTATACATCTTTTGGGAAACCGAATCCTTTGGTATTCAAGAATGCAGAAGAAACACTGAAACTTTTGCTGTCTTCATATTGCAACCATATTGTGAGTAATGGAAACACAGGATCTCATCCTTTCAAAACTCTGTATATGATTGGAGATAATCCTTCAGTTGACGTCAAAGGTGCACGGCAGGTCTGTCCCTCTAGGGCTTCCCCTTTTTTTTTTCTCTTTTTTGGGAAATTACTTTCATTAACACTACACCTTCAGTTCTATCCCAAATGGATTATTTACCGACTCTATTTGATGGAATTAAGTTTGAGCGTTTGCTTTTTAGGCAGGACATCCCTGGTTTTCTATCCTGACGAGGACAGGTGTTTTTAAGGGCAAGGAAAATCATCCAGAATTTCCAGCAGATTTGGTATGTGGATTCGCTGAATGATAAATACATTTTGTTTATGTTCTTCATAATCCAAGATTTAACGTCTTCTCTTCCTCTCTTTTTTTTTTGGGGGGGGGGGGGGATATTCGAAGGGGAAAACCATTAAATTTTTTTGCCTCAATCCCTTTCTATATAGAACTGAAAAGTATTTTAAAAAGTATCTAACTTTCCCAACTTTAAATATGTCAGTTCCCTAACAATCCACCCCCTTCCCCCTCTTAATATATCATAGAAGATTATAATATAACCAGAGAAAATGGAGTAACAGTTTTTATTAACTTCTTTTAATGAAATAGTGTACTAATTAAATCAGTGATTATGCTGTAAAAAATGAATTAGAGTCTGGTTCCATTTTCTGTGTCATATTTCTTTTGGAAACAACAGTATTTCATAGATAGGTGGGAAACAACAGCATTTCATAGACAGATTTGGCTGCATAACCCGTTTAATTAAATTTGTAATATTTCTTACTGACATAGAATATACCATTTTTATTTTGCTTTCAGTGCTTCAAAGCATCTAGACAATTATTTCACCTATTTTGTTATGTACCGAGTTTCCCTTCACCCACGGTGAAGAGAGAACCTCTTAATGATGGCATTCGTAATAGGGGGTGCGGAAGTTAATGACCACATTAACTATTACAGGAGTCCAATCATAGTGTCAAATCACCTTGGATGAAGAGATTCTCTCTTCACCTCCGGTGGCGGAAAACTCTCTTATTTTGATATTTTATATAACTTCACCAGATATTGGAAAGTGTCGTAAAATGTTCATTTTTCAATCTCCCAGTTTGAGCTCTGATACTTCAGCTTCTGTGATCCGTTGCATGCTGACCACTTGGATTTCAACTGAGATGTTTGGTAGCCACTAAATTTATCTTGGTTGTTGCATACACAGGTTGTTGACACTGTTCAGGAAGCTGTAGAGTATATTTTGGAAAAGGAGTGTACTTCATAAAGCCTGTCCTTTGAAAAAAAAAAAAAAACTCTGATTCTTTGTTCACCTTTCAAGGTGTTTCTTTTTTAATTTTTTTTTCTCAATTATTATGATTCACAGGTTACTTTGTCAATAAGGAGAAAACTGTACAATGAAAGCGGTTTGATTGAAGGTGTTGACACATTCACTAGAAGTGAGTGTTGTTTCAAAAAGCTCAGAGGTTACCGACATAGTCAAGAATCTCATTAGAAGTTTCAAGAAACTGACCTCAACAGTATGAAATTTGAGTCTATTTTCTCACTATGCTCTGAGATGCTTCCTTGGCCACTCTATGTCAGGAATATTTGTGATAGTCATTGAGAAATAGAAATTCCCTACGTGTAATTTGTCATAGCTTTCTTTGGAGGTAGGGCAAACATGCTTATTGCTATGAATGACCTACATAGGAATTCCAGTTAGGAGTATGAGGGGTAAAAAAACACAACTTTCAAAAAATTAATTGAAGACAACTGGACAGTTGAAGATACAGGTAAAAGTGCCAATGCATGGAGGGTTATATCATTGGCCCGGAAAATTTATACATTGGGCAATCCAGGCCTTGCCCTATCTTTCTAGTGGTTGGAATTGCACATCACCCTTCTATGCTACACAATTAGAAGTGAATACACCTAGGAGGGCCTTCCCAGTAAGCCGTTCGAAGAACCTTTTGCATGAAACAACTAAGCATTCTTTCAGCTTTGTGCATAAAAGATTTCCATGTAAATTTTGAAGCGCAGAGGTTCATATTTTGGTGTTAGGCCTCTAGTATGCACTGCACTAAGGATCACTGGATTCACAACATCTACCACTCAAAACAATACCTTAACCTTGGCATGGGTACCTGTTCTTATCAAGTGAGAGGAATAAAGGAGTATCTCACTCAATGAAGAAGCTAAAGAAGTGAAACTGGTTCACATTATAAAAAAAAGAGCAAGGGAAACTGACACCAACATGCTTTGTTCTACCTTCACTCTATTTTATTAGTTTCTAATATTAGATCACCCACTGTCATTCAACTTCTCTTTCTCTTATTCTTTAAGTTGGCCAACTAATTACAATTTTATGAAGAGGATGTGTGCATATATGTGTCGTGCCATCATGATACCTAAAAAACTATGTACTAGAAAGATACCTAAGTATAGAAGTATTTGTCAATGTTGATATAAATACTGTTCAAATAATTAAATTTCACTAGAATATCTGGAAAAAATAAATTTAGTACCATTCTCTCCTTGTTTTAGAATTGAAATGTCTACTTATTCTTTTAGAAGGGAAAGAAACACATAACTCATGCACACAACCACATGGGATAAGTGGAAGATCTAGAGGGATAAAGTGGGAGAAATAGAGGATGCTTCTTCTGAAAACCAAAAATAGCATAAGAATAGAAAGTGATGAATGTTTTCGCTTTAGAATCCTTCTTCCTTCCTCTGGATGGCCTGCAAGCCTATTCCTAGCAAGTAGTAACAGGAGAAATCTTAGCTCGAGCTGGATCAGGGAAATGTTTCAGCGCATTTGGAGCTGAACTAATTGTGATTCATTTTGGAATTGGACATTGTAGCAGAGAAGATTATCAAAAGGGTTCTCATACTCAAGAACTAGTGTCTACATGCTGAGCACTTTTCATGATGGCCTGTTTTTTATTTTCATGATGGTTCTCTCTCTCTCCAAGTGAAATAACCTCGCTGCCCTCCTATATACAAAATTGTTCCACCGCACTGATAGAAGTTTGCTAAGAGAACCCTCTCCCTTATTTGGATGACTGTAATCATAAGTACGTTAGTAGGTAGGTTGTGGACTTAACCCATTGATTAACTAGGAAAGCTAACGTAGATAACTAGAAGGATATTTTTGTAGATGACATTTACTCTCTTTCTATTCTTATTTAGTCATATAATATCATAAATAAATCAAGGGGAGAGGGTTTCCTACACGGACAGTGTGCAGTTTCATGCCTTGGAGGAGGTATATTATTGGAAAACATTAAAAATAGAGAGGGTATATGAAACATTTTACCAGGGGGTGGTGCTACAGTAATCTGAGTCTTATGAAAGGTGCCGCATGCAATTTTGAAATTAAGCTAACATTGTACAAATCTTTTTCCCATAAATCAATTTGAACCCTTAAGAGACTGCACAAAGCAAGTTTTCCAGAGAAAGGAACTCGAATGTGTATTTTTTTTGGAAGAGAGCTAGAATATGTATAACTCGCCTAGACATAAATGAAGTGGAACATGGAATTTGCTCGACTTGGATACAAATATGCTGTAAATGTCTTTAGTAATTTTCTTATGTTGCAGCCCTTGTGTCTAGCTAAGTAAAGGTTATTTTTACAACCCCACCCCAAAATATTTATATTAAAAAACAATATAAAATCCTACAAGGGGCTCTGTTTGTTTTCATTTAAGAGGTCAAAAAGGATAACCTTTTCTCTAAAATAAGATTTCCCACTGTTTTAAAGTAAACTACAAAATAAAAAGGGCATTGAAAAAATAGAAAAATTTAACATTCAGGAAATTTTCATGTAAAATAACATTTGCACACAAAATTTACAACTAAACAAACTGGGCCATAAGCAAAAATTAGATTAAACCCCTTTACCGGTACAGTACCCCTTGGAGGGATTGCCAACCAAAATGAATTTAATAAACCCTTTTGGCGAACAGCCTCTTTGTTTGCTTAAGACCTGCATGTAGGCCAGGATTTGTACATGTCATTAGGGCAACAATCCTTCAAAGAAATACCTGCAATAGATTTGATTAGATGGCTTCCCATGATTCAGTCCAACAATGTAATATGCATCCATGTCCCAACATATGAATGCAGATGCCCATTGCTGCATCGACCCTAGAGGAGCAGTGTGGTTGTTCCCAAGTCCCTTACAGAATCACAACCAGAGTACTAATTATTTGAAGAAAATTTATCTTCATCAATACAAAATTCTTGAGTATTATTTAAGTAATGAAGATATTAAACATGAAGATAAACACGATTCCTTACAATGACACCCAAATTCAAAATTTAAGAACTTGTTTCGGATGGCTCCCTAGTTTCCCGAGTGCCTTATCAAGTGCCACATGGAAATCATCAAAAGGCACGAGCTCCATCCTGCAATATTAGGGTGTTTCAACAAATGAATCAATTTTGAAAGGGTCGCACTTAAGCCTGGAACTGGAAGTCATGGCTGCCTGGGGAATGCAAGTGCACGGCAGCCACAAAAAACAGTAACACTATCACAGCACTGAAAAACTAACTACAAGACATTCATTGAATCCTTGGCAGGAAATATAGTGTTGCCAGTACATACAGAGCAACTTCCATTTGATGCCCACCTCTTGGAGAGACCATGCCAATCATCTGCATTATACTAATATGATGTCTTGTCTCAACCAAAAGCTAGGGGATTAAAAGATACATGATTTGAGAGCTCTGGTAGATCAAAGGGTAGGTCATCAAATGGACAGCTGGATAAAAACGGGTGTGGTACATGTAAGGATGTACCATCTGTAATGCCTGGCATCACAAACCTCCACGGTGGTATAATTGAATATATTTTAATTGAAGAACTTACTCATATTTCAACTCTCCCCTGCGCACAAGGTCCAGAAGGTAATCTATCATAGGCCTGGATTCTTTTGCTCTCTCTGAAGTCGTCCACTTCTGTAACCAGAATCCACGCAAGGCAAGGTCCTGCAAACAAAATAGATTAAGGAAATGGTATTAGAACGTACAACGCAAAGAAAAAGATTTAACTATCATATTATTGATTGTAAATGAACACAATGTCTTAAGTTAAAAGTAAACGATGTCTACTGAGTATGACCCATGCTCTTTTAAAGTACAGCAGTCATGGCAGAGAATGAGCAAACAGTGAACAAAGGTGGACTCTTGCTGTGTTTTCAGAACTGTTCATGCTCTTCCAAAGTATTGCAGTTATGGCAGATAATGAGTAAACAAAGAGCAAAGGTGAAACTGAGTGAGCAAAGACGTCCATAGAATAAAAATCAGATGGTGCAAATAAATGTTCATGAGTGAAATTGACAAACCAATCAGGGGCTCTGCTGCCTTTTCTTTTACTCTTTATTTCAGCCACCAGCAATTGTGGTTCAACTATGTTACTCTTGAACTCCTACCAATGATTTCCACATCACATGAGCAGGTTCCTTATGTACCCACTAACCCATCTCCACTTAAAAAGGCTTCTTTTTTTAAGCTTAAGAGGACTGTCGATGCCTAGGCCTAGGGCACACACGCAAATGCGCAGGTTGAGTTCAATGAATCGTGTGTGCATAAAGCACCTAAGGAACATGTTTTGGAATGATTTCCATCATCCTCTGAATCTTAAGCACATAAACCCCTGCTTCTTTGAAGGTGGTAGGCTCCATGTCTATTGAGAACCACAACACAAGAAACGCTAAACTAAATTTGGGAAGGCATGTGATAAGCTTTTTCTAGGTAAATAAAGACCATATGGAGATCCTTCTTGCAATCTCTAAATTTTTCCACAAGTCTCCTAAGTAAATAGCTTTTGTCATGGATCTTCCAGGCATAAAACCAAATTGGTACTCTGTAATAGTAGTTTTTTGTTGTACCGTATTTTCACAATACCTGAAATACTAATCATACTTCTGCCTTCAAGAAATTATTAGAAACATGGACCCTGTGAGAGTGAAATAGTGAATTTGTTGGCTATACTAATAGGCTAATAGCTGATATTTCTAGAGACCAATTTATTGCTTCACTTACGTAGTATCTCACAATTGATGTAAAGAGATTGAATTTGAGAAATTTGTATCAGATCGCATCCTCATTTGATTCTTGTTCTCATTGCAACCCCATTTCTATCCCGACTCAACTATGAAATTTCAGATCGCATCCTCATTTGATTCTTGTTCTCATTGCAACCCCATTTCTATCCCGACTCAACTATGAAATTCCTCCAAGGACTTTGCTTTTCCTTTTGTTTACATAATTTCAAACTTCCAACTTAAGCTTCCCAAAAAATGTGTTTCATGTTTTGAAATGAGTATGAACTATATAATCAGAAAAATTTTCCTGATCTTGAACACTGATCAAATCATCATCCAAGACTAACTGTTTTTTAGTGGCTAGGTCACAGGGAGATGGTTTTCACCATCCAGTCCAGGTCCCAGTTTGGTAAACATTCTTCCCAAAGACCACATAGCAGCACATAAAAAGGGCGTACCCAGTGCACGAGGCTCCCACCACTGCGAGGTCTGGGGAGGTCATAATGTAAGCAGACTTACCCCCGCTTCGCAGAGAGACTGTTTCCTGACTCAAACGCATGACCATTAGAGCAACAACCTTACCAGTGCGCTGAGGCCCACCCTCTCACATAGCTGCACATGTTCCCCAATTAAATAACTGGCTGCTCACCTGTTTCATCTCCACAAATTCGTCCAACACTGTTCTTGAATATATCACAAGAAAAATAGGAAACTTGATGTTTCATTAGTCTTTAGCAGGCTATTCTGCTCAAGGATTTCTTCCGAAGAGGAAAATAATGACAGCAAAGGCACAAACACTGCAAAAAGTTCATTCTATAAACCAAGGCGAAGCATATTTCTAGAGAGAAGACATAAATTATGAAGGGGCAAAGGGATGAAGATGCCATGCTAGAAAGAAATTTCCATCTAATAGGCCAGTTTTTCCCCACATGTGAATACGTCAAGAGATCTATCACCATTAAATCTCATATAAAAATTTAGCTTAAAACAACAATGGATCAACTACACAATGGTCATGCAAGTCGGCAGAACAAAGAATTTCACAGCCTTGAGGGCATATTTGGCACAAAACAAATCCAACATAGAGAACCTTTCTTCCTCACAGGAATCTGTTGAGAAAAAGAAAAAGGAAACAGTAAAACAGCATCATTTATGATTTCAAATGTTGAGAAAAGATGGAGGCTTTAATGCTTGAGACTATACGTCCAAGATCTTGCAAGAAACAGATTCTCTTTCTTACTTTTTGATCAACAGCACAATGTCAGATTTTCTGTAAATGAGCAATTAGACTACTGATGAGGAAAAGTTGCAGAGGGCAATTGTTGCTAAGAAAATACCTTAAAAATGAAAGATGAAGTTGATACTGTGACAGGTTTCTTAGACATTCCACCATATGTCACCATAGTTCCTCCCTGCCTGGAGAAATAAGAGTTCATCAGGCAAAGAGCAGACATAATTTGAAAGTAAATGCATCACAAATTTTAAATAGCATGCTTCACCTTAAGAATTTGAGGACTAAAGTAGCAGAATTGCCACCGACACAGTTGAATCCCAAGGCAGGTTCAGGTAGACCATCCTAAGCAAGCATTTCAAGGAAAGAGGAAATCACAAAGAGACATTAGTGTAAGAAGAAAACCAACTGTGACAAAACATAATCTGAAGCAATCCTTCTTGAAGATGAGATGTAACAGATAGGATGGACCTCCTTATTCCTTGTGATATATCACTTATCAAAAGAATATATACAGTACAAATTCAAGTAATGAAGAAAAAAAGGGTCAAAATCTAACAATACCAGGAAACTCTTGACATTCTTTACTTCCAACTGGCTCTCAGTATACACTTCATCAGCACCTAGTTTCTTAAGTCTTTCTTTAACTTCTTCCGACCCAACCCTGCAGCAAGCAGGAGATGGCAGTTGAAGGTATAAGTTGCCAAAAAGATGGTCCTTGTAATGAAAATGCACAATATCTATAGTATATACAACAAAGTGGTTAATTTTTGTAAGAACTATCATCCACATAAGCTTTCCTGTTACATCACAGTAGAGTTGAAGTAGATTTGACAAGCAAAGGAGTCACCCTTTACTCAATTCAATTTGAATATATTACACTGTCATATATTCATTTGATTTTCATCATGTATTTGTCGCTCTATTTAAAATGGAATTAACTCTAATCTGGAGGTGTACTATACACAGATCTGGGGTCCCCAAGAATATGCCTAAGTGTCACATATTCGACCAGGACCCATGAATCAGTCTGACCTTAAAGACCATACACAAGATCAATATGATTTGATATTTTTTAACCATCTGATGTGAATATTAATTTTCAAACTCTTTAACTCTATTAAAATTCCTTTTTCTCATTTAAAAATATGTGTAAGAACACAACTCAACTCCAATAACCCTTATCACAAAATTAAATGGGGTTGGCCTCACCAACCTTTTTTGCCGTTGAATTCTATTTAAAGTAAAAGATGAGCATGTACAAAGTTTGTTGTTTTCATGGTTTTTTCTAATAAATAATTTCAAGATAATTTTTCCCAAGGTAGTGAGTGTCTTTGATGGGACCCACCAAACAGTCATAGTTGTCACAGTGTCTAGGCGACCCAAGGCTTTGGAGAGGGTAAAAAATCAAGGTGACAAAGGCGTCCAAGGCACCTGGACGCCTAGGCGACGCCTTGACAACTATGCAAACAATAAATCTGATCCTTTTTATCACAATATATGTCACAAAGTATAGGGGCCACAACATCATGCTTTTTTCTAAGAAGTCATTGCAAGGATAATTTTTTTTCTTTAGTTAATGTGTTTAATGGGACCCATCAAACAGTAAGTCCAATGCTTTTTATCAAAATACAAGTAACAAAGCGTAAGGGCCACGAGCTCTTTCCATTTAATCTCTCCCTCTCTCCCAGCATATTTTACCAATAAAGGTGTGGTTTTCTTAATAACTAAGATAGTTTGAAGAATGAAAATAAGAATTTCAATAATACCATTATTACAATTACAATCATTAATTGGTATGAATTTTTACAATTAGGATACCATAGAATTTATATCCATAGATCAATTATAGAATCATACCAAAAATAGGTCATAATTTGATTTTAAAGGCCACAATCCTTGGGTTCATGGAAGTAGTTGGATTGGCCAATCTGAAATAGAAATAGGTTATAATTTGAGCAAATAGGTTCTCTTTCTCCTAACAACTTGTCAAAACACAGAATCCAAAGTCCAAACTCAGTGAGCAGTGTAAGTCAACATGTGAATAACTTATGCTGCAGAGACTTTCCAATTTGCTAAGAAGGTACTTGGAAACTATTTCACCTCAATAACTCAAGATTGCAGCCATGACAGGTCTCATAGGATATATTTTGATCGCATATGAACAGCCACATCTTATGAGAGGCAACACAGGACCCAATTTACTAGAATGGTTATATGGCTACTCAAAGTCCACAGGATAGCAATATATGTTCTATATCCAGCCCCTTCCCAAAAAAGAAAAACAGAAGAGACATTTTACTAGCTTTGCTCAGCATCTGTGCCCTTCAATAGAAAATTGAGAATCTGAGAAAATAAAAAATTAGTGATTGACAAGTAGAATGCCATCCTATGAGATGACAAAGAATTGTTTTTTGAGGCCATGGCTCCGCTCACCAACATAAAATGAGACTCAAACAAAGGTGAAGGCAAAAGGAAAAGACAAAACAAAATCCAACGGTACTTGTTAAGAAGTCATTGTTCAACCAATGATAATCAATGCTTCAGAATGTGAAGGAAATGGCTGTTGCATAAAGCACTACCACAAAGACACATTAAAGTGCTTCCCATCCAAGTTAATTTCAGCTCTAAGATTCTACTATTTGCCAATATCACTAATGCAACTACAATTCACAAACAATATATATTTGTCAAAATCTGAAGAAAAATCCCCGTTACAGGGTTTAATGAATTCAAATTAAAGTGTTATTTGGCACCTGTCTCTTATAATATTAATGCTATGGATGCCCCGGGCTCGTGCAAGCTGAATCATACACTGCCCTACAATGCTTGTAGCCCCATTTTGCACAATAGCATCTCCTATTCATGTCCAAACTGATCATCACAAACGCCATAAATGGAACATAGAGAAGCAAGATTAAAATTATATGGCCATATTGCCATCTGTCAAGTATGATATTCAAGCACTACCCGAGTTCAGCTTATTGAAGTCTTCCAGCATAAGTAATGCTGTCAAAGGATTTACAGTAATTGTAGCAGCATACTCCACAGGGATGTCTTTATTAATTTTGTGCCAGGCACTTTCCTCTTTTACAATGTAAGTCTGCCATGTCCCTAAGCAGCACATCATTTGTGTAAGAAGAGAAAGCACAACACTAACACATCAGCAGATGACCTTTAAAAAGAAGAGATCCTATGCAAAATCCAGAAGAAAATTGGAAAGACTAAACAGCTTCACCAATAAGAAGGTAATGAACAAATTTAACCATTCTCAAAGCACTGTGCACAGCATCAGGATTATACCAAAAGAAAGAGGAGATGGGATAACCCAATCACCAGGAGAGAGATCCCTCACAGCAGATCCCAAAGATTGTACTTCTCCAACCCCCTCGTATCCCCCAATTGCAGGCACTGGAGGCCTCACAGGATAGACACCTATAGTATAAATTGCAGATGAGATGCTGAAAATTTATAAGAAGAGCCTTTTGAACATGAAAATATGAGAGAGATAGAGAGAATCCATTAAGATTCAAACTAAAGAAAACATCATAAAGATGAAGCCAGCATAAGGGCCATCATTTCATAAAATAAGTTGTTTAACATTCCAACCTTCTATCCTATTGATATCTGACGGGTTGATTGGAGCTGCAAGCATTTTGACACATACATCATTTTCTCTGATTTCAACTGGGGGAAGATCAATTACCCTGCAGGAAAGGGAACAGAAGATCCATGTTATACAGGAAGCAAGACTAATTTATAGCTTCTCTTTATCAAAACATGTAATTCCTAAAAAAATATTGAAAAAGAAAGAAAGGGAGGTAGAACGGGAAAAGGTTAATAAGAGGAAAAAAGAATCACTACACTTTCTAAAGTATCCCAATAACCATTCCTTTGCATATTAGCCTTGTTAATGACAAACCTCAGTACAAGCTCGAACAAGATGTTCAACACTGAGGCCTGATCCATAAATTAGTTTCTGCCAACATTAGATATTCAGTTGAAAACATCCATACAAGATAAGCCCATATTGTATGATTTAAACCCATCTATTCATTAGTTTAGAAAATAATCCAAACAGAAAAAAAATGATGCTAAAGACATCTGTTTTTTCTTTAGTATATTAGATTAAACTATTGACAAAGTTAAATGGTTTAAAAAGACCATCGTAGCAGAAGTTGGGACAAAGACTTAGTTGAGTTGGTCCAAAATATTAGAAAAATTTTATGATTATAAGAAATTCAATTCCTGATTTAAATTCCGTAACTGAAAGGCCTTCTTTAGTTTTAGGATTTTTTATGAAATTTTCGACTTTCGAACATATATTAACTCATATATCTTTTTTGGTCATTTCAATTGTAATTACGATTCATTTGATGAGCCTATTAGTTGATGGGATCGTAGAACTATATGATTCGTCAAACAAAGGCATGATAACTACTTTTTTTTTCCGTATAACAGCATTCTTAATTACTTGTTGGATTTCTTCGGGACAATTCCAATTAAGTGATTTATATGAATCATTAATGTTCCTTTCACGGAGTGTCTCCATTATTCATATAGTTCGTAAAATATGAAACCATAAAAATCATTCAAACATAACAACTATCTTTTTCAAAAGCCTATAATCCTAGGGGAGGAACCCCAAACCACTGGCATCTCCAATCATCTCCCTGAGGTATGAAGGAAAATGCAGTCGAACTGTCGTCCCTGAGGACATCATAAACAACGACATCAAATTCATGGACAGACCATATGGAACCCATCTGGCCATCTCACTGCGTACATCAAGCCAGCACATACCAGATTTAGATGGATTCATGCTTTATTTATTATCCCATCACTTAATTTATATAATCTACTTCTCAAATTAGTATCCTTCCCCTCCCCTCCCCTCCCCCACTTTTTATGGTGACAAATTACAATTGTTCCTTTGCTAAAATGGAGATCTTTTTGAAGTGTTAAATGTTCTTCTGATTAAGATAGAACTGATTAACTGAACAAATGATCATTCCAAGCTGTCAACGTTACCCAGATACAGTAAGGGCATGGCGTTCTGAAATATTCTATGAAACTTTCTCTGATTTGGTCGGAATCTGAATTTTGAACTAGCTGATAGCAAAGGTCTCCACATGCATTATTCAAGTACACCTCCACTTTGTAAAATCTAGGGGGTAGTGATGAGCTACATTGTACTGGTGAGACAATTTGTCTTGGGATTGCAGGTCAGCCACCTAGAGAACCCAAAATTTTTTCTGGGCCTAAAAAATTTTACAGGTTCCTCGGGAAAAAAGCAATAAAATAAGAGATGCTGCATGTCCAAGCAATTGAGGGGTCCGCAAGATAGCTTACCCCGAGGTCTTCCTAGTGTTGCTCTTTGTATAAATGAGGGAAGTTGTGTCCTATGCCAGGAGTTGGGATTCTAACTTTCCATCGTCTGCATTGCACTTGTAGAGGTATTTTAGTCAACCCCCCAACATATCCTATAAACAGACGACTTACGTCCAAGAATCCAAACATGAACAACAGGAAGGCTTTCAAAATGTTATTATGAAATTCCAAGTTGAAAATATGACATGGATCTTGAAGTATCTCAAGGTTACCCCCAAAAAATAAAAACCGAATTAAGTACTGGCCTACTAGGAGAGACGGAGTGTCGACCTGGTGACTTGGTCCGGCGGGCCTTGCTGTTCGTAGACAACGCCCTTGGCCGGCGGAGACATGTTGCTGGATAAACAACGAATGCTGAGCGTTGGGTTGCGCTGGAAACCCCGTAAGAAGCCATTGAAGTAGGAAGGTGCGAGTCGTACTAATCTCACAGAACCCATTTTTCTCCCTGTAGATTTGTAACTCCACTCCCTCGAGGGGTTGTGCTTCTAGAATAACTATGGCGGTATTTAATTTAGGGTAAATTATATGACAACCCCCTGAAACCTGAGGATATACTCAACTCACTCCCCTCTTATTTTTCCTGAAACATGAGATATACTCAACGCACTCCCCTCTTCTATTTTCAAATAAGAGGGTGTGAGTTGAGTATGGCTCAGGTTTCAGGGGATGTGATGTAATTTATCCTTTAATTTAAGGAGAAACTAGGCTATGTTTGAAAAGCAACAAAAGAAACGAAAAGAAAAGAAAAGAAAAGAAAAGAAAATTTAAAAAATTGTTACATCCAAACAGATCCTAATGCCCTCACCGAGCAAACATTAATGATAAGGCCGAGTCTCACCTGCAAGAGACTACCACAAGTCTACAACCATAGAGCACCACTGGTTTCCCTCCCAATCGTCGAGGGTACAATAATGGAAGCCTCTCTGTGCACTTACACCTCCACAAAACCCCATTGCTCCCAAACCCTAAACCTTAACGGCTTTTTCACTAAATCGCTCTTCAAACCGAAAACCTCTTTGCGGATCACCCACAAAACCACTCGAATCCCATCTATTTACTGCGCTATCAGCCGAACCAAGAAAGAAGAAACAGTGGAAACCGTCAAGAAGGAGTTGGAGAACTGCTACCTCCTTGCTGGAATCAGCTACAAAGGCCTCACGGTGCAGCAATTTCAAGACCTCAGGAAATCTTTACCGGAATCCGTGAAGCTCGTCGTTGCTAAGAATACACTTGTGGGTAAGGCCATCGAAGGGACTCCATGGGAAGCTCTCAAACCTTGCATGAAAGGCATGAATGCTTGGCTATTTGTTCATACTGAAGAGATCCCTGGAGCTCTCAAGCCGTACAGAGATTTCCAGAAAGAGAAGAAGTTGGATGCTAATGACTTCACTGGGGCGGTGTTTGAGGGAAAGTTCTATGGGGCATCCGATTTCAAAGCCCTAGAAACAATGCCGACGAGAGCAGAAATTTACGCGAAGTTGCTGGGATCACTTCAGAGCCCGGCGTCAGCGTTGGTTGGTACGCTTCAAGCGCCGGCGAGGGATTTGGTCATGGTCTTGAAGGCGTATGTTCAGAAGTTGGAAGAAGGCGGTGGGCAATAAAAATTATGCCATTGGCGGAGCAGTAAGTTCTTCTTTACGGCCAAAGCCCCTTCTTTTCAAATTGCCTGTAGTTCATTTGCTGGTAAATTATGTATGGATCAAATTGCAGATTTTTGTATCATTAAGCTTATCATCTTCTTACAATGATTCTTCCTAGTAGTTGTTTCATGTCAGTCTTGTCAGATAATCTTTGTTCAATCTATCACTCACAATCTACTGGTATATTGTTGTAGTTATTCTATCGTTATGAACATGATCACCATTGCCCTCAACCTCACACCCCACTTTGGACTGATCTACTGGAACTATTAAATCCCCAAATCTTGTGGATTCTATTAACTTCCTATCAACCCATTCTCTTTTGGCCATCCAAATTCTAGTTCTGGGTAGGTTTAGTTCCTCCATTCAGAAAGGATTCATAGTGAAGTTCAGGTTAAAAAATATATCCAAGATGAAAGAATAAAAGTAGAATAAGCCTCTGGTTTTGTCAACCTCCATGCCCAAATGCCAAACCCTTTTTTTCAAATAAATGATGATTCCTTGCTTTCCATGAGGTTCAATATTTAGCAAATGTTAGTGATTTAGAAATCATAAGTTAGATGATTCAGTGAATGTTAAATTTGTGCTAGAACTGCTAAAAATTCGGTTCCTTACGTGGATTAAGGTTGGATAATCCAACATCAAGTTTTGCTGTGATAATAAATGGTTCCAACCAAACTTATTGATGAAAATTTTTTATTTGGGGCAAGGGATCCCATTGCCCGTTACTTATTATAATCATCATACAATACATTTTAGATATGCTAAAAGAAGCTGCAAATGGCAAAGACAAGATCCCCCCCCCCCCACAACCCCGAGGATTATAAGTATCGGTATCGGTATCGGTGGCTGTATTGGTCATCGCCGATATTGATATTGATATTGATACAAAATGGATCAGGCGTCAATTAAAAAATGAGTCACTTTTTGGCCCGATACTCTCGATCAGTATCAATATCATAACAGTATAGGGTACCTGAAAGTGCCGATATGGCGATATGTATCGGTCAATGCAAAACCAATACCTTCATCCATGACTGCATGTTTGCATCAAGCCGTTTGAAGTGCACAAAGTACAATAGAACGGAGGAGTTTGCTACAACTCCTTCATGATATGCATTTTTGGCTAACAATGAGCCTAGCTATCTTATTAGTTTAATCTAAATGAAATCTATGAAACCCATCAAAATCTTATTGAACAACATTGGCTCAAGTGTAAATGCATCAAAAGCCTATTAATGGAAAGTTTTTGATTAATAACAAGAATTGTATAACCAACTCAAAAGCTTAATAAATATGATAAGCAAAATATTTCTAACAAAATCCTTAGATTTTTGTAGACAAGTAAGGAAAAGGAAATATTGTACTTCCAACCATTACCCCAAATGCTTCAAGTTATGTCATGTTGTTGGTCTTTTTTTTCTTGAAATATGATTGGGAAAATTATGCATACCACCCTCTGTAGTTTCCCAAAAATTGAGAAAAACTAGAAATTTCGCACACGACTCGTACACCCCTTCAGTTTCATAAAAAACTACAAATTTAATAGTTCGTTAATACGAGAATGTTAAGTGATGATGTCATGGCTCTATTACATGAGAAAATAACAAATGTCATTTATTCATAAGAACCTCTAGAGGTGTCTTCGTCCTCTCCAAACCTCATGTTTGAGACCTGCATCCTCATCTATGACTCTGTGTGACGACTCTGACAACCAGCAAACACTCCAAACGACCAACTAACAATCCGGCAACGCTTCGAGAACCAGAAGACCAACGAACACTCCTGATGACTTGCACATCCTTGTGAAGGTAATTTCTTACCCTATGAGGGAAGTGATGTCACCATCGTTAAAGAAATCAGAGCATGCTTCATTTTAGTTTTGGAGGAATCGTCAATGACAATGGCAGGAAGAAATTGGTCTCTATACAATTTGACTTCCTTTAAGAGGATGAAACTTTGGTTAATAATTATTGTGAATAATGATAACAAACTGTATTTTTATCTATATTTCATTTCCCTTCCTTCAATTTAGTTCCAACCTACGGAAACAAAATCTACTAAGTACTAATAGCAAAGCTCCATACATTCAAGCAAAATTACAGCACCACTAATAGAGGGAACCACCAAAAGCTTGTTAAACCACTGAAAGCACATTCATTATCCTACATATTGTGAGCTGAGAAAAGATGTGTATGAAAGTACCATAAACATGTTGTCCATCTCATTTTAGTAACAGAAAATACAGGAATAATAATTACAATAGCATTGATAAGTTTGATCTGAGTATTATCATAGCTCATCCATCCTACAGGTGCTTTAAAAGGATGGACTCGACAACACCTTGAGCTATAGGATGATAACACTCATGAGCTTCCCCAAAAACTCTTTTGGCCAATATCTTTGCCTCTTCCTTTCCATTACCTTGTACCAGCGCAGTATAGAGTGGGCGCAGGTACTTCATCCTTCCTACCTCCTTCAAGGTTTTCTCCACCTCACTGAAGAATTCTCTGCATCCAGATGAAATGGCCAGTTGAAGAAATGCTACCTTCACCTCATAATTCTTGGATTCTGCCAGCCTGTAGCGTGCATCCAAGGCTGCAACCTGCAGAACCAACCAGACCAAAGCATATAATGAGACACAAGCTTGCACAAAAATAAAAAATAAGCTGTATGCATTCGCTACAGCTTTGTAATTTAAAGTTGCATCATTCAGAGTTTAAACTTGGCACTTATGCTCTTGGTTCAGGTCATATGGTGCAAACTTTTACACAATCTAATTCGACAAAAGGAGAGGGGAAAGCAATGAAAATCTAGTTCTAGAAGCAAATTCGTCAGTATTGTATCCCTTGGTGATCTTATATTTAAATACTATTTTTATTGTTTTCTATAATAACTCTATACCTTTATTCATATTGTAGTTGTATTATTGTTTTATCCATTTGTTTCCAAGCAAAAAATCAATGTAAAAGGAAAAGTTGCAGGTAACATTAATACAAAAGGTTAGGATTTTACTTGAAAACTTCCTTTTTACACAATTTCTACACGGAAACAATTAGCCATAGGTTCGTTTAGTTACATGTAAAGTGAAGTGAAGTAAAATTAGAACAAGAACAAAAAGGAAAGTGCTGCAATCGTTACTAAGAATATTACTATGGCACTTGAAGTTTACTTCACTTTTCATCTAAAACTCCTGAAAAAAAATTCATTTAAACTTTAGATACCATTTTTGTTGGTTACACAACTATTCTTTGTAATGATTACAAAAAATTTATTTTGCTTTTGTTTTTGTTTTAATTTTACATCACTTCACTTGGCATCTAACCAAAGGACCCCGTGTCATATTATTTGAGTTTTAAATAAACATTTGACTTCTCATCAAGGTTATGAAAAGGAACCAGTGATTCCATATAGCTAAGCAGCTGGCTTTTTAATTGCTTGCCCCAGCCACCAAAGCCAACTTTTTTGGGGTGTTTAAACCACTTAAAAAGCATCCAATAAACATTCCAAATATAGCACAGTGTTTTCCAATGTCCTACAATGATATGCTAAAGAAGTTCAACCAACTCTTGCAGCATTTCAAAGCCAAGGCTACCTTCAGTCTGCCTGTAGATTTGTAAAAGAGCGTACCCAATGCACAAGGCTCCCACCATTGCAGGGTCTGAGGAGGGTCATCACACAGCCTTACCCCTGCTTTTGCAGAGAGGCTGTTTCCAGACTCGAACCCGTGACCACTTGGTCACAATGGAGCAACCTTTCCAGTTTGCCTGTAGATTTGTATAGAAGAGAAAATCCCTCTTGAAACACATGTTTGTGGATTATAACCGAGACACAAGTAACAATCATATTTGCAGATCACAAACACCCCTTTTACAGTTCCAAAGACATATATAAAAGGCGAGATTTCGACTCTTATGATCCTAAAAGTACAATATGATTAAACAAAAGTGAATAGAAAGAGGAAGTTACAGTTGCTGATAAATCGGTGGACATTATATCGTAATTAACAAGTTGATAACCTCTGCATAACTAGTTCAGGGAGGCCACTAGACAAGAAGACCTTGTGTTTAAGCCAGTAGCTCAATTAAACTTCTAAGCTACAACATAAGACCAAGGTTCATTTGCAGCATATACACCAACAAATATCAAACACACATACAAGGAATTAGCTCTAAATCAATGCAGAATAGACAATACCTGTGAAGCTTCAACAGACTTGGGCAAATTTTCCAGGTAAAGCTCCCATTCCTGTCCATGCCAATCTGATACTTCATCTTCCCTTGGCATCCTCCCATGAATAAACTCTTTCGCCAGTGAAACAATTTTAGCATATGTGTTGGAAACAGGTTCAAAGGCATCTGGAGGGATACCAGTTCCCTCAGTCCAGAGGACCAGATCGATCTCTTTCTCTATTCCGGGGATATTAGCTTTCAGGAAATTGAGAAACGTTTCTGTATCAATGGATTGGAACTTAAAGGTGGCGATATATTTCTTAAGGAATTCGTCAAATGCTGGCCTTCCAATCTAATCAGTCCAACAGACACAAATAGTTTTGAACCCCAGGTGGGGGTTAGAGGGTAGGGGAGTTTGCTCCATCAGGCTCAATTTCTTCAAAGCAATTTTATGGACTATTATGAGAACTTACCTGACGTTCAATGCGCCAAATGAATTGGAAACCCTTCTCATATGGAACTTGAGAATAGATATCATCTGGATCCACTCCTTCCTGCTTCGTCTTGAGCTTTGTGAACTCCATGTTGTCCTTGAATCCCTCCATTTCTTCATTCAAACCCCTCCAACCAATTCCAGTATTCAGAGCAGCTATCTCTTCCCCCTGCACAGCTTCAACAATTCTCCGCTCCGCATAGGTTGTACAACCCTTGAATTAAAACATATAAACAGAAATAAATAAGTTAACCAAATCACAGTCAACCTCTCAACAGTTCCAGACTTCCATCCAGCTGAACACAAACATATATGCTTAAATGAAAAATATAAGAAATTCATGTCAAATCTTCTTTTAACTCGGAACAAACACACAGTCGAGAAGCACCTCAGCACAGATTCAATCAAGAGAGAGAAAGGGAACAAACATGGAAAAATCAGATCACCTCGTTTAACCAGAAATCCTCGTTGGTTTTGTTAGTGATGAGATTCCCAGTCCAGCTATGAGCGAGCTCATGGGCCACCACCTGTGCACCGCTTGCATCCCCCTTGATTACCGTCGGTGTCAAAAACACCATCCTTGGATTTTCCATGCCTCCATAAGGAAAGCTCGGCGGCAACACGAGCAGATCGAACCTCTCCCACTCGTAAGGCCCGAACAACTTCTCCCCCTGCCTAATCATGTCCTCTGTCCCCAAAAACTCCCTCGCAGCCGCGTCCAGAACCGCGGGCACCGATTCGGCGTAGACCCTAGTTCTGGGCCCAACGTCTCTAAAGCCAAGCTCTCCCACTGCAAACGCAAACAAGTAAGGCGGTATGGGCTGCTCCATAGTGAATTCATCCACCATCCTGCCTTCGGCACACCACAATGCATCGTCGCAGGCCATTGCAGCCTCACCAGAGACCGGTGGTCGGCGTTCGACATGCCGTGCGGACATCACGGCAGACAATTGTTGAGGGACATTGAGGCGAGCCGAGTAACAGAGGCGTGCAGCAGGGGTGTCTTGACAGGGGAATATAGAACGGGCATGGATAGATTGGCACTGCGTATACACGAAGGGGAAAGTCTTGTTGAACGTCTGTGGAGAAGAGAGCCATTGAAGGGCTGACGAAGACGGGCTCGTGGCAAAAACGATCAGGAAGGAAGATTGGTTGGAAAGGGAAACGGTTAGGTTTTGGCCTTTAATCGGGTCAGGGACGGGAGACAGCGAGAAGGGAAGGGGAGCTAGGGTTTTGGGGTCGACGACGGAGGAAATTGTGAGAGAGCGTGTGTCGAGATAGATATAGCCAGAATGAGGGGTTGGAAGGCTAAGCAGAGCCGAGCCCTGAATGGTGGAAGAGGCGAATTCAAAATAGAGAGAAAGGGAGAGGTGGGTGGCGAATGGGTGAGAGGAATCGGTGAAGGAATGCGGATCGACGGGTGCCATTGAAGAAAACAATAGATCACTGGATTAGGGTTAGGGTTTCGAATTGGGGGAACGATGGCTTTAAGAAGAGCGCAGAGGTCGCCAAACTGTTAAAGGCTATTTTGCTGTCACATTCACAGTTGTTGACAGTTGATGACTGAGGGAGTGAAGAGTAGCACAACAAGAGGTGCTTTTTAGGGCAGAACCGCAGAAGAGAATACCTTTTCTTTGATTCGTTGCAGAACTGATAACCTCGCCCTGGTTGAGTGGTTGGGCACTTTGGCCAAACTGATACTCGTTGCGTTTAAATTTTTGGAGGGAATAAAGGCTATTTATAGATCCTCGTTGCCGGTTCTGTCATAAATAATTCATATAAATCAACCTCCAAAATTAGTGCCCAAGCCTATGAGCCTATGGTAAGTGAGTCATGGTGCTGGGACCAAATTTTATTCTTGGGTAGGTCCCATCCACACACACACACAAAGGGTGTCAACCGGTCCCACCAATTTAAGGTCCTACGCATTTAAGTAATCCGAACTCATAGGCCAGGGCATGGGCACATTTCTATTCAGTTGGTCAATTATTGGTTCATAACTAGGTTCAATGAGTAATCGATCTATTAATGGTCATTAAAACTGGTCATAAACGGGTTATAATCATGCTACCTAGGCTTAAACAAGTTAATCGGGCTATAAACGAATCAATCAGTCATAGTATTTGGTTGCTCTCAGTCGGACAACCATCGAGCTACTCCATTGCACTGAAAACACTCGATTATTAATCGGTTCGTGCTTGGGCCGATATGTTTAATAATCAATCAGGTTGGTCGAGCGTCCATAAATCCACTACCTTGCATCGGGAGTGTTCAATTATTAATCGGTTGGTGCTTGAGCCTGATATGTTTAGTAATCGATCAGGCCAATAAGGGACTTCAACCAATTGGTTTAGGTCGGGCATAGTATTGCATGCCAACTTTTGACACCCCCACACATACATGTTCCATTGTCAAGTTTCAATCAATTTAGGTCGGGCATAGTATTGCATGCCGCCCACTCTGAGGACGAGTCAGGGTTGGAAATTTCTGACCCTAAGTCGGGATTAGGCCAGGCCTGGGCCCAGCTTGTTGCAGCCCTACTCTTCTTATACCAATTCTAATCACTGCTCCTTATATATTATTGGTAATTTTAATGAATTGCTCTATCAATCGGATAAATTGGGTGATAGTCCTTTTTTTTAGGTTCTCTACATTTCAATATTTCATGAATGTCATATGTTGCTTTAATTTGGAAGAGATTAGAGTTTCAAGGTCTCCCTTTGCTTGATCAAATAGATAGAAGCCTCTAGTCCGATTAAGGAATGTATTGACATATGCTTTGTTTTTTAAGTCATGGTTGCAAGTTTGGCCTTTTACCTTTCTTAAGAAGCTTTCTTTGATTGGTTTAGATCATAATCCTAAAGTTTTGCATACCATTGCTAATATTATTTCTTTTAAGAAGTTATATCATTGTGTGTGTGTGTGAGGGAGAGAGAAGTTTTTTGGGATAGGTTTCAGAGAAGAGAATATCTCTATCAACTTCTCCCTTCATCCCATTTCTCCTTATAGTGGTGCACCAGGTGACCGAGTGTCCCCTATCTACTTACCTGTATCTCTCGATTTCTTTGATCCTCCACCATCTTCAAGCCTTCATGTTGTCTCCTCACCTTTATGTGTTCCACGCCATCTCTCCTCCTCAACCTACTCTCTATCTATGTTCACTCATTCTTTGCGGGTTTTATCTCTCCTTACCCCTTTTTTCTTGAAAGAGATATGAATTTATTTTTTAATTTTCACCCCACCAACACGTGGACTCATCCTAATACCTATCCTACTCCACACAGTCACATTCCACTGTCCAAATGTGCCCCAAGAGAATTTCAAGGAAACGAAAATAGGTCTTGGGTTTCCTTCCATTATCGTAAGTCCCCCTCCCTACAAGGAAAAAACAGATATAAAAATAATCATCCAACCAAACGAGGCCTTAATACAACATGAAGAAGGGCTTGTGGGCCGCCCAAATTGATATGTTGTTATGTTGTTCAAAACTTCTTTCTGGCTGGAAGGATTAAATCGGAAAGAGCCATTATTTTGGCCTTTTCGGTAGCGTAAGGCATACCGGAGAACCGGACCGGCACTTTATTACCTTACGGCGGACGGAAAAGAGGGAAAAAGAGGGAAAAGAGAGCAGAGAGAGAGAGAGAGAGAGAGAGAGCAGTAGAGCGAGCAAGCCAGAGGGTCAAGATGGATGACTACACGAGGGAGATGATGGACCTCAAGACCCTCGTTACTCGCACTCTCGAGAAGAAAGGTGTTCTTGCCAAGATCAGGGTAACTTTATATACATTCGTTCATTTTCCCCTCTTTCTTAGCTCATCTCCACCCCTTCTATGTTTGTGATACATTTCACATTCGTTTGAATTTGGAAAAATAGGCTAAAATGCATTGGATTTTGGTGGGAACGAGTGTTACAGCGGGTTTTGTTGTAGGTTTTACGTTCCTTAATTGAATCCGGTCATCTTCCTTTTACTAGGAAGCTGGAATTTGGCGCAGTTCTGGAATGTAGTTTGAAACTCCTTTCCCCACTTCACCAATGAGAGAGAGATAGCTAGAAAAAAAGGCAGCATATTTAATTTAGGTTATTATGATTAGAAGGTAGCACATTAATTTAGGTTATAATGATTTTGATTATGGTAGACATTTCAATTGGAGTTGGAAGAAATGTTTTCGTACGACCCATGTGTGACGAGAGAGAGAGAGAGAGAGAGAGAGAGATGGACACTCCGTTTCCTTTCAGTGCTTAAATTCATCAGTGAGTTTGTGAAGCATGTTTCTTTCTCTGCTAATTTTGTCAAAGGGTATTTCTAAAGCCATAAATCATATTTCAAACATAATAAAGGGAATGGATCTTTGTCAGTTCTTCGAGTGCCCAGAGTGATGTGGGTATCTTGCAGTTATTCCGTTGCTACTTTGTACCCTTCTGTAGGTTCACTTCAAGTGCTCTTTAACTGATGCAAGTTCATCTTAGTTGTTAAGTCTTGATTATTCCAATATGAGACGAGGATGAAGAACAAGGAATCTATTGAACCCTGGTAGTGAGGTTTAGTGTCAGTTACACTTATGTTGAGTGGTAAATTCAATCTATGCGTGCGGTTGGACCCTTTTCCTACACATTGTTTGTAGTATTGTTTGCTGATGTCTTAAGTAGATTTCCCTTAAGCTTTATGAGGTGGGAATGTGAGATTGGTCATGCTAAAGTTTTATTACATCAGGATTCAGGAATCGTGGGATTGTTTGAAGTAATCTAAAGGTTCTTATGAATACAAATGTTTTCTTAGATTTAAGTGGTTATTTATCCACATATATTTTAGGCATTGTGTTCAGAGAGTAGAGAGCTCACTTAGGATGTTCAGAGTTTGTGATTAGGACATGTTAGATGTTACACAACTTCTCCACTTCTTAAACAGACATATGCACACAATACTTGCTTCTAAATTCTTAATAAAATATGATCATTTGGGGGGGGGGGGGGGAGAGGAAAGAGCTTAAGGAAGAAAATGCAATGGAAGACTTAAAAAACAGAAAAGAAAGTAAGCCCAAATGATTGAAATGAACAATCTCTTGTGTTTTGGTCCTTCAAGGACAGATGGTACGTGACCTTCATAGTTACAATGGTGTGGTGTAGGACAGGTTTGAGAAACCTAGAAAATTATCCTAACTGAAAGGTGAAAGGCTGGGAAGGGTGTCCAACTCATATATCTCAGCATACATGCAGAAATTCTTAACAAGTATAGTTATAAATAAAGAAATAAACAAATCATATGTGTAGAATTTCATACTAAGTATGCAAAGGAAAATTTAACAAGAGAAACATGCTAGATCAGTACCTTCTTTTGCTGTCCCACGGGTTAGAAGGCTGTGATTAAGTCCTGAAGGTATTAAAACTCGGGTCTCGGTACCAACTCGACTCTTGGAAAAACCGAGACGGGTCGAGACCTCGCCGAGTTGGTGTATTTTTTTTTGTTCCAAGTCGAAGTCTCAACTTTGGGTCAACCCGAGATCTGGACCCGAGATCTCACCATGATCTCGCCGAGATATGTCGAGTTTTGTCCAATCAGGTAAGGTATTTAAGTGGTAGGTGGGTTAAAATACTGGGTCGAAACTGAGATCCAACCGAGATCCGAGATCTCGCCGAGATATTGCACTTTTGAGACTTGTAGGCAGTCTCGTCTCGGCTTTTCCAAAAATCGAGAAACTTGGCGAGATCTCGCGAGTTCTCGAACTATGCTCCAAAGATTGTATCCTCAAGGTCTCCTTGTTGTTGGAGAAGAATATCCAAGGTATTTGGAGACTGAAGTTGAGACAAAATTGGAAAATTTGGGACTTATTCAAGAACTGGTAAGAAATTTAGCAATAATCAAGTCTAGGCAAGAAGGGAAAATTAAGTTTCTTGGAGATTTGGCTAAGGAGGGTCAAGGGAATTTGGGATACCACATCTTTCATCACAATCAGCCCTATTCCAGACAAAAAGGTAAGATTTATTGGGGTTTATGGGCTGCTGTTGACTGTAGTTGAAGAACAAATGGAAGGCTCTTAAGAAATGATAATGGAGGTTGGGAGAAAATATGATGGAACAAACAATGATGGATTTGGGGGATCAAATAGGGATGGTTTGCTGTAGGTATAGAGTTTGAAAGAGAGGAGTGGAAAGAAGAAAACCATCCTGGCTTCACACCATTTTGGATTCACTCCAAGAATTGCATAGAGTCACTCATGCTGCAGAAAAGAGAGTAATCTGACAAGTTCTAAATGCTTTAATTCATTCATTGTCTTTCCATCATGAATACAAAGGGCCTCGGAACATTACACACGCAAAAATAAAAAAGTTATTTCCTAAAATAACTACCTGTATAACTACATATTAAACCTCTAAATAGTTATTTCCTAAATTAACTACCCATATGACTACAACATAATAGCAACACAACAACAAAATAAGATAATAATCTGGCCCCAAATATGAGTAAAACAAAATAATAGAAAGAACTACACATAAGACTAGTCATCTAGCCATAATGAAGTGACTTGTGGGCTCGTGGCTGCATGTGTTTGTCTCCTCTGATAAGTCCTAAATGCTTGAGTGATGTCCTCATCATGAGGTGGTTACATGTGTACCTCAAATATGGGCAATGAACCTGATTTCTTTGGGAAACAGCTTCTCTGCAAAGCGGGGGTAAGGCTGCGTACATTATGATCCTCCCCAGACCCCACATTGGCAGGAGCCTTGTTCCACTAGGTATGCCCGTTGGTCAAGTAAAATGAAGGAAAATTAAAAAAATGACAATTATAAAAATGCCAAAAGACTGAAATTAATAAGCTAATCGTGTTTTGGTATGTGACCTGCCTACTTAAGATGGGGTGGTTGCATGAAAGCATTAAGTGTGCGCACTTCGCCTGGTTTCTTATGGATGCCCTTTTCCCCACCTTTCACTAGCACGTTCGTATTTTGCAATGCAATTTCCTGCTGGATCAGGTGTATTAGTTCATCATTTCCACTGGTTTTAGTATTTGAATTTCTTGTCAGGCTGAGCTCAGGGCAAGCGTCTTTGAGGCCATTGAAGAGGAAGATCGTGTAGTTGAGAACGATGATGGTGTACCGCCCGCACTACTTGGTAGCTGCAATGACCCTGCAAAGCAGCTTCATGCTTCTCCTTCAGGTTCCTTTTCAAGTCCTTGTTCTTAAAATAAGACTTTTTTTTTGTCTTTCTATTTTGGATGTTTTAAATTTTTTACTTTGTTGCCAATCTTAGAAACATGGATATCCCTGATCCAATTTGTGGTATCATCGTCCTTTTTGTGAAGAGAGTGGAGCACTTTTTCCCCCTATGGTGTGAGCTTGCGCATTTATATTGAGTTTCTCATGTGCATGACCATCTCCTGTGTCAGATTTAAGTTGACTGTTTCTAAAGAAAGTTTTCTGTTGTTTATCAGTTGGCACGTGGCACCATTAGCATTAAATAATTACTGACATTTGAGTATATGAACACATCTTCATTTTGGAGACCCGTATGTGGAGTTTTATAGATGGAAACATGATTTTCTGCATTCCAAATTTTCGTACCTTTCATATATTTTTATTGTTATTTTGATAGGCAGTGTTAGACCTTCAAACCACAGGTTTTCAACAAAACGAATTTGATTTAATTTTTGGGTGAAACAATTTTATATAGGATCATATTTATTTATTTATGAAAAAATAATAAAAATCTTGAATTGACGGTAAAAACATTGTGATTTTATCTTTGAAGAAGATTGATGAATCATGGGAACGTCATAAAGTTCAAAAATTTACTTCTCCATCGGGGTCTGTCTGAATTTATGGAGTGCTGCTGCCTAATTGGAATCAACAATCATTTTATATATCAATCAGGCAGGATCTTCTTGGTTATTGAAAAAGAGGTGGCTACCTCACAGAGTAATATGGAGTTTATCTTACATCTGGACTTCTGGTCCTACATAGTGAGTGGGAACCAGCCTTAAGAACTTGGAAGCCAGAAATCATTTGATAGTAATTGGTTTGTGGACATCATCAAATTCCTGCAGAAAAGTCCCTCTCTACATATTTGGCTTTAAGATTAAAGCTTGCTACACTGTATGTTATGTAATCATGAGTTGTAAAGGAATTTTAATGTTGTTGACGTGGGATCGAGGTTTTAAGAATCGGCATGTAGTATAAATCGTCCAGGGTAATGCCAATTTAGATAGTTCTGGACCTGCTGATCCAAGGGTTGGGGGTGGGGGAAGCCTAATAAACAGTGGACTGAACATTCTAGTGTATTGGATAATCCTCAATTCCTCATCTGATACTGGCTTGATATAATGATTGAACCGATCTGACACCAATCTTTAGAAAGTTGTGTGCAATGAGTAACAGGCAAGACTTGAGAAAAAGGACCTGATTTCCATGCAGGCAACATTGGATCTAGTGGACCTACCATTCTTTAATTTGTAGGGCATGGATAACCATGCTGGGCAACTTAGTAAGAGTATTATTGGAATTTTATTTTTTGAGATACAAACTCCTTTTGCACTGCTAGATGTAGCTCTTCTTAGGAGACTTCCTAGTGGTTATGCCTTGCCGCTGATATTTGTAGGTTGGTTGTTGCTTTTCGTATGCTTTACTGAGCTGACTATGCTGGAGGAAACTCGTTTTCTCAACTGCTGTATTGTGAGACTTGGGCCATTTGTTATTTTTTAATTAATGAGTCTCTTGTTTATTTATTGTGACATAAGCTATTTACTTACTCAAGAGGCTCATGGAAAGATTGAGTTTACAAGAAGGACCTCCATATGATCTTTATTGACGTAGAAAAAGCTTATGACAGAGTCCCTAGAGAGTTAATCTGACATGTTTTAGAGAAGCGAGGGTGTCGAGTAAGTATGTGGATATAATTAAAGATATGTATGATGGCATAGTGATTAGTGTGTGTTGAAATAGGCTGCTTACCCGATTGGGGTAAGTAGTCCTACTTAGATTAGGATTAGTCCTACTAGTCCTAGCTGATTAGGATTAGTCCTAGTCAAGTTAGGAGTAGTACTAGTCAGATTATGATTCTCTTTTTTTATTTTTCCCTTTGTTTTATTGTTTTTCCCTCAGCCGAGTCCTATTCTAGCATTCCTAGTTGTAGTAGGAATTCGTAATAGGATTAGGACTGAGGCAACATTCCTATTTGTACTTTGATTAATTGTACTTCAATTCTATATAAATAAAGGGCCTTGGTGATCGGTTAAGATCATTCAAGCATTATTTTTCACTGCTGTTTACGTGGTATCAAAGCCACTTCTGATCTGAAGAAGCAGCCCTCTCGATTCTCTGGTTTTTTCTTCTTCAACTCTCTAAGCTACTGGTTCTCTCCTCCTCCAACAGTCTCGGTTACTAGTTCTCTTCTTCTCCACCACTCTCGGACTCTCTATCTCACTTAGGGCAGCAACTTTGAAGTGAATCCAATGAAGATATAGCTGCTGCCCTCAATGACACCTCACTGAAGATTGAAGACACTGGTGTGACCTAATTCTGTCGGCAGATTCCCTCCATCTTTAGAGATCAAGCTACTTCTTCAACTACAGTTTGACTTCTGGTTCTTTGGAGATTGGTTCCTGCCATTATTGGTCTACACCATTCCTTTATAGAAGACTGCAGCTTTGGATCAAATCTAATTCAGATTCCAAACCTGCGATATTTCTGTATTTTTGTTTTTTTCCTAAATTTTGATAAATTTAGGGTTTCTTATTAGCTCATCCGAAGGAGCTAATTTTTGGAGGACTTCTTCCCCACTACTAGAGGAGCACTCGATCAGTTTTTCAGCCTATTCTGATGGCTGAAATTGCTGCAACTTCAAAACCCATATTTCAGATTTGATTCAATTTTTTGAAGATCTGTTTTTTTCAAATTTGTGGATCGATTTCTGCCTTGCTGAACTATGGGTGATTTTGAAACAACTACTGCTGCTTCTGGAGGGGATGGTCAGCCTAGGAATGACTTCCTTCCCTATGCTGCTGCCATTAAGCTTGATGGTACAAATTATTTAATCTGGGCCAGATCACTATCCTTGACTGTGGCTGGTAGGGGATTCACTGGCCATCTTACTGGCACCACCAAACAACCTGCTGAAGAAGGTGCTGCCCGTACTAAATGGGCTGCCAACGATGCTGTGGTGACGTCATTCGTTTTAAATTCTATGACCACTGATCTATCTAGTCAATATCTCTTCCTTGACACTGTTACTCAGATATGGACTGCTGTTAAGGGAACTTATGGTCGATCAGGAAGTGATGCTCAGGTTTATGAAATCAGGAAAACACTCCAAAACACTACTCAGAAGGAGATGTCTGTCACTAAATACTATGCTGCCCTCAAGTGTTTATGGCAGCAATTGGATCATTATGCTAGGTTTCAACCTACTACTACTACTGATATTACTGCCTATTATTCTTATGTTGATCAGTTTCGGGTCTATGATTTCCTAGCTAGACTCAATGATGATTATGACCCTATCCGGGTGCAAGTCCTTGGTCGGGTTCCTTTCCCCACTTTAGAGGAGACCTTTTCTTATGTTCACAGTGAAGAGACACGAAGGGCTGCCATGATGCTTACTCCAAAAGTTGAGAGATCAGCCTTACAGACTGCTGGCTCCACCCCTGTTACTTCTTCTGACAGTGTTGCTGCTACTACCACCAAAGAGCCTGTGAAGTGTGAGCATTGTCACAAACCATCTCATACTAAGGCTCAATGTTGGAAATTACATGGGAAGCCAGTTGATTTTGAGGCCAAACGTGGTCGTGCTAAGTCTAAAAACAAAGCCAATCACACTGAAAGTGTAGCTCCAACTCCCACTGCTGACATCGGTTTCTCCCAGGAAGAATTTCAGGCTCTACGTCGTATGTTGAACACATCCACTGCCTCTACTACATCTGCTGCCAATTCAGGTTCCTTCCCTGCCCGTACATGTATTTCCTTTGCTGGTCATTGTGCCTCAGTAGTTTCCACTCCATAGATCATAGACTCCGGTGCTACTGATCACATGACGGGTTCTTCCAGCCTTTTTAATACATATTCTTCTGCTTCTGGTAAGGATAAAGTCAAAATTGCTGATGGATCCCTCTCCTCCATATCAGGGAAAGGATCCATTGGTTGTTCTCCTTCTCTTACCCTGTCATCTGTGTTGCATATTCCTAAATTTACAACTAACCTTCTTTCCATTAGCAGTATCACTAAATCCCTGAATTGTAAAGTGACTTTTTTTCCCACTCACTATGTCTTTCAAGAACTGGACTCGGGGAAGACGATTGAATCGGGTAAAGTGCATGGCGGATTGTACCTGCTTGAAGGCGATCCTACACCTACCCAGGCTTTACCGTCGGCATCGTTCTCTTCTGAATTACATAAATGGCACTCTAGGCTAGGCCATCCCCCTTTAGGTACTTTAACTAATGCTGGAAACCAGCATTAGTTAAAGACTGTAATAAGGAAGACTTTTTTTGTAAGCCTTGTGTCTTGGCTAAACAGACACGTTCAACTTATCCTATTTCTAATAACAGATCCTCTTCCTTATTTCATGTTGTTCATACTGATGTGTGGGGTCCTAGTAGGAAAGCTTCCCTGTCTGGACATCGGTGGTATGTTACTTTTATTGACTGCTATTCTAGGTTCACTTGGGTATACCTTATGCGCACAAAAAATGAAGTTTTTTCGTGTTTTCAGCACTTTCATCAGTTGGTTAAAACCCAATTTAATGCCACTCTTCAAACTTTGAGGAGTGACAATGGGAAAGAGTATATGGAAGGTCAGTTCCAAAAATACCTTGCTGCCCATGGAATTCTCCATCAGACCAGCTGTGTTGACACTCCAGCCCAAAATGGTGTGGCTGAGAGGAAAAACCGCCACCTCTTGGAGGTGGCTAGGGCTCTTATATTTGCTCGCAATGTCCCTTCCCTTTATTGGGGGGATGTTGTTCTTACAGCAACCTATTTGATTAATAGGTTGCCCAGTCGTGTTCTTCTTTCCAAAGCCCCTATTGAGCTATTACGTGGCTCTTCTTCCTTTATAGTTCCACCTAAGGTGTTTGGCTGCGTTTTTTATGCCAGGGATACAAGGTCCCCTGGTAAACTTGACCCACGTAGTCTCCTCTGCATTTTCTTGGGATACTCTGCTACTCAGAAGGGGTACACATGTTATTACCCTCCATCCCATAAGACTTTTGTCAGCATGGATGTTGTTTTTCATGAAAGCGTTCCATATTATATGTCCCCACCTCTTCAGGGGGAGAGTGTTAGTGAAGATGTGTTGACTATTGACTCTCCACCTCCACTTCAGTCTGTTTACCATGAATTTGAACCTGTTCGGCCTGCCTCTAATACTCCCCCTGAGTCAGGGGGACTGGGGGAGAGGTTCCTATACAGGGGGAGACTATTTCTATTCAGGGGGAGCAATCTACCCCTGTCCAGACTCCTATCCAGAGGACTATTAGTGAATTTCAGAGGAGGATTGATGCTAGTAACATGAAGACCTATGCAAGGAAACATAAGCAGGTTCAATCAACTGTTGCTCCAGTACCCATCCAATTGCCGAACTTGGATCCAGAACCTGCCTCTCCACTTGGTAATGTTCCTTCTCTTGGGTTACCTATTGCTCTTCGCAAAGGGGTCAGGACTTGCACTCAGCATCCCATATCTCATATTGTTTCTTATGACTCCCTTTCCCCATCCTTTTGTGCTTTTGTTTCCTCTCTTTCTTCTGTTCGTATTCTTAACAATTGGCAGGAAGCTCTATCAGATGGAAAGTGGAACGCAGCTATGATGGAAGAAATGGAAGCCTTGAAGAAAAATAACACATGGGAGCTTGTGGTTCTTCCACCTGGGAAGAAAACCGTTGGATGTAAATGGGTCTTTGTGGTAAAACAGAAGGTGGATGGCACTGTGGATAGGTATAAGGCACGACTCGTGGCCAAGGGGTTCACTCAGACATACGGCATTGATTACCAGGAAACTTTTGCACCTATTGCAAAGTTAAATACTGTTCGTGCGTTATTATCTTGTGCAGTCAACCTTGGATGGGATTTGCAGCAACTAGGTGTAAAAAATGCCTTCCTAAATGGAACACTGGATGAGGAGGTGTATATGGACATTTCACCAGGGTTCTCTTGTGACAGAAACCAAGGAAAAGTGTGTAGGCTGAAGCGTGCACTTTATGGGCTGAAGCAGTCACCTCGAGTATGGTTTGGCCGGTTCCACAAGGCCATGATTTATGTGGGCTATAAGCAGAGTAATGCTGATCACACACTCTTTATAAAGAGGGCTGGTGAAAAACTCACTGTTCTTATAGTTTACGTTGATGATATAGTGGTTACCGGCAATGATGGTGATGAGATCAGACGGTTGAAGTCCTTCCTTGGATAAGAATTTGAGATTAAAGATCTAGGAAAGCTACGATACTTTCTTGGGATTGAAGTGGCCAAATCTTCTAAAGGCATTTTTCTCTCCCAGAGGAAGTATGTCCTAGACTTATTGGCTGAAATCGGGTTGTTAGGCTGCCATCCTTCAGATATTCCTATGGATCCTACCGTTCGACTCAAGGAAAAAGAGGGTGAGCCTGTTGATAAAGGCCGGTACCAAAGACTTGTAGGGAAGCTGATTTATCTCTCACACACTCGTCCTGACATTGCTGTCGCCGTGAGTACTGTGAGCCAGTTTATGCATGATCCCTACTGTTCTCATATGGAGGCTGTTCTTCATATCTTGCACTATTTGAAGTCAGCTCCTAGAAAAGGAATTCTTTTGTCTATGTATGGTCATCTACGGATAGAAGCATACACTGATGCTGATTAGGCTGGTTTTGCAGATCGCAAGTCTATTTCTGGGTATTGCTCCTTTGTAGGTGGAAATCTTGTCACATGGCGTAGCAAGAAGCAAAATGTAGTTGCTCTCTAGTGCCGAAGCTGAGTTTCGAGCTATAGCACAAGGTATTTGTGAGTTACTCTGGCTTAAAGGTTTGCTACAAGATCTTGGTGTTCCTATTCGTCTTCCTATGATGTTGTACCGCGACAACAAGGCTGCAATCAGCATAGCACACAATCCAGTACAGCATGATCGTACCAAGCATGTTGAGGTGGATAGGCATTTCATCAAAGAGAAGTTAGAAGATGGGCTGATTTGTATTCCCTTTGTGACATCTGCAGATCAACTTGCTGATATCTTCACCAAGGGATTGTCTGAAAAATTGTTTCATCCCAATCTAGTCAAGTTGGGCATGATCGACATCTTTGCTCCAATTTGAGGGGTAGTGTTGAAATAGGCTGCTTACCTGATTGGGGTAAGTAATCCTAGTTAGATTAGGATTAGTCCTTCTAGTCCTAGCTGATTAGGATTAGTCCTAGTCAAGTTAGGAGTAGTACTAGTCAGATAATGATTCTCTTCTTTTATTTTTCCCTCAGCCGAGTCCTATTCTGGCATTCCTAGTTGTATTAGGAATTCCTAATAGGTTTAGGATTGAGGCAACATTCCTATTTGTACTTTGATTAATTGTACTTCAATTCTATATAAATAAAGGGCCTTGGTGATCGGTTAAGATCATTCAAGCATTATTTTTCACTGCTGTTTACAGTGTGAAAACCGTGGGAGGTCAAGGTATTGAAAATTCCCAATCACAATTGGGTTACGTCAAGGATTAGCTTTAAGCACGTACTGGTGTGCATTTATCATGGATGATTTAACCAGAAACATTCAAGATGAGGTTCCTTGGTGCATGTTTTTTGCTGATGATATTATTTTGGTAGATGAGACAAAAGCAGGGATTAACGTTAAGTTGGAGTTATGGAGATCAACCTTGGAGTCAAGAGGTTTTAAGATAAGTAGAACGAAGGCGGAGTATATGGTGTGTAACTTTAGTAACACTAAGACGGATAATGAAATGGTGAAAATTGAGGAGAAAGAGATACTGCAAAGTGATTGTTTTAGATATCTGGGGTCAATCATAAATAAAGAAGGTGACATAGAGGATGATGTTTCACATAGAATTAAAGTGGGATGGCTGAAGTGAAGAGATGTGTCCGAAGTGTCATGTGATCGATGCATCCCGTTACGGCTTAAAGGAAATTCTATAAGACAGTCGTACGATCGGCTATGATGTATGGGGCGGAATGTGGGCAGTTAAGAAACGTCGTATAGATAAACTAACTGTAGTAGAGATGAATGTGTGGCAAAACTAAGATGGATAAAGTAAGGAATGACTATGTTAGATCCGATTTGGGAGTTCCTGATACAGGATATGCTCCTCGAAAATCATTTGAGGTGGCAAGGCCATGTTCAACAAAGACATTGGAATGCACCAGTACGGAGGAGTGATTTGATTTAGATTGAAGGTTCCGAAAGAGCTAGGGGCAAGCCTAAAATGACCCTAGAAAAAGTAGTGAGGAAAGACATGCACAGTCTAGGCCTTGTCTCAAGTATGACCTTGAATAGAGCTGATTGGAGAGCTAGGGTCCATGTAGCCGACCCCAGTTAGGTGGGGTATTGCTGAGTTGTTGCACTCCTTTCTTTCTACTATTCTATTTAATATGTTTTCTTTGCTTGGATCCATGTAGCTGACTCTATTTAGTTGGGATAAGGCTGAGTTGTTGTTGTTGTTGAGTCACTAGTTTATTTATTACAGCCTTTTGAATAAGTATGACATGACTTCCTAGGCCTCTTTGGAGTCAACTGGATTGCTCCTCTTTAGATATACTCGACTTGGCTTGCTTCTGGAGTTCTACCCCTTTTGGTGATTCTGTGGAGATACACTCTTATGGAGGTTATTTGGAGCATATCAGCATATGGCAAGAAAGAAATAACTGGAGTTTTCAAGGAGGAAGAAAATTTGCAAAGAGAAATGTGTGAAACCTTAATGGTCTGAACAGCTCTTTGGGAAACTAATCAAGAGTGCTTTAGGAAAATTCCATTTGACTACATCCCAAGGGAATGGAGGAATATGGTCAGACTGTATAGCCCCTACACCTTTGGTGGTTAAACTAAATTTTGATGGTAGTGGCTATGGCAATCTGGGACCAGCGGTATTGGGTAGCGGCTTTAGAGATCATTTGGCAACGCCCTTGACAGCGTCATTGGGCCCTATTGAGAAGGTAGATTCGAACACGGCAGAAATTAAGGGGTGTGATTCAGGGGTTGCAGATCTCCTATTCATTCACTTGGACCCTTCTTGTCATCAAGGGAGACCCAGCGTTTGCTATCAAGTGGTTGTCACAGGATGGTTAAATACCCCGGAGGCTGATTCTTTTGATTAGGAGAGCAAGGGAGCTGTGTCTACAAGCAAATATTTCATTTTTCTTGGAGACCTAGATTGGCCAACTCTGCAGCAGACTAACAAGGCAGGGGTGTGGTAATTGGTAAATAGACAGGATATGTACATAGGGCCGTATCCAATTGTATGGAGTGACTCCAAACTATATGGCCCGAGTTGAGGTAGCATTTATGTTCTCTTGTACATCCTTGTCAACCTTCTGGCCTAATGGAATTTTGTTATCCTATAAGAAAAAGGTGTTTTAAAAAATCAAGTTTTAAACTTTATCTTGGGTGTTTGGTTTGAGTCTAGTTAGCTTTTGTTATTTTATATCAGTTCTTGGTTTTAAGTTTTAATTTTAGTTGTATTCTGATGCTATTATAGTTTGAGTTTTTTTTTTTAAATATTTTATTTTAAATTCATAACTTTTTAAATTTTGATTTACAAGGAAATTATCAATATGTCTTTGAGTATTAAAACCTGAATCAATTAATTTTCACTAAGCTTATTAAAGATTCAGTATTCATGCTAGCTAGCATGTACTTTAGGCTCCTCAAAGTCAATAAATGAGAGGATTGTTTTACTTTGGGGATTGGGGAGGTCATAATTTCTTTTTGGCCCCCTAAATCAAAGAGATGAAGAGATTAGTTGGACAGTTTTTAAGTTTTTTTTGTAGATTCAAAACTTTGTTTGGATGTTGATGTATCAGCCAAGGCAAATCCACTAAGCAATGACTAATCCTCTGACTTTGCCTTACTTAGATACAGTTTCTGCTAGTTGTGTTGATTGACTAGTTGCTCCCTTGGTGACATTTTTAAATACATGATTGATGGATGTCTAGGGAATCTGATATATGAGCTTGTCAAAAATTTTGGGTAGGAAACGTAGGTATTCTAATGGTGGATGATGACTAGAGTGGGATGCATGATAAATACATTCCTCCTTCCCCCCAAGTCACCCTTTCTCATATTGTTGCAATGTTTGAAAATGACTTCAGGAGCTTGAAATGCATTTTGAATTAGGGTTTGTGCCTATAAGAAATCCTTTTGAAGCATTTGGTTAAGGGTGATGGTAAGTGGGTATTACTGTTTCTTGAAAATAGGAAAATAGGCTCATACTCCCCTTTTCAAAAAATGAATAATAAAGGAAAATAGGTTTAGGATTAAAGTATGTTAAATATTGTACCATGAGGAGGAGAGTTAGTGTTAAGTCGAGAGCGGGAGAAGTCAAAGTTGAGTCATATTCTAAGTTAGAATTCTGAGTACTATCGTGGCTATAGGATTTCCCTACTATTCTTCTTTATCGTTTTCACTTTCTCTTCTCTTCTTCTTCTTCACAGACCCAGGTTGTTGAGATCAAGTTTTGTCGCGAGGTGCAAATAGTTAATATTTCTTAGGTTACATTTGGTCCTTAGGTTGATATGGACTGTTTAGGCCTGGACTCCCTGGTAGTTGGCAGTTTGAATGGTCTGTCTGGTCCAAAGGTCTTAATGTGAAACCCGCAAAAAAAAAAAAAAAATTGAACTTTTGGAACCCGAGTGATTTCAGATTTTGGTTCAATATTTCCCATGCTAACCTCAAGCTATGGGCAACATCACATCTTTTTCCTGTGCTTGGCATGCTGGTTTGATGGCCTGCGAAGCTTCTCTCTGTCTTAGGCCGAATCCCAGGTAAGAATCCCATTTTATATGTATATATGTTGTATTTTTAATTAATTAGTGTATTAGAGGCGAGAATAGTAATTTTTACCTAGTGGGACCCCACTGAGCTACGTGTCGAGTCTGCTTGATCGAGCCAGTCATAGGACCTTCCCCTTAATTAAACTCAATGTAAGTATAATTTAAAATATATTTATATAACGTTTTGTACAACCAAATAGAGTTAGAAGGGTATTTTAGTAAAATTGCCTTTGTGGGACCCAGTTTCCCAATGGGGAATGTAGTTCCAGACAGTTACCCATATCCGGATCATCCCTGATGTCGCATGACATCATTCTGTAGCTGGAATAAGGTAATAAATACAAAAGAATCAATTTTAGAAATAATTTATAACCAAATGACCATTTTGCCCCTTAGTGCTTAAGTTTCTATAAATATAACCCTCTTTACACTATTCATTATTCACCAACAATGAGAAGAGGAACCAGAATCGTTCCAGCCTTGGAGAATAAGAAAGAAAGAAGAAAAAGAGAAGAAGAATAAGGGAAATGAGAAGCATACCTTGGAAATTCGTCCTAGACTTGAGTTGGAAGCTTAGAGACCTCCATTAGAGACCTTGGAGCATAAAGGCAAGGCTGCCATCGTCCCTTCTTACTGCTGATTTCAGGTAAGCTCTGAGAATCCCTGCTGTTTCCATCTCCTCCTCCTCTAAATTTGATATAATTTCAGCCTAGACTATGCCTAAATAGATTTCTGCCATTACAACTTTTAATCCAAGCTTAAACAGTGGAAGTTCCACCTAATTTCTTGCTGTCCTAATGCTATTTAGGCTCAATTATGCCTGAATTTCCATGGCAGTACCTCTAATAAGCCCAATTTCTGTCCCCAATGACTAGTCCATGAACCCTAGATAAGAAATTTAGGTTGAATTGAAGAAATTCCTAAATTAACTAACTAATTATGAAATTGGAACCCAAAATAGATTGACCCACCTTGAATTAATGTTAAAACACCAAATTTGACCCATGCATGTCAAGATCTGGCCATTTGAAGCAAAATCCCCAAATTCGGACACTGACTCGGATGCTGTTGCAGGCCTAGGGGCGGTCGACCGGCTCACTGGAAGTTTGCATCCGGTTGCCCCCTTTTTGTGTGATTGTTGGACTGATTCCTTCGGGTTTGACCTAGTTTATTACCCTTACTAATATATGATGTTTTGATGTTTATTTAGGACTGTTTTACTCCATTTTTGGTGCGGATTACTTGGCCTTTTGGGATTCTAACTGACTAGGTTTATCGACTATCTCAAGTAAGGGGATTCAACCTTAATTTCCTGCGTGTTTATCACATTAATTTCAACTTTATGCTAAATGCCATGCTCATGCATCATTACTTCTATACCTGAAGCATGTAGTTTTCTAGCTTTTATTTAATGTATTAGACTGCATGTAAAATGGGTTGCACAAAGACATACTACATTGCATTTGCATAGATTATTTATATGATGTGAATTTATGATGATGGAATTCGGTAATTTATAACTCAGATCATGCTTGCCTCATTATGTTTAGATTGCACTGGGCTAGGTTGATATTCATTACCCAGTACTGCGCCCCTTACCAACAGGGGGAAAGGTGTTGAACAACCTATGGCAGAGATCGATGTGTTAGTTCCGGGATGCCATCTTAATCCCGTGTTAGCGGGTCCCTAATTCCATTTGTGGGAATAAATAAGCGGGGTTGGTTATTTGGGGGTGTCGAGGGTCCGATGTGTTAGTTCCGGAACTGGCGGGTCCTCACCATGGTAGAATGGTTTCGCTTGGGTGACCGAAGGGTTAGTTCCGGGACCGAGGTTAGCATCTACCACTAGTAGTAGTACTTATACCTCATGAGACTTAGTATCTGTGCTAGGAACATGTTAGTTTAGTACATGCATCATGAATTTATTGTGTTTGTATGCTTGTACCCCCCTTACTGGGCTCAGTTGAGAGCTCACCCCTGTGGATATCCTTATTTTTTAGGTGATTTAGTTACTTCTAATGTGAAACCCGGTCAAATTTTATAATAAATTTGAACTTTTGGAATCTGTGTGATTTCAAGTTCTGGTTCAACTTTGCCCATACTAGCCTCTAAGATGTGGGCCTCTTGATTAAGAAATTCAGACCTATCTCATGACTCAAATCCAGTAAAGGCATTCCGATCACCCAACTACCGTGGTCTTAAATGAGTCCGAGGTGTCTAGCGGAAGACAACACATAAGCTCGCATGCTTGGATTGATGGCCTCGCGAAGCCTCTCTCTGTCTTAGGCCGAATCCCAGGTAAGAATCCCATTTTATATGTATGTATGTTGTATTTTTAATTAATTAGTGTATCAGGGGTAGAATAGTAATTTTTACCTTGTGGGACCCCGCACCAGAGCTACTTGTGTCAGGTCTGCTAGCTGGACAGGCTGCAGGAACTCCCCCTTAATTAAACTCAATGTAAGTATAGTTTAAAATATATTTATATAACGTTTTGTACAACCAAATAGAGTTAGAAAGGAATTTTAGTAAAATTGACCATGTGGGACCCACCTTCCCAGTAGGCAATGCTGTCCCCGATAGTTACCCGTACTCGGATGACCTTTAATGTCGCCCGGCATCAAGTTATGGATAGAATAGACCAATAAATACGAATTCAGGTTTATAAACTATTTTAGAAATTAGTTTAAATCTAATTTCTATCCAAAAGACAGATTTACCCCTTAGTGCTTAAGTAGTTAGATAAATATCAAAAGCCTTTCCAATTGATCACTATTCACAAGTCTAAGGGAGCTAAAGAAATTCGTTCCAGCTTGGGAGAGAAGGAAAGAAAGAGGAAAAGAGAAGAGAAGAAGAGAGGGAAAAAAGGGAAGCTTACCTTAGGGCTTGTCTTCAACACTTGGAGTTGAACCAAGAATCTCCATTAGAAAGCTGCCTGCACTCTAAATCTGTTCTTATAACTGAGGTAAGCCTTGGATACTGGCTGTCTTCCTCTTTATTTCTCTTCTTCTCCATCTCTAGTTCACCTATTAAGAATTTCTGCCATTAAAGCTTGGAGACCAAGCTTAGGTTTGTGAAATTGAGCATAATTAGACTGATTTGAAACAGTTTTTGACTCTCTAAGACCTGAAATTTGGGAAATTACCAAGTCTGAAAGTTGTATTGCTGTTCTTGATGGCAATTTATAAACCCTAAACTAATTAATTAGGTTTAATTGAATAATTACCAAAATTATGAAGTTATTTATGAAATTGAACACCCAAAATAGATTGACCCACCTTGAATTAATGTTAAAACTCTTAATTTGGGCCATACATGCAAAATCGGCGATTGAAGCAAAACCCCAAATTGACGGCGGCCGGATCTTATTGCGGGCAGGGCGGTTGGCCGGCTCCACTGGAGTCGCATCCGGCTCCCCATTTTGTGCCCTTATGACCTAGACCCTTGGGACTTAACCTTGGACCATCCCAGAACCTATTCGTGGTGTTTGGTATGTTGTTTAGGGTTGTTTCTCACTATTTTAGTCGGTTTGTTGGATTGTTGGTGGGTAAGCGACTCAGGATTCCTTCGATAACTAATCTATAATATTATTGTCTCATATTTAGATTTGTCTTGTCGTTCTTGCTGCTTATTGAAGTTTATTCACCTAGGCTAACTTCTGAAGTACGGTAAGGGATTCGACCTTAATTTCTGCGTGTTTATCACGTTAATTTCAATTTTATCTTTGAATGCCATGCTCATACATCATTACCTGTGCCTGGAGCATGTAGTTTTCTAGCTTTTAATTTAATGCATTAGATGTCATGTAAAATAAGTTGCAAAAAAACATACTGCATTGCATTTGCATTGATTATTTATATGATGTGAATTTATGATGATGGAATTCGGTTATTTATAACTCGGATCATGCTTGTCTCATCATGTTTATTGCATTGGGCTAGGTTGATATTCATTACCCGATCTGCGCCCCTTACCAACAAGGGGAAAGGTGTTGGACAACCTGTGCGAGAGACCGATGTGTTAGTTAGGGATGCCATCTTCATCCCGTGTTAGCGGGTCCCTAATTCGCCGTGGGAATAAGCAGGCAGGGTTGGTCATTTGGGAGTCTCGGGGTCCGATGTGTTAATTCCGAAGCGGCGGGTCCTCACGTGGTAGAATGGTTTCGCTCGGGTGACCGAAGGGTTAGTTAGGGACCGAGGTTAGCATCTACCAGCTAGAGAGTACTTATACCCATGAGACTTAGTATCTGTGCTAGGAACATGTTAGTTTAGCACATGCATCGTGGATTTATTGTGTTTGTATGCTTGTACCCCCCCTCTGGGCTCGATTAAGAGCTACTTTATAGATATCCTTATTTTTCAGGTGATTTGAATTCTCGCTAATGTTGGATTTGCGGTTGGAGTTTGAAGTGCACGATATTTCGTGCGCACGTGATGATTGGGCGACCTCGATCTTGGCACGATAGTCCAGGCTACCTCCCCCTCTTTTATGCTTTATAAATGCTTTATATAGTTATAGAATAGTTTCTTGTATACTTTTACTCTGTGCTACCTTTGAGAACTGTATAGTTGTATCACAAACCTTATCATTTATATAAATGAAATATCATTTAGATTTCTCTTCTAATGATGTTATCTCTATTAATTAAATTGTTTCCGCTACCTCTGATTACTGTATCTGTGAGCAATGATTGTGAATAGGGTACTGCACTTGTGATCCTTGGGGATTGGTTGGATGTCAGAGACATCCCGCCACACTTGGCCCTTAATAACCGGGCCGGGGTGTGACATCTAATGTTGGATTTGCGGCGCTGGAGTTTGAAGTGCACGATATTTCGTGCGCACGTGATGATTGCACAACCTCCTGATCTTGGCCTGATAGTTTAGGCTACCTCCCCACTCTTTTATGCTTTATATATGCTTTATATAGTTATAGTATAGTTTCTTGTATACTTTTACTTTGTGGTACCTTTGAGAACTGTATAGTTGTATCACAAGTCTTATCGTTTATATAAATGAAATATCAGTTAGACTTCTCTTACTAATGATGTTATCTCTATTAATTAAATTGTTTCCGCTGCCTCTGATTACTGTATCTGTGAGCAATGATTGTGAATAGGGTACTGCACTTGTGATCCTTGGGGATTGGTTGGATGTCAGAGACATCACTACACTTGGCCCTTAATAACCGGACCGGGGTGTGACACTTAATGCATTCCTTCCTTAAGGTATGCAACTTGAAAGTGGAAACACACTGCTTTAAGGTTCTTGAAGATTTCTTTGTTTGATTTCCTTTTTGGAAGGGCTTGGATGAATTCCTTCCCTCCCACCCCTTGCCTCCCAGAAAAGGGGTCACCCTTTCTCATATTGTTATAATGTTTGGAAATGTCTTTAGGAGCTTAAAACACACTTTGAATTAGGGTTTGTGCCTTTAAGAAATCCTTTGAAGCATTTGGTTAAGGGTGGGTATTACTATTTCAAGAAAATAGGAAAATAGGCTCGTACTTTTTCAAAAAATGAAAAAAAAGGAAAATAGGTTGAGGATTAAGGTGCGAATCAAAGGAGAGGTTATAGGATTGAGGTCTGACAATGATCGGGGCTGAGAAAACAAATTTTGTTTTTTGTTTCAACAAGGTTTTGGATGTTGGACCATTCTGGCCTATCAGTTGGACAGCCAATTGCCTTGGCCAAGGTTTGATCTTTTTTGCCCATTGATGGCTGGGATGTACAAGGAAATATATGTTTAAACAGTGCTGAATGGAGAAAAAGGATTCATGTGGCTGAACCCCTTGATTGGGATAATGCTTAGTTCAGTTAAGTTGAGCTGATTGGGTAAGATTAGCATGATATAGTGTATAAAGTGAACAACAATCTTGATAATGCACTAGCAGCACTTATTGTGTGGTGGCCAGGGTTTTAGCTTTGACGTCTAATGCATCCTCAATTCAAGTCCCATCATTTATATGGAGTTGTGGGCTATAAAATTTTTTAATTATAATAGACACCACATTCCACTTGTCAGAACTCGACACCATGACCCAATTGTTTGGACCTTGTGTTTCGTTGAGCAGTTAAATAGCTAATTGTGTATAAAGTGATTATTTTAGGTATTTGGGCTCAATCATAAATAAAGAAGGTGATATAGAGGATGGTGTTTCACATAGAATTAAAATAGGATGGATGTAGTGGAGAGGTGCGTCCGGAGTGTTGTGTGATCGGCCTTGGTGCAATGGTAAATGTTGCTCCATTGTGAACAAGTGGTCACGGGGTTGAGTCTGGAGACAGCCTCTCTGCGAAAGCAGGGGTAAGGCTGCATACATTATGACCCTCCCCAGACCCCGCAGTGGCGGGAGCCTTGTGCACTAGGCAAACCTTTTTTTTAATATCTACGGAATGATGAGGCTAATTTTTACGAATTGGATGGGGGAAAAATACAGTATTCAAAACTATCGATTCTGAGGAGAAATAAACGGAGGAGAAAAAGAAGAAGAAAATGAGTGATTAGAAATAGCAGAAATCTGGGACAGTATGCTATTTTCTCAAGCAATAAGGGATTAAGCACTACGAGATCACCCCTTTCATTATGGGGTGACGGAGTGATTGTACCATTCGAGCCTTTTTTTTTAAACGCTTTTCCAGAGGTCTGGAGAAAGCTGCAATCAATAGAGTCGACAAGCCTCCCTTCCTGAAAGGGTACGCCCTTTTACATGACAACTATGCTTTATGAGTGGGAGATTCCGCAAAGTGATTATTTTAGGCATCTGGGCTCAATCATAAATAAAGAAGGTGATATAGAGGATGATGTTTCACATAGAATTAAAATAGGATGGAATGATGGATGAAGTGGAGAGGTGTACCCGGAGTGTTGTGTGATCGGCGTATTCCTTTAACACTTCATGAAAAATTGTATAGGCAGTCATACGACTGGCTATGATGTATGGTGCGGAATGTTGGGCAGTTAAGGGTCTTTTTGGTATCGTTTGTCATTTTGTTTTTGGCCTATTTAAAAAAAATCATTATTGAAAACCATTTTTGATCAAAAAACAAAAACTGTTTCGTAACTACTCAACATAATTGATTGTAGAATGAAAAATAGGTTTGGTATGCTATGTATAGACTAATTTTTTAAACTTTTATCTTAATTTAGCCAACAAAGGTAGTGTAGATCTTATCGAAGTAATGAGGTTGGTACTGTAAACCAAGTCTTTCATCCAAAAGAAGCCAATGAATAATATGGGCTCCATCAAGATATGTCTCTAAATTGAATGGCTTGCTAACGACTGAATCATCTCATCATTCGTCATATTACACTGTTTGGATTTGTCAATGCATATTAAATAACCGTGTGGTTTGCAGCCCCTCTGTAAAAATGATTGTATTATTCTCTATCGAGCTTACAGAGAAACAGATCTTGATCATCATCAATATAAATTGTTAGGGAGGTTTAAGAATTAGTGAGGGGCTGTCTTGGAGACTCATCTATTATCCTCACTGTAGTGACCTCTGTTCCCTATTGTTAGTACTCATCCCTCCCTTTCTAAATAGATATATTTGATGGGTTCACTTCCACCCACCAAAAGAACTAATAAAATGTAATTGAATGAACACAATGGAAGAAGTCAGATTCTTCTTTCATACAATCTTCGGTGGCTCAAACTAAGATTGGTAAGCACATCAAGCAACAGGCAAATTTGAAATAGAGAATATTCAACACCTCTTCAGTAAATTCTCACCACAGCATTAGGATATAGAAAAATTTCATCACATTTTCTTATAACAAGTTCTCACTTCTCAGATTCAAACGTTTGGTCCCTCCGTAAGTGGGCTGTTAGGACACAACATCAGCAGAAGTGATCATGTGACTTCTAAAAGAAGACTTTCTCATTACCAACACATCCTCTTTGACTAACAGCAATGCTACCAAATGGGGAGACTCCAAACAAAAAGAAAGAGATTTGATCTGCAACCACATTGGAGATCTCTAAGTCTTGACCTGTGCCATCACCACCAACGTCCAATAGAGGCAACTCACCCAGGCCATTTGCAAGCCTTCTTCACCATCCTATTTCCAAAACTTTGCTATCCGTGAGATATCAAACTCCTTCCTCATCTCCAATCTACTGCACCCCTGAAGCATGGGCTCCAGACTACTTCCACCAAGTAAGAGAGTAGGTTTTTATAAAATAAAGTATTTTTACCATTTTAGCATCAAAATAGAACCGTACATCAGCGCAAAAAATGACAAAATTTGTTTTTTTTTTCCCATAATCCATAATAGACTCGAGTCTATTATGATTTTGGGGTTTTTTTTTTCCCATTTATTTTAACTAAAAACAAGTTAAAAAAATGATGCCAAACACACCAAAAAATGAAAAATTGTCAGAAAAACAAACTGAAAAATGATACCAAAAAGACCCGAAGAAGCATCAAATAGATAAACTTAGTGTAGCGGAGATGAGGATGTTGGAATGGATGGGTGGTAAAACCAGGAAGGATAAAGTAAGGAATTCTCAATTTATCATCTTGGAGCTGATTTGGGAGTAGCTCCGATACATGATAAGCTACGAGAAAGTCATTTGAGGTGGCATGGCCATGTTCAATGGAGGCCTTTCTTTAGGTCTTGTATCAAGTATGACCTCGAATATAGCTGATTGGAGGGCAAGGATGCATGTAGCCTACACCATTTAGTTGGGATAAGGTTGAGTTGTTGTTGTTGGTTGGAAATGACTTCAAGAGCTTAAAACACACTTTGAATTAGGGTTTGTTCCTTTAAGAAATCCTTTGAAGCATTTGGTTAGGGGTGATTGTATGTGAGTAATACTTTTTTCAAGAAAATAGGAAAATCGAAAAATAGGCTCATACTTACCTTTTCAAAAAATGGAAAAAAAGAAAAAGAAAAAGAAAATATGATGGCATAGCCATGTTCAATGGAAGCCGTTCTTAGGTCTTGTATCAAGTATGACCATAGTTGTCAAGGTGGCAAGGCGACCTAAGGCAGTGGAGGGGTGCCTAACTGTAACACCCCGGCCCGGTTATTAAGGGCCAAGTGTGGCGGGATGTCTCTGACATCCAACCAATCCCAAGATCCAAGTGCGATACACTATTCACAATCATTGCTCACGAATCTGATGTCGAGGCGCGGAAATAATTTAATTAATAGAGATAACATCATTAGTAAGAGAAATCTAAATGATATTTCATTTATATAAATGATAAGGCTTGTGATCAACTATACGAGTTCTCAAAGGTACTTGAGTAAAAGTATACAAGAAACTATTCTATAACTATATAAAGCATTTATAAAGCATAAAAGAGTGGGAGATAGCCTGGACTATCGAGCGAGATCGGGAGGTTGCCCAATCATCACGTGCGCACGAAATATCGTGAACTTAAACTCAGCCCGCAAATCCAACATTAGCAATAACTAAATCACCTGAAAAATAAGGATATCCATAGGGGTGAGCTCTCAGTCGAGCCCGGTAAGGGGTACAAGCTCTACAAACACAATAAATCCATGATGCGTGTGCTAAATTAACATGTTCTAGCACGAGATACTAAGTCTCGTGGGGTATAAGTACTACTACTAGTGGTAGATGCTAACCTCGGTCCGGAACTAACCCTTGATCACCCGAGCGAAACCATTCTACCACGGTGAGGACCCGCGATTCGGAACTAACACATCGGACCCCAAGCAGACCCCAATGACCAACCCGCCTGTTTATTCCCACGCGGAATTGGGGACCCGCTTAACATGGGGACAGAAGATGGCATCCCGGAACTAACACATCGGTCTCGCCACGGGTTGTCAACACCTTTCCCCCTGTTGGTAAGGGCGCGATCTTGGTAATGAATATCAACCTAACCCAGTGCGATCCTAATTATGATGATCAAGCGTGGATTGAGTTATAAACTCGATTTCCACCTTCAACAATTTCCACATAATAAAAATATCAATGCACAGAATGCGGTATGCCAATACGCAGCCTAATTCACATGCATTCTAATGCATTAAATCATAAGCTAGAAAACTGTATGCATCAGTATATTTGTAATGATGCATGATATGGCATTCAGCATAACAGTGAAATTAAAATGATAAACACACTTAAATTAAGGTCAAGGTCCCCTTACCTGTAGTTGTAGCTAGCCTAGGTGAATAAACTCTAATAGGCAGGCAAGAACAGACCAAGACAGTCCTAAATATGAGACAAGAATATTATAGATTAGTTATAGAAGGAATTCTAGGTCAGTTACCCACCAACAATCCAACAAACCGACTAGAAAACAGTAGAAACAGCCCTAAACAACATACCAAACACCATGCAATATGTTATGGGATGGTCCAAGGTCAAGTCCCAAGGGGTATAGGTCATAAGGGCACAAAAATAGGGGAGCCGGATGCAGACTTCCAGGGAGCCGGTCAACCGCCCCTAGGCCTGCAACAGCATCCGGGTCAGTGTGTCCGAATTTGGGGTTTTTCCTATTTTTGGGTAGATCTTCACATGCAAGGAAGAAACTAAGTATTTTAACATTATATAAAGGTGGGTCTACCTATATGGGAGTTTAATTTCATAAATAGCTTCATAATTTTGGTAATTATTTAATGTAACCTAATTAATTAGTTTAGGATTTGTAAGTTGCCATCAAGAACAGCAATACAACTTTCAGACTTGGTAATTTCCCAAATTTCAGGTCTTAGAGAGTCAAAACTGTTTAAATCAGTATAATTATGCTCGATTTCACAAACCCAAGCTTGGTCTCCAAGCTTTAATGGCGAAATTCTTAATAGGTGAACTAGAGATGGAGAAGAAGGAAATAAAGAGGAAGACAGCAAGTATCCAAGGCTTACCTCGATTATAGGAAGCGATTTAGAGTGCAGGCACCTTTCTAATGGAGATTCTTGGTTCGACTCAGTGTTGAAGACAAGCCCTAAGGTAAGCTTCCCTTTTTCCCTCTCTTCTTCTCTTCTCTTTTCCTCTTTCTTTCCTTCTTCCCAGTGGAGCAATTTCTTTAGCTCCCTTAGACTTGTGAATAGTGATCAATTGGAAAGGCTTTTGATATTTATCTAACTACTTAAGCACTAAGGGTTAAATCTGTCTTTCGGACAGAAATTAGATTTAAACTAATTTCTAAAATAGTTTATAAACCTGAATTCGTATTTATTGGTCTATTCTATCCATAACTTGATGCCGGACGACATTAAAGGTCATCCGAACACGGGTAATTATGCGGAACAGCATTCCCCATCGGGAAGCGGGTCCCACAAATGACAATGTTACTAAAATACCCTTCTAACCCTATTTGGTTATACAAAACGTTATATAAATATATTTTAAATTATACTTACATTGAGTTTAATTAAGGGGGGAGGTCCTGCAGCTTGTCCAGCCAGCAGACCAGACACAGGTAACTCTGGTGCGGGGTCCCACAAGGTAAAAATTATTATTCTGCCCTTAATGCATTAATTAATTAAAAATACAACATACATACATATAAAATGGGATTCTTACCTGAGATTCGGCTTAAGACAGAGAGAGGCTTCGCAGGCCATCAATCCAGCATGCCACGGTTATGTGTTGTGTTCCGCTAGACACCTGAGACTCATTTAAGGCCACGGTAGTTGGCTGATCGGAATGCCTTTACAGATAGGTCTGAATTTCTTAATTAAGACGGCCCACAAATTAGAGGCTAGTATGGGCAAAGTTGAACCAGAACTTGAAATCACGCAGATTCCAAAAGTTCAAATTTATTATGAAATTTGACCAGGTTTCACATTAACCGCTTAGGCAACAAGACCAAGTATTATTTTTTATTTCCCATCTTTTCTAACATTATTTAGTGTGCTACAATATGTACCTTGTATCATCAAAAATCAACATTAAGTCACATCAAGTCATAAAAAATCAATATTGCAACATCAAGTCATAAAAAATCAATATTGAGTCACATTAAGTAATCAAAAATAAATATTAAGCCACATAAAGTCATAAAAAATCAACATAGAACTAGAAGACAGTAGAACTGAAGAAGCTAGCTATTGAAAGTTTGAAACAATCAAAACATACATTTGGTTTATACTATTTTCAGTAAGTAATTAAACTGCTCTCGATTTAGAGAAATGTTCTTGTTCTTTAAGAAGTTTGACTAATCAAATGATTTTATTTTTACATGAGACTTTTTGTATTAGCTAGAACACAAAACCAGCCTTTCAACTAATCCAAGATTGCTTAAATCTGATTTATATTGAAGGAGTTATGTTCCGGTCAAACCTTGTTCGGTATGCGCGAATGCTGTCAAAATCGTTCTGACTGAAAATATTTTTTTTAAAACTACTTCCAGGAAATGTTCGGAACAGAGAACTTACAATAATACAACGCCACATTCTCCAAACATTGAGGAGCAAGAAGAGATCTATTAAGAGAAAGATTTATCTGAGAGAAAATCTTAACAGTTACATCCAATCACAAACTACACGAAAGTTGCCCCTTTTTCATAGGGATTTACCCATCACAGAGATGCACAGAGGAACAAAACGAACTTCATATATCCCTTTTCCACTCAATCCAGAAACAAGATCGGACGTTATTCCGGTTCATCTCCATTTTCGTGAAATCAAAACAAATGAATATTTTACCGCACTTTGGCTTTTTAGTAATGTTTTACCATATTAAGATTTATGGAATTTTTAGATTTGAGAAAAAACTCAGCATTAGAAAGTTGAAATTTTCACCTACGGTCAAAAATCCAGTTTTTGTTCTTGAACTGGGGGGTTGACTTTTTATCCTCTTGGAATTTGATTTTTTAACTATTTTTATTGGATTCAAATAGGGGGTATATGCTTATTTATAAATAATATCTTAAGTAAATGTAACCATTTACTTTAATGATATTTTGCATAAATAAGTGTCAGAACCTGGTCCGATACCAATTAAACCAGTGCAAGGCGCCCTACACTATGGCGACAGTCGCCTAGGCCCTTACAGATCTGCCTGGACGCCTAGGCGACGCCTTGACAACTATGAGTATGACCTGGAATAGAGCTGATTGGAGGGCAAGGATCCATGTAGCCAACGCCATTTAGTTGGGATAAGGCTGAGTTGTTGTTGTTTGGAAATGACTTCAGGAGCTTAAAACACACTTTAAATTTGGGTTTGTTCCTTTAAGAAATCCTTTGAAGCATTTGGTTATGGCTGATTGTATGTGAGTACTACTTTTTTCAAGAAAATAGGAAAATCGGAAAATAGGCTCATACTTACCTTTTCAAAAAATTGAAAAAAAAAAGTAAAAGAAAATATGTTGAGTATTAAGGTGCAAATTAAAGGGGAGGCTATAGGGTTTAGGTAGGACAATTGATCGGTGCAGAGATTATGTTTTTCAAACAAGTTTATGGATGTTGGACCATTCTGACCTATCAGTTGGACAGCCAATTGCCTGGTCCAAATATCTGATATTTTTCGCCCATTGATGACTGGGATATAAAAGGAAATATATGTTTAAACAGTGCTGAATGGCGAAAAAGGATTCTTGTGGCTGAACCCCTTAATTGGGAGATAAGGCTTAGTTCCGTTAGTTGAGTTGATTGGGTAAGATATAGCATGATATGGTGTATAAAGTGAACAACAATATTGATAAGGCACAAGCAGCACTTGTATGGTGGCCAAGGTTTAGCTTTGATGTCTAATGCATCTTCAGTTCAAGTCCCATCATTTACGTGGAGTTGTGGGTTGTAAAAAATTTTAATCATGTAACAGACGCCACGTCCCCCTGGTCAGAACTGGGCACAATAGCCTAATTGTTTGATTGTTTCATTGAGTAGTTAAATAGTTAATAGTTCTTAGGGTACATTTGGTCCTCTGGTTGATATGGACTGTTTAGGCTTGGGCTTCCTGGCAGTTGGCAGTCCGAATGGTCTATGAGCCTGGTCCAAAGGTCTGGATGCATTCCTTTCTTAAGGTAAGTAACTGGGAGCACACTGCTTTAAGGTTTTTGAAGGTTTCTTCATTTGGCGTCCTTTTTGGAAGGGCTTGGATGAATTTCCTGTATTCCAACCAAAAGAAGTACCTCACCTCACTTCCGAATTAGTTTTTTCTGGGCTCCGAACTATTTCAGTTTGGTTTTGTTTCATGTTCCTAAGATCGGTCTTATCAAATAAGGAATTAGAAGGAAGAGTAGTAGCCCTAATTGACCTGGTGCTGGTGGGGAGAGCTCTCCTGATCATTGAGTCACAGCTGAGCTGGGACTTGTCAGCTAAATATAAGTTTTCCTGATGGGGTCAGAAGAGCTTGTGCTGTTGGTTCTGGTGGAATCGTCGGAGTCTGACTCTATTTGACATTGGATGAAAGGTCCAAGCAAGTTGCCATGGATAAGACCAAAGGCCCTTAAGTTAAAACAGTATGAAGAAAGGAATTTAGATAAGGGGATGTCTCAGGTCTAGGTCTGGGTCTGGGGCAACCAGACCTCTACAGAGTTATGGGCCCCAATAAGATGCAATTCATGACACATTTAAAATATCAGAACCTAAACATGTAGAGTTTCCACCTAAAGATTATGCATACCAAAAATCCACATGATCACATGTTTTTTAACCATCTGATTTACATTTTATTTTTTTGGAGTGCTTTGAAACTCACTTTTCAAAACTTGGAAACAGCCTCTCTTGCGAAGCAGGGGGTAAGGCTGTGTACATTTTCCCCTCCCAGACCTTGTAGTAGCAGGAGCCTCATGCACTGGGATGCTCTTTTTTTTTTTTTTTGAAACCCACTTTTTCACTCCTTTGGGCTGTTGAAATAAACCATCTGTACATCCTCAGTTCAAAGCATTTGATTAAGCTGATGTCTATTTAAGTTGATCTCTTAGATGGGTCATGATTCATGAGAGGGCGAGCCTCGGCCCAGCGGTAAGGTTGCTACATTGCGATCTAGTGGGATTCAAGTTAGGAAATAGCTTCTCTGCGAAGCAGGGGTAAGGCTGCATACATTGTGACCCTCCTCAGATCCCACAGTGACGGGTGCCTCGTGCACTGGGTACACCCTTTCTTAGATGGGTCATCGGTTCATACAGCAGTAGGTTCTTATCCTATCAACAAGAGTGAAGAGGCACATGACAAGTTTTTAAGTGCCCCAGACCCATACAATGCTTTGGGTGTGTAGACCTGAGATTTTCCCTTTGTAATAGGATCTCGGTTATAGTTGAACAAAAAAATTTGAGGAAGGTAAATGTCTGCTGAGTGCTTCCAAACAACTCCATGATACTTTTCCTTTCCCAAGTAATTGGTGTTGGTCGTCTAAATCCTGTCCCACTGGTGCAATCTATTTGAAACCATTTTAATGCAGAATCGATCTCAAACAAGGGAAGAACCAGTGGAAGATCAATAGCAATAGGGACACATCAGTATAGATGACAGGATTTTTAACACTTTTAAAAAAAAATAAAACATTTGAAAGAAGAAATAAAAAAGGATATGACTTGGAAAGCCATCTACTTTGATGTTAGCTCTAAACTCCACATGCTCCCCATTAAACCTCTTTTTGATACTCCAAGGAACAGTCATATTGTTGTATCCTGGGGTTTTGATGTTTCTTTCCTTTGCTTTGATGGCCCGGCTTTTTAGGGCTTGTCTTTTTGTATAACTCCCCCCCTCCTTTTCTTGTGTATTCTCCCTCCCCCTCTCTTCTCCCTTTCGGGGTTTTGGTTATGAATTTTTTATTCACCAAAAAAAAAAAGGATGACTTTGAAATCACCTCCAAAGCCTGCAGGAATCACCACCTATTACAAAAAAATTGAAACTAACTTGGATATTACAAGAAATAGAAACTTGTAATAATTGTAGAGAAGAAGAAGAAGAAGAGAGGAGGAGGAAGAAGAGCTACTGCACAATTAGGAGCTACAGCCGTTAGTTTTGACTGCCCCCAAAACAGTATATTAAATAGGTTTAGAATAATAAAACAGCAGAGACAAAAATACCCCTACAAGAGGAAGCGTGAATAGAGAGCTGACACTAGCTCTATTCACGATTCCTCCCCCTTACTCCTAACAAAACTCAAACGAATATAGTAAAATCAAATTTAATCTAATCAAATATTATCAAATCTTCAGCCAAAGGAATATTCCTGCAACCAAATCTTCTAGATATTCTCCTCTCCACGCAAATCGTATGGCACCACAATTTTCATTCAATTTCTAGATGCGCAGGCCATATTAGGGCCAGATTATGGGTCTTAAGGTGAACCATAATATGGGCCATATGGGCCTGGTTTTAACTTGAAACGTGGGGCTAAATGGGGGCATGATTGGGCCGGGCCTTCTTCCTTCTACGCTGATTGTGTACTGCATCATATTTTCTGTTTGTGTGATAAACTCAGACAACAGTAAGTACTTAACTGTCCATAGTTAAGACTTTAGAAAGAACAAAGTAAATAACAGACTGCAAGAAATGGGAATGAGTATAGAAGAGGCAGAGATCTTACTTAGTTTGCTCCTTGGATTGTCCGCAGATAATTGCCCAAGGCTGAAACAGAATTTAATTTCTATCATATGATAAATCATTAAAAAAATTCCTGTACTGTAATTTAATTTAACTTCCTGATTAACCCAAATAAAGACTACTCCTAATCTATTATGGTGAGAGCTTCGAATATCTCCAATATATGGAAAACTAATTTCTAAAAGTGATATTATTTAAAAATAAAATTAGTATTTGTTTAAAAATATATAAATTTTATAAGATCTACACAATTTTGAAGATACTGACTGCTACTGGACAAGACAACATTTCTCTCTCGTGGTAAAAGATGGTATGACAATATCTTAGTGACACTGGCTCTAAAACCATAGCTGATTTTGTTGAGGGTTTTACTTCCGACTTCGACAATGTATTGCAGCAGAAAACTTCTCCACATTTATATGCGTCGGGATGTGGAAGCGGAAGCCAGGTCCCATTAGTCACCGTGTTAAGGCTTTTGATTTAAGCTAATTGGACAGTCCAAAATACTCTTATTTAATTCTGCACCTGTCTGCCAGTTGCTTCTGCATTAAGGACTCAGTGCTAAGGGTGACATACAAAACCAGGTTGAGGGTTGGGAGTTCTGTAGCATCCGTCTAACAGTTAGTTCAGTGATTCAATTAGAATCAGTTTGCAATCAAGTTTATCAATGCGTTGAGGAAACATATGTTCAAAATTAGCATCTGAATGCAGATGTTAATTATTGGGGGGTGGGGGTGAGGGTAGGGTTGGGAGGACACGTATGCATGCAGGTATCTATGTGCATTAGTTGCGTAAAGAAATCTTTATGTGACTTTCCTCTCTAACAATTATTCTTTTACTTAAATGTGCTACATGCAGGAAGGTTATTAACAGCTCTGATATGTGAATACTTGGACTGGGCACAACTGGACCACACTCTAAAAGTTTATTTGCCAGAGTGTAATTTGGTAATCATGTAATTTTTTCTGTTTCAGGCTGTAGCACTGATTTTTTATGTGACTTGACCTACTGCTTTTTATGCAACTTCTTCTCTTTATGTATGGGCAATTTTTCTTCCTCTGGCAGCAAAAGGATTTTTGGAAAGCTGAGTTAAAAGATTTTAGTAGCAGAAATGGATATGATCTCAATAGGAATGCAGAAAGTGGCCCTTTGCTTCTAAATGTTCTCGAAGGATATTTAAAGTATGAGGTATGATGATATATTCCACTTTGATCCCTACTGTGCAATATCGTATCCAGAACCATCCATTTACTTACTGTTAATAAATGTGTAGATGAATATTCTAACCACCACATATCCCAAAATAAACAAAATTATAATTATTTTTTATTGTTTTTTAAATGAGGGAGGAAGTACTTCCATAATCCAGGATGGATGGAACCGTCAACTTCAGTGAAAATTGTAAACATTAAAATGTAATTTTGAGTGTAAAACAATGTGTTAAAGCAGACCTCTGTTCTCCTTATGTTAGGAATTATGTAGTAGAAGAAATAGTTAATATTTTGTACCTTGCAGAGGCATGTATATTACTGTGGTGCTCACGGGGATTCTTCTGAAGATTTAAACAGTTTGTCATTACATCATACTTTGTTAGGCAGTTTTGGTGGAAAGATGTGTTTAGGTATTTACGTACGTTGTGCTGAATGATGTTCTGACAGAATTTATCCCAAGCAAGGGCTACTGGGAGGAGACTTGGTGGTCCAGAAACTGAATCCATATGTAATCCTGAGTCTAGAAATGCTCGGAGGGCCTCTACGTCAGCTGTTGCTGGAGGCTTACCACCCCTTGGAAGGTAACAGAACAGCTTTCTTTATCATGCGTAATATTCCTCACTGTTCCTCTTTTCCATTCCTAACTGATATTTTCCATTTTATGGATCAGGCCTGTTCCTGTTTCTCAGGCGCCTGGTAAGTGATATTCCTGTTCTTTTATCTGCTTCTGATGTCTCTTCCCTGACACTTTTCAGCATTTCAGATCGGAGAGTAGGCTCTTCTATGCCTGGTTATAGAAAGGATGAATATAATTGGAGATACGACAATGATGAGCTTTCAGAGGATGTAATTCGAGCATCAAATGCATTGGAAAACATCCAATTGGATAGAAAAGCCCGGAATCTTACAACATCTTGGCGGTGGGTCTTTTGATCTATCTGAATTTATGTTAATTTTTCTGCATTATTGTGATTTGTGAGAGAATTAGAAATCATTATCTGGTTGCCAATTTCACCTGTTTCTTAGTCAAATCTGAAATTTCTAGTATTTGTGGGATATTTATAGGGGTGTAAATGAATAGCCGAAATCCGTTTCCGTATCCGTGTCCGTATCCGTTTAGCACTATCCGAATCCGTCCGAAAGCCAAACGGATGCGGATACGGATGGGCTATAGCTATCCGAAAAGCTATATTTACATGTAAACGGATAAAATATCCGATCCGTATCCCTGTCCGTATCCGTTTAGCACTATCCGAATCCGTCCAATAGCTAATCGGATGCGGATGCAGATATAGCACTATCCAAGCCGAATCCGAGCCATTTACAGCCCTAGATATTTATTCATGCTCCGGCAGAGGGGAAGTTTCTCCCATTAGAGAGTTTGGAGTCTTTTCTGTAGTTTGTTCCTGGATTTCTCATAGGATACAGTTCTAGGCTCTTGAAACTGTAGGATCATGTTATTTGCTGCTGCTTCACCAATCGATTCTTGGATGCTCTTACTTTAAGCTACTTCTGGTAACTGTGCTCTCCACTGACCTCAAGTGCTTCTCTGTAAAGATTGAGTTTGTTTCAATGAGTGGTGTCGTCCCGAGTTTACGAAGAAAAAAACAGATGAAGACTTCATCTACAGGGTGGCAGTTGGTGAGGATTGGACAAATCCCCAAAATTGCAGTCTGTGGAATTTATTAAGGACTTTATTCCGGAAGAAAGTACAGAAATAAACCTCCTTTCCCACTAACTGCTATTTGTAGGTTCATATTCAGATCAGGTCTTCGGCATACATACTAAAAGTAGTTTGTGTTGTAGTAGCTTGTCGTAGGCGTTTCCTACTAGATGGCAAATTTTGTAGGACAGCCGTACGACTGACTATGATGTATGGTGAGATGGATGTAATCGCAAAACTAGGAACTAGGGATAAAGGAATGGCCATCTTAGAACTGAGTTGGGAGTGTCCCCAATACATGATAAGCTTTGGGAAAGTTGTTTGAGGTGGCAATGGCATGGCCATGCTCAATAGAGGCCTTGGGACGCTCCAGCGAGGAAGAGTGACTTGATTCGGATTGAAGGAACTAAAAGAGCTAGGGGCAGGCCTAAAATGACCCTAGGAAAAGTGGTGAGAAAGACATGCATAGTTTAGATCTTGTATCAGGTATGACCTCGAATAGGGCTGTTTAGAGGGCGAGGATCCATGTGGCCGACCAAGGCTGAGTTGTTGTTCCTACTAGATGGCAATTGTGCTTTGGCTGATCACTGCCCATCGAAGCCTGTTAGACCTGGTTAGGTTCTCTAGTAAGCTCTTTTGTTTTTGTTGGGGGGGGGGTTGAGGGTGTGTTAATTCCCTGTTTCAACCTCTCATATGGTTTATACTTGTAAGAGCATGGGGGTGTTGGGAGGGGGGGGGGAAATGCTTTTGGCATTTTATGTTATCATGCTAGGTGTTTAGAGTGAGAAATTCCATTAGTAGAATGTTCATTTAATATTTCGTAATTACTGCATTCTAAGAGTAACTGTTTCGTAAAAATGATTTTATAGTTGTTTTCTGCCTGTTAGACATGGTTAGGTTCTCTAGTAAGCTTTTTTGTTTTTATTGGGGGGGGGGGTTGAGGGTGTGTTAATTCCCTGTTTCACCCTCTCATATGGTTTATACTTGTTAGAGCATGGGGGTGTTGGGAGGAGGGGGGGGGAATGCTTTTGGCATTTTTTGTTATCATGCTAGGTGTTTAGAGCGAGAAATTCCATTAGTAGAATGTTCATATAATATTTCGTAATTACTGCATTCTAAGAGGAACTGTTTCGTAAAAATGATTTTATAGTTGTTTTACGCCTTGATTCAGCAGCAAAATGAAGGTGTCAAAAATTGATGTTTTCTTACAGTTATGGAGCTCTTGGGTGAAAGCTCGAAATTTCGATGAAATGAGTCGAAATGACTGAAAGGAGTTGAAATTTCGCTGAAATGTTGTTTTTTATATATTGGGTGATGTTCAAAATTTTGCTGAAATCTTAAATTCCTCAAGTCAGCTAACATTTTGTTTCAGTTTCCATCGAAACCGAAATATTTCAGAAAATTTTCGTTTAAGACCATCAATGCGTTGTGAGGCTGAATGTTGGACAATAAAGCAGCAGCATATAAATAAAATGAGTGTAGCTATAGATAATGGTGTTAAAGTGGGGCTGGAAAGATTGAGTGTTAAAATTAGATATTTAAATTATTTGCAAGTTGCAACAAATATGAACAAATGCATAAATAAGAAAGTATGGCGAAACAGAGATATCTGAAGGACAAAAGGGACAAGTTCTTACTGGTAAAAGGCCGATATAATCGTAAATAGTGTAATAGTGACAGTGGATTGTTATGTGGTAACAAGTAAAATGTCTTGGTAGCTAGAAGCCTAGAATTTAAGGGTTAGGTGATGTGGAAGGTTTGAGCAGCTTCCTTCAAGGGTCAGTTGAGTAGATCCAGAATTAAGAAGAGAATGTCGAGACGAGTCAGGTTTTGTCAAATCTGGTTTGGTTGATTGGATAACTGTTAAATGGATCTGAATTAGAACTCTATGCTTGGATGATTAATGCATCCTAAGCACTTCTATATTTATAATCATAATGAATAGTTAACACTTAGTACATTAGCAATGTGGGACTAAACCACATATACCGAAATAACAAAATAACAAAATAAAGAGGGTATAAGGGTCAGAATACCCCCACGGTATTCTGGCCATATATCTAACACTCCCCCTCAAGTTGGAGCATATATATCATGCATGCCCAACTTGACTAAGATAGGATGAAACAACTTGCTACTCAGTCCCTTAGTGAACACATTAGCTAGTTGATTAGTAGACTTCACAAAGGGAACACAAATGAGGCCGGCTTCAAGCTTCTCCTTGATGAAATGTCGGTCAACCTCCACGTGTTTAGTACGATCATGCTGGACAGGGTTATGAGCAATGCTAATGGCGGCTTTATTGTGACATCATAGGAAGATGGACAGCAACACCGATATCCTGCAATAATCCTCTAAGCCACAGAAGCTCACAAATTCCTTGTGCCATTGCATTGAACTCGGCTTCAGTACTAGACCTTGCCACAACATTCTGCTTTTTGCTACGCCATGTGACAAGGTTCCCACCCACAAAGGAACAGTAGCCAGAGATAGATTTCTTGTTAGGAGAACCAGCCCAATCGGCATCAGTATAGGCTTCAATCTTCAAGTGACCATTGGGAGATAGAAGGATTCCCTTTCCTGGAGCAGACTTCAAATACCTCAAAATACGACGGACTGCATCCATATGAGAGGAATAGGGATCATGCATGAACTAACTCACCAAACTTACAACAACTGCAATGTCAGGGCGTGTGTGAGAAAGATAGATTAGTTTGCCCACTAATCGCTGATAAGTACCCTTGTTAACAGGCTCACCCTCTTTCTCCCTAAGTTTTGTAGTAGCTTCCATAGGAGTATCGATGACAGCCTAGCAGCCCTGTCTCAGTCAATAGATCAAGGACATATTTTCTTTGAGAAAGAAAGATGCCCTTTGAAGATCGAGCAACTTTTATCCCTAGAAAATATTTAAGAGGACCAAGATCTTTGGCCTCAAACTCACGGCCAAGAAGAATTTTCAAATCCCTGATTGCAGCATCATCATTACCAGTGACCACAATATCATCCACATAGACTATGAGAAGAGTAACTTTGTTACCAAGCCGTCTGATAAACAAAGTGTGATCAGCATTGCTCTGCTTGTAACCTATTGAAATCATAGCCTTATGAAATCTGCCAAACCAGGCCCTAAGTGACTGCTTCAAACCATAAAGGGCACGCTTCAATTTACAAACCCTGCCCTTAGTCCTGTCATCAAAAAAACCTGGTGGAATGTCCATATATACCTCCTCAAGCTCCCCATGGAGGAAGGCATTTTTGACATCTAACTGCTAAAGATCCCACCCAAGATTTGCAGCACAAGATAATAACACCCTGACGGTGTTGAGCTTTGCCACTGGTGCAAAGGTCTCCTGATAGTCAACTCCATAAGTCTGAGTGAACCCCTTTGCAACCAGATGTGCCTTATACCTATCCACCGAACCATCAGCCTTCTGTTTAACCACGAAGACCCATCTACATCCCACTGGTTTTTTCCCTGGAGGAAGAGCCACAAGATCCCACGTATTATTTTTGTGTAGTGCTCTCATTTCTTCCAACATTGCTGCCTTCCACGTTCCATCTGTAGATGCTTCCTGCCAATTTCTAGGAATCGAGATAGAGGAAAGAGAAGATACAAAGGCACGAAAAGAGGGAGAAAGAGAGTTATAAGAAACAAAATGAGATATGGGATGTAAAGTGCAAGTCCTAGTACCTTTGCGAAGTGCAATAGGTAGGTCGGAAGGAGATGGATTACCAGGAGATGTAGGATCCGTGTCTGGAGCCGGCAATTGGATGGGTGCTGGTGCTACGAGTGGGATGCAATTGCCCTCCGGTGGATCTGCGCCTTGTATAGGTGATCATGTTGGAGTTGTCAATTCTCTTCTGAAATTCACCAATAGTTCTCTGGACTGGAGTCAACTCCCCCTGGATAGGAACATTATCACTACTATTTTCTATGGTCTCCCCCTGTAAAGGATTCCCATTAGGTGAAGGAGGAACAGCCAGAGGTTGTTGGGCAGTCTCCAAAGTAGGATGGGAAGCATCCAAAAAAGGTTGGGTAGTAGCCGTGGGTGGTAAAGAAGGCTAGGTAGCCGCCAGAGGAACCTCAGGTAGAGGAATCTCAAAGGACACATCTTCACTAGAACTCTCCCTGTGAAGAGGTGGCGAAGAATAATAAGAAAGGGACTCATGGAAAATAACATCCATACTAACCATGGTACGGCGGGAAGGGGGATGGTAGCATTTATAACCTTTCTGGGTCGGTGAATAACCCAAGAAAATACAACGGAGCCCCCGAGGCTCAAGTTTCCCTGGAGATCTTGTATCCCTAGCATAACACACACAACCAAACACCTTGGGCGGCACAATAAAGGAGGAATTACCCAGTAAAATATCAGAGGGGCTGCGGGAGGTAAGAACCCTAGAGGGTAGCCTATTGATGAGATAGGCTGCAGTGAGGACCGCATCCCCCCAATATTGAGACGGGACATTCCTCGCAAACATCAAAGCCCTAGCCATTTTTAACAAGTGGCGATTTTTTCTTTCCGCCACACCATTCTGGGCAGGGGTATCAACACAACTAGTTTGATGAATGATTCCATGATCAGCCAAATATTTTTGAAATTGGGATTCTGTATACTCTGTTCTATTATCACTTCTCAATACTTTGAGAGTAGCCTGGAACTGAGTTTGGACCATTTTATGAAAGTGATGAAAACATGAAAAACTTGGTTTTTTGTGTGCAAAGGATACACCTAGGTGTTCCGAGAATGACAATCAATGAAAGAGACAAACCAACGATGACCAGAAATAGAGGGTTTACGACTAGGACCCCAAACATTCGAATGCACTAATTGAAAACAAGAAGAACTCCTTTTATTTGAAATTGGATAAGTTGAACGTGTCTGTTTGGCCAGAACACAAGCCTCACAAAAAAAATCATCCTTAGGATGAAGGGTGACCAAACGAGGAAATAAATGAGCTAAAATTCCTAAATGGGGGTGACCTAACCGAGAGTGCCACTGGGAGAGTTCAGAAGAGACTAAGGAGTTCTGATGCAGCGGAGAAGGTGGTGGTGGAGAGACGCAACCGTCATCAAGCATGTACAGTCCACCGTGCACTTTACCCAATCCAATCGTCTTCCCAAAGTCCAGATCCTGAAACACACAGTGAGAAGGGAAAAAAATGACTTTGCAGTTTAGATCACGAGTAATACTACTAATTGAAAGAAGGTTAGTAGTAAAATTAGGAATGTGCAAAACAGAAGACAAGGGAAGAGAGGAAGTGCAGTTGATGATTCCTTTTCCAGATATGGAAGAAAGGAAACCATCAAACACTTTGACCTTATCTTTCCTAGAAGTGGCAGAATATCTGTGAAACAGACTAGAGGAACCGGTCATATGATCTGTAGCTCCAGAATCTATGATCCAAGGATTGGAAGCCACAGAAGCACAATGACCTCCAAATGGAATACCTGACCGGGCAAAGTGTTAACCTGAAGGAGCTGAAGAATTGGCAGTGGCTAATGTAGTAGAGGCAGCAGTAGCGGAAGACCTTAGCATACGTAGGAGTGCCTGTAGATCATCCTGGGATAGACCAGTGTCAGTAGTAGGAGCTGCAGTAACAGTCTCAGTCTGATGGGCCTTGGTCTTCGTCTTTATCTTTGTCTTGGCAGCCCTTTTAGCTTCAAAATCAGCCGGTTTCCCGTGAAGTTTCCAGCACTTCTCCCTGGTGTGGTAAGGTTTGTGACAGTACTCACAAACAACAGACCCTGTAGTAGAATCACCAAGAGAAGCAATGCCACTAGGTGCAGGAGTGGGAGGGGCAGCAGCCTGGAGAGCTGATCTGTCAGTAATAGGAGGGTGCAACATGGCAGCCCTACGGTTTTCTTCAGAGGAGACCAGAGCATATGATTGTTCAAGTGTGGGAAAAGGCTTGTAACCCAACACTTGAACCCGAATCTGATCATACTCCACATTTAATCCTGCCAAGAAATCATAAACCCTGATCTTGTCCATGTGTTGCTTATAAGAAGTAATATTTGCAGCTGTACTTGGGTGAAAATCAGAAAAATGGTCCAATTGCTGCCAAAGGCTGTGCAAGGTAGCATAGTATTTGGAGATTGTCAATTCTCCCTGAGTAGTGTGAAGGACCTTCTTCCTGATTTCATATACCTGGGCATCATTGCCAAGCTGTCCATAAGTCTCCTTGCAAGCAGCCCAAATTTCCGAGGCTGTATCAAGGAGAAGAAAATTGTGTTGTAGATCTGTAACCATAGAACCAATCAGGTAGGACATAACAACTCCATTGTTGGCAAGCCACTTGTCTTGAGCAGCCCCAACCTCAGTAGGCATAGCAGTGGATCCCCTAATATGACCAGTAAGGCCACGGCCAGCAATGGCAAAGGAGGCAGACCTAGACCAAAGTAGGTAATTGGTGCCATCCAACTTGATTGGATTTGGAGAGAAAGTATGATACTCTAGTTTGCTGTTTCCATCACCAACAGAAGTAGCAGTCGAATCCACAGAGTCACCCATGGAGACAGTGAAGAATCCCAAATTGTAGAAGGGGGCTGTTGTGAAGAGAAAACCAAGAACACCTCCAAGTTAAGGGCTGAAACAAGGATGAAAGCCCTCTAATAATGAAGGAATAAGTGTCTCCAAGAATCAGCAACAGCAGCCAGAGAAAACCTTGAGATCGATATTTTCAGGGTTTTGAAAAAAAAAAACCCTGAAATTGCTGAAATCGATAAGATGATGTGAGGCCTGAAAAGTGACTGTATGAGGCTGAAATTGCAGTCGAAGGACTCTTGAACAGATGTGAAGCACTCCTCAAAAAATCAGAATTAACTGATAAGTGGAACCCCAAGATCGACAATTGTCAAGGTTTTGAAAAAACCCTGAAAGTGTGAAGAGATATCGATCTTGAGGGCTGGAACTTGATGTAGCTTGATGTAGGTGCTGGAATACTGATCTGCCGCAGGTCTGAAGCTCCAATATAGTGAACAAAGTCCTTGTAATATAGTGTGGATCTGTCCAATGAAGGCTGAAGTCTTCAATATTCGCAGCAAAGGAGGACAGCACCTTATCGATCAAATCTTCATATCATGGAGTGAGGTAACAAAGGAGGGCAGCAGCTGGATCAATAGATCACCTCATCAGTGCTGCCCTATGGGACAAAGAAGAACAAAGCAAAACAAAGGAAAGAAGAGAAGAGAAGAGAACAGGAGAGAGATCGAGAATTAGAGAAGGGGAGGGAATCGTGGATGGTTGTAATTCATAACCAGCTCTGATACCATGTTAAATGGATCTGAAGTAGAACTCTATGCTTGGATGATTAATGCATCCTAAGCACTTCTATATTTATAATCATAATGAATAATTAACACTTAGTACATTAACAATGTGGGACTAAACCACATATACCGAAATAACAAAATAACAAAATAAAGAGGGTATAAGGGTCAGAATACCCCCCACGGTATTCTGGCCATATATCTAACAATAACCAATGTAGCTAGTTTCTTGGGTGTTGATAGAAGATTGAAGCTCGAACGAAGAGGCAGTGAGGGTTCTTTGGGTAGTATTGTGGCAGCAGGCGCAGCACAAAGAAGAAGTTCAGATTTGGGTTTTAGGAGAACGAAAAACAGAAGCATGAGGAGCAAGTGGCAGCAGATAGAAGTGGACACAAGCAGATCTGTTTTCTTTTCTCTTAGTCTAATTCTTGTTCCCCTAGTGTTGTTTCTGCCCCAATCCTTGTCAGAATTGATGGGAGCTAATTTGATTAGACTAATTCAATCGCTCTCTTCTATTTTTTAATATTTTGGGTGCCTGTTAAGAACAAATGAGGGGTTTTCATGTTGTTTGAGTTTTAGATATGTTCAGCTTATAAAAAATTGTAAGCAGCCATGCTTTTTGGCTATCCTCTTTAATTTTTTTAAAGAAATGACAGAGAATCAGCTTTGTTTTCTTCTTCTTTTGTTAAGATTTTGGTTTTCCTTGATTTTTGCCCCAGAAAATGAAGGGCTTGACAGCCTTTCAGCTTTGTTCTTCGTGTTTATCCTGCATCATTTGGACAATACTGGGAATACAAAATTAGGGGCTTTGACAAAGAAGAAAGGTGATTGTGGGATATTAAAGTTTAAAGACAAGTTCTAAGCTAGTGTTTCAAAGGGAAAAATATATGAAACCAGGTCAATGAAGGACTGTAAATTTTATTTTTTTTTGTTTTTTTTTTATCACATATAAGACATGAGGAAGATTGTATCTGTTTATGGGATTTGCCTTTTAAATTTGATATTTTTGGGATTATTTGGGGCTTTATGTTTATTTACTTTAAAAATTCATTTATTTTTACTATTTTCACTAGATCTTGATTTTGGTATTTACAAATTATGATAAGTTGAAAAGCTGCTATTTTCTGACAATGCAATCTTATTATGTTTAGGAAATTTTATACTGTTGTTTTTACAAAATATATCCTCTTCCTCTGTCCGATAATGACTGTCTATTTTGACAGATCTTACTTTTCAAGAAAGGTTTGTCATTGCATTAATTACTCCCAATATTTTTACGATCTTCCAAGTTCCAACATTACCCTTCATGTGTTTACTATTCTCTCTCTCTCTTAATGCACTACTAACCCTTTACTGCATTGACAAGCTAAGGATAATATAGGCAAGTAAATTTTTTTTTGTCCATTTAATAGTATAAAGGACAAACAAAATAGAACATAGAAAATCTCCAAACAAGAGTCTTTGTGGGGATGGAGGGAGTAATAGTCTTGGATGTTTTAGATGAAAGTCACATAGTCAATCTGGAGAATATTATTATTTCTTTTCCGAGTCATGTTAGGTATCCTCATAAAGGTGAGGTGTAGTCGAATCTTTGTGAAAATGGGATTTAGGGTAATGGAATGGGTTTAGCATTTTTAGTTGGGCCTAGAGACACGTCCAACCAGGGAACCCTGAGTGGAGGACTTTTATGTTCTATTTTCTTCTTTTCTTTTTCCCAATGCTCTTATCACTTAATTTTTTTAGGCAAAAGGTTCTTTACATGGCCCATATGGGAAGGGATTTCACCAATCTATCTCTGAATGGATTGGCATTTTCTCTTGTATTGTCATCCATTCATTTGTTTTCAACCATTTGTCATCAATTTCTGAAAGTTTGAATTTTTAAATCTTTATTAGAATCCTTTTTTCCCCCCTTGTATTTCTCTAATTTTTTCTCTTATTTCTTCATCTCAGCGAGGAATCCTTTTTTGGGGGTACTATTTAATTGCTTTTCTTAGTTTACATACTTAAAATGCTGTTTCCCAATTATACAAATGCTAGCCCTTGCCCTCCAACTAACCCTTGTTTGATCCAACAATCATAGCCATTTATGCCCCCCAAAACACCCCCTCCAAAAAAAAAAAGGAAAAGAAGAAAAGTCTTACCCTAATTTCAGATTCCATCAAGCCTTTACCTTTTTCCCTTTTTAACCATCTCTTCCTAGTCCAATCTCAGAACTTCAACTTCCTATACATCTAAACGTCAAGACATTAGCAAAGAAAGTTGAAGAGGTGGTAATTACGGCTTTCAAAAAGATTTCTAGGAGCAGTGAAGGGCGGAAAAATAGCTCCTTGGCTTATGATAGTTGTGGGGGATGGGATTTCTTGGTCAAGTCTTCAAGTGCGTGATTCAATAATGTAAAAACTATGGGGCTGAAGGGGAAAGAAGGAAATAGGAGGGTAGGTCTTGGGAATTTTAAATTGAGAAGGTTGCTTGGCTGTGGCTGATGGTGATCTGAAAAATAAGTGGGAGTATTCAATGGGGCATATGATAGGTTTGGTTGCTGGACAAAAAAATAAAGAAGCATAATAGAAGGAAGAAGAGAGGAGGAAGTGAATAATCACTAGTCTCAATTTATCTGGCTTTCTGACAGGTGGCTGGTTCAGGTAAGATAAAAGGATGAAAGCATTATAGAACCTTGATGGCTTCTTTGAGGGCTTCTTGAGGTGTTAGTAAGGTGGATGCGGTTGATCTGAATGTGTCATAGTGGGATTGAAGAGTGTGAAACTGTGAATAGGATTGCATTAGTTGGGGGGTGGGGGGGCAAGTGATTTTGGATGTAAGTTGGGTGCTTTACCCCTCAGGGTTCTTACTTCTACTGCGATGTACCTGTGGTTTGGGCTGCTGTGGTGGGAAGTGATTTTGGATGTAGGTTGGGTGCTTTACCTTCACTCACCTCAGGGTTCATACTTCATACTGCAATGTACCTGTGCTCTGGGATGCTGTAGACCCCTATTCTGAATATGGGGATGGATGGAGTAGAAGGTTCTTGTCCATTGGTGGTATATCAACGCTTATCAGCACACCTCTTTATCTAACTTAGAACCTTAGCTATATGTGGGTGTATGTCTATGTTTTTGCTTTTCTTTTGTTTATTATGTGGCATTGGCTGTATTGTTTGCAGATATTTAGCAATACAAATCATTTTGTTGTTTGTCTGTTGCCGTGGAATGAGACCACACCTTCAAACTCTCATGTCTGGCAACACTTTGGGAAAGCACGCGAGGCTCTGCAAGGGTGTAGTTGTTCAGCAGATGTAAAGCTCGAAAGCTGGCCGCTAAAGAAAGAAGAAAGTTCCATCTTGTTCTGTTGGCAAGCCAGCCAGCGAATATAATTTACCACTAATTATCTTATGTTAATTATTAAATATTTAATTATAATAGCTATACTAATTTACTAATTATCTTTTGTTAATTATTAAATATTTAATTATAATAGCTATACTAATTTTACTAATTACATTATGTTAACTAACTAAGAGCATCCCAGTGCACGAGTCTCCCGCTACTGCAGGGTCTAGGAGGGGCAAATTTACGCAGCCTTACCCCCTGCTTCGCAGAAGAGGCTGTTTCGAAGTTCTGAACCCACAACCAACAGGTTACAATGTGTTAATTAACTAATTATATTATGTTAATTATTAAATATTTAATTATAATAGTTATGCTATTAATAGTATACTAACGATTTTTGCGAATCCTAATTACTACGTTAAACTAAATGGTTATTTATGCAATCCTAATTGAAGATTTTTCTTGTCTGTTGTGAAGCCATGAAAATTGCTATCGCTCAAGCAAACAGGGAAGAAAAAGATGGGGGAGGGGGAGGGATAGAAGGGTACTAAGATAATTGTTTGTAAATATTTAATGTTTTAAGTTGTATGGATCACCAATTTGTTTGGTTCAGATTGTGATTACTTAATTCAAAGATATAGATTTATATAGGTTGTAAAATTGCAAAAATATAATATTTCAGTTTACTGATTCTTGTGTTTGATTTTGATCAGACATGCTGGAGATGGAGCCACAGAGGATGATGGCAAGGAAGATCATATCTAGCTGTGCATTTACCTTGTACTTATATTGTTGTTTTATTGTCATATAAATTTATTATGTAAGACTTATTATGTGCCATTTTAGTTGTTTGCTTGAGCTTTCTGTCTCACCTTTGGTTTTCCTGTCTTTTTTTTTTTTTTTTTTAAATGACAGTCTCACCATTGGGTTTGTTTCAGCATTTGAGATGTCCTGTGGGAGCCTCTTCACTGTATTGCTGATGTGGGTGCAATTTATGAGCCATGCGTGATATTTGTTTTGCGTTAGCTAAGATCATGTAGCTTGCTTTCTTTTGCCCCTTGTTTCTTCTTTTATTAGGTGAAGTACTAAATATAATCTCCCACCCAGAAAATCAATGGATAGCAAGGTTTCCTGGTTATCTCACCACTAACCTGAATTACAGCAGAAGCATTTTTTTTTTGGGGGGGGGGGGGGGGGGGGGAAGGGGGAGCGAGCTTCAAGCGGTACATTTTGTGTGTTGTGTGTGTTTGGGGGATTTTTGAGAGAGGCGCAACACTGATGGTGCTAAAGGCTCAGAACCCTCTACAAACTGATGCCGAGGAAGTTTATTATTTTGGAAAACCCATTCCAGTGTTTCTGTGAGGCAAAATGCATTCCAGTGTCGAGTGCTACTAATGGAGGTTTTATGGTACATGTCTCATTTTTTCCAGACAATGAAAAGGCTAGTGCTAAGTCATATTGTTAAACTCGGTTTGAAGAATGTTACATTTCTGATCTCAAATAAATGAAGATAGAATTATGGATCTCTGGAGCCAGACATGAAAATCGGAGCTGAGAGTGTTTCTGGGATCATAGAATGCATGGGTTCAAGATGCATCGATTGCTAAATTTCAGTGTCTCCACAATTGGTGTTCCCACTGTGGTTTGATTTCTAGGGTTCTGGCTGAATCAGATTTGAAATCATGGAGGCTACTTCGTTGTCAATGGTTCCCACACTTCTCCCCCCCCCCCCCCCAAAATCCTCGGTTGCTCTCTTTGATCCACCAGTGCTTTTTATATACTCAAAAGGAGCTGTAGCCATTGACATTATCTATTGGGGCACTGTTCTCTATGCCGCAGCGCAGGTTGCACCCAGGCACATGGGGGTGGGTGCAATGATCACCCTACCCCCTGCACAGGTTGCCTATGTGTCTGGGTGTAGCCTGCACTGTCGCACGTAGAACGTTCTCCTTTATCTATTTATCTGGCAGGGATGCAGTTCCTTTTTTCTTTTCCGAAGTATCTATGCAATAGTGTAGCCTGAAAAGGATTCAAACAATACTTGGGAGTCTTCTTAGCCTTACATCACCATCCTAGGTGTGTTGATTCCACGCAGCCGTTCCATAACCCTTCGCCCCTTAAAAAAATACTTTTTCTTTGGTTTAAGTTAATGCTCAACCTTGATAAACTTATGTTGTGACGTGAGGGTGGAGGGTGGCTGCGTGGAAGGCACGGAATCGAAGACCCATTATGCTAAAACAAAAAAGTAAGAATATTCCAATCTTCAAGTTCTTTGTTTGTTAATGAAAAAAAGAAAAGAAAGGAAAGCATATTCTCTTGCTAAATTTGAAATCACTTTGGAGGGTTGAAATTTGTTATTATTTGCATAAATAATTTAGGGGAAAGATTTTATGTATTGTCGTGTATGTAGTATTGCTTATTCATGCATTTATGAATTATATTATGATATTATCATTCAAGCATGATTACATATTTGCATTTATTCTTATTCGATGATGATGATTGGGATGATATGGATTTGTGTTGGGTTACGGTACTGGGAAGTACTGGGACCGAAACCCCCGGATTACGTGGAATTGTATATTGCATCTCATTCTTGCCTGTATGCACCGTGTTGTGCTGGTACCCGGGTGTTAGATGGAATGGGATGTTGACACACCCGGATGTACCTCTCAACCCGATAGGATTCATGTAGTATATCTGTGGTTAGGCTCAGTTCCCTATGCTACGACCCTTACCAACAGGGGTTTAGGTGTTGGATAGCCAGAGCACCTGCTGTCTGTGAAGAGTTAGAGAGGCCAGGCCAGGGGTAGTAATGGTTATCGGGGTCTGCCTCTGGGTGGTGATGACTACGACCGGCGTGAGCTCCATAGTAATAATTAAGGTTGCATTGTGGTGAGAATAGAAGGATCCACAATGTCTTCCCGAGTTATTGCAGTAGCATATACCCATTGACTTAGCATTGTGTGTTAGGTGGTAAATGAATTAATAATGGCATGCACCATGGATTATTTGTGATTGTGCATCCCATTTTCTTTCTCACTAGTTCGGTGGAGTTAATCCCCGTGTACACATTCTTTTTAGATTTTGATGCAGATGATTACTGTGGAGCCAGAGACCGTGACTGAGGATCATGGCGATGGTTCTCCAATTTCTAAAGTGTGGCAGTGTGGCAGTGCAACAGTGCTAGGTGAAGATATCGACACTTGCCAATTGCCGCATTCAACCTTTCATATCAATAAACTTAGACCGTTGGATGCGGCAGCTGCCAGCTGTCAACACCTCCACCTAGCACTGCCGCACTGCCACACTTTAAGGAATTGGAGAGGATAATTTTCTGGAGGTTTTCGGACAAAGGGCGGAAGCACTTGCCGTGTTTACATGATTGTGCACAAAAACCGGATTCAAAAAATTTGGAGGGTATTATTTTTGTCATAAAGGTCTGCTATTTTTTAAATTATCACAAAACATATTTTGTCGTGATAGATGGTATGTTCATTCCAACATTTGGATAGAGAGGATATGGTTTAGATTAGTCACGTGTCAAACTCCAAAGTCTAATTCAATCAAATACCTATTTTTGTATTATCATGCATCCTATGTATGTTCATGCATGTGTACCAGTACTCTATATTACTGCCTATTCTCCTAACTCTGAGTGGAAACAGACGATTTAGATTAAAAGAAATGTAAAAATGGATGACTCAGATATATCTTGTAATTTTCGAAAAACATCACCTTCCATTCTCACATAGATAATTACCCAAAAATTCAAAATTTTGACTTTTCTTTTATTGATATATATACCCAGCGGAGCCGTAGCAAAAACGAGTCTTCATAGGGCAATTGTCATTGCTTATGGATCCGAAACTAGGTGATCTATCCATGACCAGGATGAAGCTTGGGTGAAACTAAGTGAAGGTCCAAACCGACTGATGTTGAAGAATCCGTGGATGAGTTGTGGTTAGGGGATAGTCTCCCACAGAGATGGCACATTGGTCAACTTCTATTCTGCTTGTTGGAAGCTTCCTCCGAATCTCTTCCCGGGTAAATATATTTTGGGAGAAGCTTCTTGAGCAAGCGGCCTAAATGAGCCACCAATGAAGAGCAACAAAATGGTTTCATACATAAGAGGGTAGAAAAGTCATTTCATGTGAAGAGGAGATAGATAGAGAGAAGGTGCTAGTGTATCCTCCATATTGCCTTTTCCCATATATATTTTTAGGGAAAGGTTCTTTGAGCCACTGAGGAGGATACATTTGCACCCTCTTTCCTTATCTCTTTAAACGGAAAATCACTAGCTCATGGAAGCCTCTCTCTTTTATTTTCTTTCATTCCTTGCCAAAACAAACACAAGCAAAGACGTTAAAAAAATAAGTGCATGGCATTGGAGCTAGGGATGTCAATTGTCAAATAGTCAGGCTTGATCAATTTTGGTTGGGTTCTAATCGATCCCCACCAATTTCAGACCCCACACTCTATGCACCTATTTAGGTAATTAGGCCTTGTAGGCTAGAGCATGGATACGTTTTTTATTTCGTTGGTCAATTACTGGTCCATAATGAGCTTAAGGTAAGTGGGCTAATTGACTAATCAGATAATATACGGTCTATAAATGGGCTATAATCATATTAAATGGGTTTTAAACGGGTTAATTGGCCTATAAATGGTTGACTATAGGTTGGCTCGATGAGGTGACCGTTAAGCTACTACTTTGCACCTAGAACACAGTGAATGCCTGATTATTAATTGCTCGATTCTTGAACTCCGTTTAGTAATCAATCGGACCGATCTTGGGTTTCAACCGATCGATTTAGGTCATGTTTACTAGTGCGGGCTAATTTTCAATTTGCACTCACATAATGATGTGCAGAGTTCACACTAACATTCTCTCTCTTGTTTTAACCAATAGACTCCATTCTATGCATTGCCATTAGTGTGGTGTGCAGATTCTTTCCAACAATGGCGTGGTGGGAACTGTCTCTCTCCCAACAAAAGGAAATCTTAAACAATTAAAAACAACAAAAGGGCAAAAGATCCGCATATTAGAATCCTGTAAGAACAAATTATAGGTGGCGTTAACGTCTTACGAACTATTTCTTAAGAAAAGGCACCTCGTGGCTCATTCCAGAGTCCAGATTGCCTCGCTCTGGTTCCGTCGGTGAGAGAAGAAATATATATAAAGGCTCCGCAGTTACGATCTGCCATTAGAAACCTAGTACCTCTGCTGGTTTCCGGGAATACTCTCTGAAACCCCCCTTTCTCTCTTTCTCCCTCTGCAATTAATTATTCATTCCAGTGTTTCTTCAATTCATGGCGGCCTTAAACCGCCTGCTAAGAGCGAAAGAGTTGTCGTTGTCATCGTCGTATTCATGGATGACAACTACTTGTTTGAGGAGGAACTTGTTTTCAACCGCAGTTTCCGAAGCAGCTGCAGCTGAGCTCCACCGTGCTCCATCTTCTTCGTCGCCGCCGCTCATCAAAGCCTTCCCAGTGCGTCGAGATCCAAAGGAAAGGAACGTGCAGTGGGTGTTCCTGGGCTGCCCAGGCGTAGGGAAGGGAACCTACTCCAGTCGTCTCTGTAGCCTCCTAGGTGTCCCTCACATCGCCACTGGTGATCTGGTTCGCGAGGAGCTCTCCTCCTCCGGCCCCCTCTCCAAACAGGTAGGTTTCCCTATTTTTCTTTTCTTAGTCTTCTATATACGTTTTCTTTTCTCCCTCCCTATTCATTTGAAAATTTCCAGTCATTTCTATTGATCTATTTCCTAATTCTTTCTTGTACGAGTGAGATGTGCCCGTTCATGTCGGTCGTCTCTAGCTATCTTCACAGTCCAAAAAGCAACTCAGGAAAAACAATCCAAAAATAGTTTTGAGATTTAATCTTTAACACGTAGAAAATGCGGCCCCCAGGGGGTGGGTTCGATTTTAATTCGCTGAAGTATTTCATCTTAATCATCAGAATCGAGCTGGAGGGCTTTTGAAGCAACTGAAAGAAATCTAATGGCAAATCCGGGAGACTGCTTCCGTTGCTATTTAAGTTTTTCTGAGTTTTGAGCTGAGTTCCAACTCATTGATGGCTAAATTATGGGAATTACCTTCAAATTGGTAGTTCTGAGAGCCTCTGTGACATGTGAGTTGATTTGGAAATCAGCACCTGTTAAAGTTATGCTGTAAATATTTCTTTCTATTTTCTTCATAACAATTTCTTCAGTTACAGCAATGAAAATGGTTGTAATTTTGCTACTGTTATTATGGGCAGGATCCTGATCGTGTGTCACTTAGGATGCTCCTTTAAGGATGATCAGTCTAGACACCGCAGTTATTATGGTTTGATGTGTGTGCATCAAACCCAATTTAATGAGATTAAATTAATTAATTACAATTTTATTATGTGCATATTTTAATTGTTCTTTTATGTGCAGTTGCCTATCCTTATATTTTTTTCTCAACTAGAAACAAACTTAGGCACATTGTTCTAGGGTTACCATATTGTATATTTCACCGGTGGAGATTAGTATGGAAAAATAAATATGGAGACATTATTGTGTTGAACAATGGTCCATAGAAATTCCTGAATGGTTCACCGCCAGTTGTGTTTGGCAACATGAATTTTTAATAGTTTATTTTCCTATACCTGAGTGGCACTTATTGTTGCATCCATTTTTTGTGTGTATGTGGTGGGCCAATGGTTGATTTACTGACAGGACTGACTATATACTCGCCGCTCGGCGTATAGGATATAAATGTGAATAGGGGTGACACTCAATAAAGTTTTCACTACTTGTTTTGGGAGAACATCCAAGTGAGACTTGTCGGACTGTGACTGGTCGAAATCCAAGACCTGGTAGTTGTTTTTGTAAAGTGTTTGCAAAAAGTATTTTATTTTATTATTATATTAAATCAATATTATTTGAAAAGTGTCTCAAATGTTTTCTTAGGTCCAGTCACTGGTCTTGATACTCCCGTAATGATGAACAATGGATTAGATTTAATAATGGTGATTTTATTCCATGCTTGCAAAGTCCATTTTGGATGTTAGTAGTGTGGGGGAGAAAGTGTAATGAAAGTTTCTATCACTAAGGGCTTTCAGGTTACGATTTATAGTGTTGTCCTTTAGTGCAATTCAGGATAACTTAAAGGCTACCCTTTAAGATCACACCACTTGGCATGATCTTGTCCGTTAGATTGTAATCTCCATGCTTAGCTCATCTATAAAAGAGAAGCTATGGCCGAAACCCTAATTGCACAACACAAATTAGAGATAAGAATTGAGGAGAGAAAATGAGTCTTCTTCTTCGTCTTCAAGCTTGGGAATTAGCCATTGGAGAGGGTGCATTCGATGGAGATCGTGTTTGAGTGCTGCATTCCTTTGATGGAACATGCCATCAGTGCGTTTTAGGTAATCACGAGTCCCTATTGTTAGATTTGATGGATGTATTCTTTGAGATCCTTGTCTGTAAAAATTTTGAGATCGATATTGTATCAAATCGCTTCTGCCATCACCCTGCACCTCCCCTCCTAAAATGTTCCCTATGTTAAGCGTTTTTTATTTTTAGTTAAAAAAGTTGGATTTTGTATAAATTTTATGATGAGATTTTGAATTTGTGGGTGAATGGTAAGTGTTTCTATGAGTTCTATCTGGATTTCTGTCTTTCTTTTGCAACATGATGAGCAATGTATGGTCAAGTTCATACAATCTTTTGACTATTGATGTTACAGTTCTGTCTTACCCTGGGTTTTGAAATATTTGTGTGAAGTTTAATATGTTTCCAGTGAGAAATCTTCATTTTATTTATCCAAATTATAATATCTTGTATATTATTGGTGAGAATTTGAGAATTGAAGCTGGATTGGGAACTTGAGTCTCTCTGGAATATATATTTCTGCTGCAACATGAAGTATGTCTTTGCTGGACCAGAAACAATAAGAGTACTGGGCTTAATTTTATTAATAACATGTTTATAGTTCCAAACGTATCTTTTTCCAAAGTAAAGTTGTAGAGTTGAAATACACTGATGTTTAACTCGTAGTCAGTTCCAAGCCTAAATTATTGAAGGAGAACAAACAAACTGAAAACAGGGCAACTAGGGTATGGTATAATTTGGTTGCATCCAAAACATTCATGTATTCATTTTGAATGAGATCACATTGGTTTATGTTGATAAACATTCTAAATAAAGAGAAATATCTTCCCATCTAGTGAATCTCATCAATTGAAGGAAATAAAAGGAATCAAATTCTGGTGTGGGACTCAGGGAAAATAAAGGCTAGAGAGAGAAGAAATAGGGAAATTGATAAGATTTGATAATATGAATATGGAATTTAGGACTAGATAGAAGATTCAAGCTATCCGGTTGAATATTGACTAGAAAATGAGAATCTGAAGATCGATTGCAATTTATGGAATTTTAAGGTAAGACACGGAGGCTTGCAGGTATTTTAGGTTGCAAGGAAGGTTTTCAATTAATAAGGTCAGTAATCCAGTGAATAAAGGGTAGGAAGAAAGGTTGGTACAAGAATCACACCAGCAAGTTATACAACTTATACTGAAATGACACCCACAAAGCTCTAGGAAACACACTTTGTGCTTGTTTTTGGGGAGCTTCTCAGCTTCGCTCAGATATTGAGAACCTAGCCTCTCCCAATCAAGGTTCGAGAACTCGGGTCTCGGTGGCATCTCGCTGGCCGAACCGAGTCGAGCCGAGATCTCGGCAGTTGGTGCAATTTTTTTTTGGACTCGGACCCCAACTCGGTGGGTTGTACACATATTTTGGGTCCAAACTTGGTATCCAGCCTATTTCAGGCCATTTAAACACAATGGCATGCCCGATTTGCCAAAAACAAGTCCAAATATGAGTTTCACTTTGGCCCATAGGTTGGTAGGCGACAGTCGTACTAAAAGTCTAAAACAACATAATCTATATATAATTTAGTAAAACATAGCAAATTAGAACTATTAAACGTAATGTCAATCTATTCATAACTCTTAAACGTAATGTCAAGCTACTAGAACTATGAAATAACTATATCTTATTTATCCCCTAACCCAAGTATTTATTTGTTAATTAAAAATAATATTTTGAATTTTTTTTAAAACTATTTATACCTTAAAGTATAAGAAAAATATAATGTAATGATGAATTTGACACCATTTGAAGTTGAATATTATGTACATATGTTGTACATAATTTTCCATAAGCAATAAGTATTTTTCCTTAATATTATATATATTTTTTAATTTTTATAATATATTTATTAAATCTGAAAAATAAAATAATTTTTTTAATGGGTGAAAATAAAAATTAATCCATGGGGCTGTAGAGCATCCCAAGTAGTTTAACATATATCAAAATCATTTTCAAACAATCACTATTCATCCTATTTTTTTCATTTTCTTTTTCAAATAAATCATTTATTTTTCCAGAAATTATAATAAATAATTTATTAACTGAAAAAAATCCGACTCCATGAAGTGATAGATCGGGCAAAGATGTTCAACATATATTAAAACCACATGAATCTAACAAGGATTACAAAATTTTTTTGGAAAAAATAGATTTGGGGAAGAAATAGAAAACACCTTTGAAATCTTGCAAATAGGTGATGATGCTCCAAATTGGCACTTGAATCTTCACTTTGGCACTTCAATCTAACTCCAAACAGTGCATTCCATCCAACAATCGAAAGAAAGAAGAAGAAATTTGAAGGAGAGGTTTTTTCCCCTTGGTTTAGAGCCTAAGAACTTGTTCCTGCTCTCTCTTATGTTGGAAATGGTTTTTGGGTGAAAATTGGGCTAAATACAACTAACTAGCATCTTTGGGCCCAACCGAGATCTCGCGAGATCTCTGCGAGATATTGGTTTTTGTACTAAAAACCATGATTTTCACCTTCGAGATATCACCGAGATCTCGGCGAGATCTCGGTCGAGAAATTGTAGTTTTTGTACCGACTAGGAACTCGACTCGGTTTTGCCCAAAACCGAGAAACTCGGCGAGATCTCGGCGAGATCTCGCGAGTTCTCGAACCTTGCTCACAATGAGAAGCTATAGAAAGCAGGTCCATTGTTGGCGCTTGGAATCTCTTCTTCCAGAAGCCCAAGACCCCATCCCTTTAGTGCCTGTGCGTCTGTTGCTCACGCTTAAGCCTGCTTTGAAGCTTAGCCAAATATTCTCTTATAGTTCTCAGATTAATCAGCATTTTGCAGCCAATCCTGCTATACCCATGGAAAAGGGGGGGGGGGGGCGTTGTTGCCGCTTCCCTAGTGTCTGTGCCACATCCATGTTGTGCATGTTTGGATGGCTTCCTGGGCTTCTGCTTTCGGGTCAGCAAAGGCAGAGCCCATAGGAGGTTGTGCGATGGAATCTTCTCTGCCTCCTCCCCACTTCTTGGCTTCTGGTGATGGGGGCGGTGATTATACCAACACGAGCTCTCTGTTTGGCTCCACCTTTTGCTGACTAGAGAGCCCTTTCAGAAGCATTCAAGCAGTAGCTTGAGAAACCATTCCAAATATGTCCATTATCTCCTCCATTTTCATTTATCTGCCTCATTTTCACTGAGATTCTGTCACTACTGCTGCAAGAATGATGTTGCGATTGTCGTGGCCTGAAACTGTAGTGGGACCGGTTCATATGAGAGAGAGAGAGAGTTTTGCAATTGGACTAAGAACACAAGGTTTTTTTTTTTTTTTGCTAACTTTATATTTTGAGTCATACTTTTGTGAGCATTTACTGGTTTACTTAATACTTATTATTGTGCTAATATTGTAACATCTTTTTCTTTTGGGCCTAATTAAAATATTATTAAGGTTATATGGTTCTAATCAGCTCTATTGATTTTTACTTTTTGTTTGAGCACTCATTTGTGCCATGTGTTGTTATATCCCATTAAAAACTGCAGTTATCTTCTATGGGACTCAAACTATATATTTACCTAGTAGAATATCTATTCTAAGTAGAGTGAGGAAATGCAGTAACTGTTGCTCCTTGAAAACTTCTCTTCAAATGAAGTTTTAAATATATTTTCATTCTCGATTTATATATTTATCTTCGTTTTTTTGGCAGCTTGCAGAGATTGTAAATCAAGGCAAATTGGTTTCGGATGAAATCATATTAAATTTATTGTCTCAGCGACTTGAAGCTGGAGAAGCCAAGGGTGAATCAGGTTTCATTCTTGATGGTTTCCCTCGAACAATAAGACAAGCGGTGAGCACTGAGCACTTATATGGTTGTGGTGATAGGGCATGATTTTTCAAAATTAAAGTGTGGTTTTAGTTTTATAAATTTTGCTAGACATAGTGAAGCATGAAGCCAAGCTAGTTCTCTGCCATATGCATGTCCATTAATCTCCTTGTGTTAATAGGTTATTGGACTGGATGTTACCATCCATCCTATGCTGTCTATTCCTGCTCAATGAATTCATGGACCCATTAGTCTGTTGATTGGAAAGACTGATGTGGTTTTTCTGATTTTTTAATCAATGGTCGTGTTTGTGCAGCATTTTCTTTTAATAAATTTTTGTAATTGACAATGATAGATTTTGATCAAAGAAGACGGACAAAATATGAATGAACAAATGAAGATAGGACAGAGGAGCTTCTGCCCTCCTGGATACAAAGAAGATCATGGACTTCAGATCAATGGGCTTGTTGTTCACATTTATGTTAGGAAGTCTGGACCCGTGAACTCCTGTCATAAACTACGCTGGAGTATCACACTTCTCCTATTTATTTGGTTTTGCAAAAGTTATGTGTTGTTGACGGTAGACCATATCATTGTGTTCCTCTGTAGATCATAGGTGGAAAAGATGCCCCTTACTTAACAGGGTTGGCTGCCCTTCTAGTAGTTTCAGTAGGCATTGGGTACTCATAATTTTGCTGGCCTTGGAGAATCTTTCATCACCAATTGGAGAATACTACAGCCCCTCTTTGGTGGGTGCTTGGAAGAAGTGGAATGGCTGTGTTTTTGACGATAATACCTATAAACCCCTGATGAGGAGGTAGCTCAGGTGAAGGACCTGCTCTGACTCTGGTCCTACATTCTCACAGATTTTAGAGGCCCTGTAGAATCTTCTATCCTCAGATGGAGAACACCCACAAAACCTGATCTCCTTCCCTCTTAACAGGGTTGGCTGCCCTTCTAGTAGTTTCAGTAGGCATTTGGTACTCATAATTTTGCTGGAGGATCTTTCATCACCAATTGGAGAATACTACAGCCCCTCTTTGGTGGGTGCTTGGAAGAAGTGGAATGGCTGTGTTTTTGAAGATAATACCTATAAACCCCTGATGAGGAGGTAGCTCAGGTGAAGGACCTGCTATCTGGTGCTACATTCTCTCAGATTTTAGAGGCCCTGTAGAATCTTCCATCCTCAGATGGAGAACACCCACAAAACCTGATCTTCTTCCCTCTTTGCTGGGTTGTTGGAAGAAGTGGATAGCTGATTACTTGAAGATAATACCTATAAACCCCTGATGAGGAGATAACTTGGGTCAAGGACCTGCTCTATTGAGGCTTCATTCTCATGGATTTTAGAGAATCTTGTACTGGATCTTTTGAGATCAATGGCACAGCATATATGACTCATCCATTTATATGTAGAGCATATACGGTAGTTTAATATGTCTATACTGTACCCACTGTATGCGTTGCTGTTATGATTGCTAGGTTTCTAATTCCCTCATTTATTACGGCTTGCACCATTCTTTTAAAAAGAAATGTAGAGCTATAAGTTTAACCCCCTTCAAGATATTGTGGGTGCACCTTTCTTTGAGTGCCTTGTTTGAAATGCTCGACGTAAGGTGTGACAAATGGATCACAGATTGCGTGTGAAAGATAACAAAGTAAACTGTATATGCTATACTACCTCATCTCATTTCTCTCTCTCTCTCTCTCTCTCTCTCTCTCTCCCCCCCCCCCTGGGGGTGTGTGGTTAATGTCAATGTTCATTTAGTTTTCACTTGAGTATCTTGGACTTATTTTTGGTATCTTTTGACAAATATTCACTTAATTATACATTTATACTGTCTTGGACATTGAACTGGTATGCCTGTAATTCAGTAATAGCATCATGGATTGAATTGGTTTATCATTGAATTTCTGCACCATATGTAGGTGATTGCAGGAACTCAAATTTTGTAGTCCTTGGCCTATTGCATAGTGAAACTGTTTCTATTGTATTATATTGTTCTGTTTCTCTTAGTTCACTTTTTCCTTCCTGCTTGTGTAGGAAATATTGGAGGATGTGACTGACATTGATTTAGTTATTAACCTAAAGCTCCGGGAAGATGTACTTCTTGAGAAATGCCTTGGAAGAAGGATTTGCAGCCAGTGTGGTGGGAACTTCAATGTCGCAAATATTGATATCAAGGGTGAGAATGGGAGACCTGGAATATACATGGCTCCACTTCTTCCCCCTCCGCATTGTGCATCAAAGCTCATCACCCGATCCGATGATACAGAGGCAGTTGTGAAAGAACGACTTCGTATATATGATGAAATGGTATTGTCCTTTTTTGCAAACCTTTGTTAATTCTAGCTGCTGCTATACTAGTTAAAGATGTTAAGATACTATATGTGCTTTTCAATTCAACTACTAGGTTTTTGAGATGGCTACGGTTTTGAAAATTTTAATTATTTCTAAGGGTGTGATTTCCCATTCATTAGTCACAATTAAAAAACAGTGAGAAAGGGGAGGGGGGTGTAAAAGATTTTTTATTTGGTGGAAAGTGTGTAACAATTATTATTTGGTAGAAAGTTGGGGCAGGATGATTGATTTTATACCCATAACCTGGGGGTAATGCACATAAGAACAAGTAAGAAATCAGCATAATGTCACTCGAAGACCTTGTAATGATAAAGAATTACTCTGTAGTTTTTTGTTTTTTTTTTTAATAAATTATACAAGAGAAGATATAATGTGCTGATATCTATCCAATTAGAAAAAAATTGAGAATGGGTGGGCGAGGGGAAAAGATGACCAAAAGACATGGCATGCTTATTCACTCAGAAAAGGATGCCAATCTCCCATTTTCCATTGGCTGTTTCACGGGTTCGAATCTGGAAACAGCTTCTCTGCAAAAGCAGGAGTAAGGCTGTGTACATTATGACCCTCCCCAGACCCCGTAGTGCGGGAGCCTTGTGCACTGGGTATGCCCTTTTATGTTTTACGGACTATATGTAAGAATGTGATCAATCTGATTATTCATTATTTATTTCTGGTTTGGAGCCCCCTTAACAAGGTGCTGATTCCTGATTGATTGGACTGACAACTTACTGTCATTCTACTGGTTTTTAGTACCCCACTCGCCAACTGAAGTTGATACAATTGTTGTGTCAAGTTGCTTCTCGGAATAAAATTCTTTCTGCTTGGGTGTCTCTCTCTCTCTCTCTATATATATATATATATATATATATATATATATATATATATGGTCATGGTTCATCTTGTTGGTCAGTTGGTTGATTAGAGATTGATAATTGTGCTGCTTCTGCAGAGCCAGCCCGTAGAGGAGTTCTATCGCAGTCGAGGAAAGTTGTTGGAGTTTGATCTACCAGGAGGGATCCCTGAATCTTGGCCTAAGTTGCTGCAAGCTCTGAACCTTGATGACCATGATGACAAACAGTCTGCAGCAGCATGAGTTCCTATCATGTGGAATGGATTCTCAAATGTGAGTAGGTCATTCTTCGCATGCATAGGATGTACATGCACAGTAATTTGACAGAAAAACAATACATTTTTTTCTCTCTGTCCTAAATAAAAGCTTCAAATCTGGTCAGACATTTAATGAGATGGCTGCCTAGTTGAGCTTTGAAGATATGTAGTACATCAGAATTTGGTCTATTATTTGGAGAAGTATAAGGGTAAACATCACTATTATTCTGAGTGGTGAAGGATGGTTATACTTCAAAGTATTCATGTGGTCAACTCTGGAATTCATGGAGGTCAGTTAGTTTGTGGTAATAATAGTATACACTGAAAGATTGTGGAAATCAGTTTTTCATGATTTGTTGTAAGTTTTGATAGTCGATTATTTATAATATGATAATGACACACCTTGGTTTCAAACTGGTAAAGCATTGGTTCAGTGATTCAATCCCACCTCCTTTGTATCTGATGGTAATGGTAATTTACTTGGTATCCAACCCCCCCCCCCCCCCCTTTTCTTTTTCACCTCCCTGGTGTTGGATTATTTGAGAGGACTAGGGTGCCAGATTGCAACAGAAATTCAATTAATCCCGACCACCACACTTGAATAAGATGCCTACGATTTTAGTTGGAATCTGCTGCCCTTCTTCCCCCCTCCCCTGTTTTTTTCTTTCTTTCCCTAGTCTGTTTGGAGAACTGACTGACACTTCCTTTCTTCTACATCCCATGGTCCCTTCATGCCAGAGACCTTAAATGTATTATTTAATGTAATTTACATGTGAAATGATAGGATTATTTCTGCATTAAATAACTTTTAGGAATAAGACAGGGTTAAAAAACTAAGGTTACAACCTCTTAATTCACCTACTTGGTGATAATAAGATGCACTCTTCTGGTTTTTTTTTTTGATTGTCTCTTGTCTTACAAATTTTAAAATTCCAAATTCTGAATGAATATAAACAATATGAGGGGCAGTATCTGATGAATTCTTGCCAGAGTTGTGGACAAGATGAGCTTGTGTTTCTCCATGACTTGAGTGGGAAGGCACTCTACTACAAAGCAGTCTGCAATGCAGCCAGCAGTAACGAAGGACGCATCGAAGGCTGTTGAATGTTTATGTAAGAAACACCTTTAATCAAATGTTGCCCTTTTCCAAGCTGTGAAAAATTAAGGCATTTGTATGGTATACATTCTTGGAATGCATTTTAGGTTGATTCCACATTCTCGGATGATAAAGTAAAAAATGCCCAAAATGAGTCCAATTAAACTAAGCCTGACCTATCCAACCATTAAAGTTGGCATATAATTTGTCCACATGACAAACATTAGATGGGTCACAATGAAAGCTTTTTTGTATATTGCAAAGAACCTTTTTAAGGGATCAAAAACTTATATAGGGGAAGAGGAAGGGGAGGTAAAGATGTGACTCTGGACAAAGCCTCTGGTGAATCAATCAATCTTAATTCCTATTAAATGAAGTAGGATAGCCCCATAAAATGTCACTTGTGATCAATCCAAAAGCTTAAACTATTAAAACTGAGATAACTCAATTGTATATGAAGATATGCCCAATGTCCCGGATAACTGATGTGAGATTATACTTTTATAACTCCTAACATCTCAACAACTCTGATTCTAACCTATTCGAATTGAGTTAGACCAAATCACCATTGATACCAACCATTTCCCGATGACATGATAAACACCAAATAGCATCAGAGGTCCGATCGGTCGAGGCTGATCCTAATTCCCCCAACCCTTCTGGTCCAGGCCAATTCTGTATGGAAAAATTCTAAATGCCTGGAATACATCGATTCCAAAGCCGATTCCTTCAAATCGATCCGGATCCTGATTCCGGGTTTTTAAACCCGGCCTTCCTCCCATGTCCCATCGGATATCATCAGAACAGGTAGATTTATGGTAAGTGGATGATGAGAATAAAGTCAGGAAATGGCAATGACGAAATAGGCTGTGGAGCAGATAATTTGATGGTCCTAATCCAGTCTGCCTTGAATAAGTGTAACTAAAGAGATAAGATTCGAGGTGGAGATAAAGGAAGAGATCAAGAAAAGTGAAAGAATCTAGGCGTAGTAACCATGGAACAAAAAGGCTTTAGCATGTAGCCACAGAAACATAAAGAGAGAATGTTTCTGTTGTACATCGATGCCAAAGTCAAAAGGAAAAGAATTGAACACCACTTACTTGTAGATAGTTCCTTCCTCATCTTATATAGTAGTTTAAGATAAGTTGGCACCATTTGATTGGAAGGAAAATGAATCAAATCAATACTAAAGTGATAATTTTTATTCCATCAGCTCACATGATGGTGTAATTAACTCTAAAATATATATATATTTATAAATTGATTATCTATTTTATTAAATATTATTTTATTTTTATAATCAAATTTTTTTATTTAAGTAAAATAAATTTTACATTTAAAAGTATATTTATCAAGGGGAGAAGATCACTGCCAGATTGCGTGGGGCTAATGAGAGCGCATGCAGGGGCATCAATGAGATTTTTTTATTTCAAGGGGTGGGGTAGTTAGTTCGCAAGATCCTGTAATTGGGTGCAGGGTGCACTCAATGTGGCAAGGATCTTTTTCTCATTTATCATATATAATAATAGTTCTAAATAGGTTGCACAGCCACAATTACAAAACTTACCTTTTTCTTTTCAAAAGTGATTTCACTTCCCTTTACTTACAACCATTCGATGTGTTGCCATGGAAATGTGTATGTAAACACTACTGACATGGTTGATCAAATCCATTGCCACAACAACATTTACCTTTTCTTTAGTAGGGGATAAGTATATTTCCCTTTGTTCAATCTCTCTATGTACAATGGAGATGTGTCCTATTCACTTTTAATGAATTCATTTATGCATCTTATAGGGTGCGAGTTGTTGTCACCATAATAGTGAATTAAAATTGTAATCCTCGTTTTAATTATCTCGTCTTATTTCCAAGAGTTATTTAATGTATGGGTAAAAAGAGTTTGGGATAGAGAACGCTACTTGGTCGTGTGGCCCCTGCACCGGCATGGGGATCAATGGGTGCACACATCCAAGCATCCAGTATAGGGGCGGGATGGTCATTTCGCCACCATGTGTCTGACATAGTGGACGTGATCAAGCAGCCTTTTTTCTCAAAAATTGTTTACAAAAGTTTAAAGCTATTTAATACAACTTTTATGTGAAATGACGGGCTTGACCTTCATTGAAAAAAAAAAATTCATCTTAAAAGATCAATCAAGTAAAATTACAATTTCTTAGTACACCACTTTAGTTGCAATAAAGTTTTATCATAATAAATGGGGGTGGGGTAAGGGCTTGAGTGTAGATGGTGAGTCTGCCATGGAAAAAGATAAAAATTTAATTAGATTTTGAAGAAAATCAAGTGAATGACCTGATTAAATTGCACGTTCTATCCTTATTGTGTTGGTGAATTTGTTACTTTTTCACTACATATAATCATTTGACTGCAATTTTAATATAAATAAATTAATGTATCAAATGACATGAATTCTTTGTAAAGGGTGTTAGGATAATTCATAATTGAGTTCTTCTTTTGATTTTTTCCTTAGAATTCTATTGAGCTATTATTGAATGATGTATAGACTTGCCCTATACATTGGACAAAGTGGACTCACAAACTCCCAATTAAACTCTTTTTTCCTTTCTTTTTTAAAATATTTTATTCCCTTCTAAAAGATATTTATGGAAATGTGACCACATAAAGGTTGGGTAATCCGAAGCGAGGTCTCGTGATCAAACCTTCGTCGCTGCATAATTTCTTGGGGCCACCTGCCTGAGGCTCACTAGGGCCCAGAAGCTCTCGGTTCGTGCGTGGCGCGGGGGTCATATACGAGCCCAGGGGGGATTTAATCGGCCTAAAGTCGGATACCCCTCCGGTCTCCAAAAAAAAAAAAGGGTTGGATAATCTTGTTGCATGATTTTCTATCCTATGATAGGTTATGGCCTATAGGGAGGTAAGGTCCACCCTCCCATATTTATAGGTCAATTACAGGTCTAAATCATAGTTTTAAGAATCGATATCGGATTGGTCATATCGTTGATTCGTAATAATATTAGCCGTGATTGATACCGATATTGGATTGATCGATACAATACAAATATATGTGACATTTTAGTCTGGGATCGGTCCAATACAATCGATACAGATCAACATCAATATTGGTGGTGACAAGATGTCCTCTTATTATGCAATACATGGAGAACTATTTGATATGCATGGCGTCTTCTTTCAAGCCCCACTTAGACATGTTATGTGACAAAAAGTAGGATTCTTAGCCATGATGCTTCCTTTGTATCAAATATTTAATTGAATTATTTGGAAAAGAAATTTTTTAGACTTCTTTGGAAACATGTGGATAAATATGATCTAAAAATAAAAGGATGCGTATAATTTACATATTAAACGCGAATTTACTAAGTATGAATGAACATAATAAGAGAAACAATGACAAGGTCATGGTCCACAATGTACCTCTCCTGGTGAGATGCCAAGACTCCCATTTGTTGGAATCCATTGCTTTAGAGTAGACGTACATGAAACCATTTGCTTGTTGCCAGTGCTATTGTTGCTAGTTTGGCGGTGGTTTCTTCCAAAGAGGTATACCATGAACTTGTCATTGAGGAGGTCTGTGACTCACTTGGGTGTCACATAAACCACCATTGCTTGCCTAAATACCAAGAAGATACGACTAATTTGAAAAGAAAAAATTGGATTAGGGATTTGATCAAAAAAAAATTTAATCTGAACCCAACTTTGGAATATTTTTTTATAGGCAGAAGTTTCCTACGACGTCAAAGTGGGAAATAACACCAATGAGAGGGGGAAAGACAAATTTGATGAGAGAGAATGTCAATATAGATCTTATGGCTCATTATATTAGAGGGTATGAAAGGGAATCCCACCCTAACATTGTGTAGATTTTTTTTTTTCCATTTGTTTTCTTATCTAGTTCACATGGCCATTTGAACATTAACATTACAAAAGCGGAGGGGTGTTGCTAGGTTGCGTGGCCCCTGCACTAGCACGGGATTAATGAGAGCATACACGTATGGGCATCCAACATGGGTTTTGAAATTTTTGTTGGAGGTTATTTCTAGTTTAAAGTGTTAGGACTCTGTTGGTTGGTCTCTATCAAGTGATTGGGATGACTATTTCAACTTGGATCTTTATTTCCTCTAGTTCCCTCAGTTCCTCTAGCATGGGGGCTGGAATGACCATCCTATCCCTACCCGGGTGGGGTCCACCCCCCCTATTACAAGAACTAGGGAATTGGGCCGGGTAGGGAACTGGAGGGGATAATTTTCCATTTATGCTATGCTTTCTATATCCTTACCTCTGAAATGTAAATTCGACAAGCTAAGCTTTTTCATATACAAATAATTTTAATATAAGCTCTTTCTTTTGGACAATATAATGGATTTATATTTTTTTTATTTTCATAAAAAAACAAACAAATTATTGATCAATAATAAAAAACTTTTTCATATATAAATAAGGGAAAAGTTTTCACACACAATCGTGTAAACCGTATATGTGAGAGGGTGGGAGTTTCAAGGCATTAATTAATGGGTGGGAATTTAAGACTTTTATAACTATTTGTGAGAGACCCTCTCACATACACGGTTTATACAACCGTGTATGAAAATTTTCCCTTACAAATAATTTTAACATAATATTAGGGAAGTAGTTTTCTGTCTAGGAGGGTGTGTGATCTACACTAGTACTCCCATGAACCTATCTCTCTCCTCTCCATTTGAAAAGACATTTCTACCCGCTTGTTTTGAGGAAGAAAGAGATAAATACATGAGAGTACTGGTGTAGGACACACTCTTGGACAGAGATCTTTTTCCCATATTATTATTAGGTGAATTATTATTGGAATAAGACTGCATACATTTACGCACCGTGGCAGCCCAGCTTATAGATGTGCGCACTCCACACCGTGCCATCCTGTAGAGGAGCCCAAGCCTATATTTATTAGGTAAATTATTATTATTTTTTGGTAAGAGAATAAAATATTGTTTGGTAGCGTAAGTTGCGTAACTCACTAATTAATTCAATAAGGATCAATCCACTACATAAAAAGTCCACGTGTGACAAGCTCAGTGGATAATTTCGTACAAGGGTTGACACCCCTCGTGTCAACCACTAATTTGACGTTGTTATTTGCCTAATTTTTTTTTCCCGCCTATGGCCTTAGATATTTTCATGACAGCCCTGTGTCACTCTCTCTCCATCTTCCTTTTTCTTCACGTTCATGGTGGGAGGGAAACAAGGAATAAGGATATATTTGCCATTTCTATCAAAGTAAACACCATTACGTGTCCGACGTTAGTTTTATTCTGACCACCCTTTAACGTCTACTTTGACGACGTTTGCCACTTTAGGGTTTTGAAGCATCTTCGTGTCTCACGGCCCACAGCCCAACGACGAGACCTTTATCTGGGCTTGGGGTGAGCCACGTGGGCGGGGCCAGATTTGGCGGATCATTTAAGATACGCTACGAACCCTTGTGCTTCCCGCTTTAGATATTGTCCATGTCAGACGCTACCATGGCTTTCATTCTTGTCCACGTGGGAAGTTCTAGAATCTTACGTGGCTCTCGGCGGACGCTCCAGACCTCCATTTTCTCCACGTCATCCGCCTCGAATAATCTAATATCTTCTCGATCTCGTCGATAATTTTCTCACTTTAGCTTCTTCGTGGTTTCCCGACCAGTCAAGCTTCTCTGCAACATATTAAGAAAAAAATTAGAAAATTAAAGGAAGAAGAAGGAAGAAGACGAATAAAGCACTCCCAAACCTATACCGATCTGAAAACAATTGCGTAAAGCTCCTGGTAAGTGTTCCAGTTCCAGTTCCAGTCTGATCTGGTAGTTTGTTGCAGTCCTTCCACAAGATCGAGCTCGACGGTGGTTTCTTTGTTATTATTCAGCAATGAAGCTTTAGAGGTATACTTTTTTTTTTCTCTTCCCCTAACATTTTCGGTTGGGGCTTATTTTAGATAAAATCTGATTAAAGAATGTCATTTTTCTTTTCCAACTATTGAGATAATTACGGTGCTCACTTATAGGAAGTCTTGAAATCTTTTGTGTATAAAAGATTGAATTCTTTTTTCTTTTTTAATTAAAATTTTTAGATGAACGCTTTTGAATTGCATGATCTGTTCAAGCTTTATTCACGTACCAGTTCTATCTGTTTTGAGCAGATATTAGGGTTTGAATTGTTGTTGTTAATCTGATGTCTTGCTGTGTTCGCACTGGGTATGAGTGGATTGTTGAGGCTTGAGTTATGTTTTGAAGCAGTTTAATCTCTTTGAAATCCAATTTGTGGTGACCTTTAGTCATTTATCTCATTCTATATCTCCTTCTCGCCTGATTGCTCATCTTGCAATTTGTATGCGTTTAGGGTATGCGATTAAATTGGTGATCGTTTGATTGTGGAGGGTGATTTCTTGCGGGCAGCGGAATGTGCAAGTTCTCTAGTGGAGTGAAGGAGGGTTTCTCACCAGCTCAATCCTGTGTTTTCCTCATCATCAGTCTTTTTGAATCTGGTTGATGGGGAGTGTTCCTCTGAACAATGGTGGTGGTGGAACCAAAGGGTTGGCCGAACTAAATAACCACGTGCATGAAGAGCCCAAGGAAATTAGGGGCGGAGTTGTGGGTGAGGGGCAGGGTCTCTCTGAAGAAGATGAGTCAAGGGTTAACGAGGTTGCTGAGGATGTAAATGAAGGATACGAAGGTACCATCCACGCTCCAGCTGTTTTGCAGCAACAACAACAGCAGCCTCAAAGCCCAGTGGTTTGTTGGGAGAGTTTTCTGCCTCTTAGAACATTGAAAGTTCTGCTGGTGGAAAATGATGATTCAACACGCCATGTGGTCAGTGCTCTGCTTCGTAATTGCAGTTATGAAGGTTAGTTGTGTTTTTTTTTTTTTTTGTTGTTTGGCAGAGAGTGTTCTTTTTATTTGATCCTCAACTTGAGGTAGTGTGTTTATATTCCATTATGGAAGTGAATGTGTATCATGTTCTTAAAACAGTTTGTGGGTCTTGATATGTTGCACACCTCCTTTTCTGAGTTGTCCCATTTGCTGTGAAGCAAGATTTTTCGTGGTCTTAAGGAAGTCATCAAATCTTTTAGTGTGAGGATTATATTCCTTTTCAGTTTGTTTGAGTTGTTTTCTGATTTGGATTGCTAGAGATTTGAGCGGGGTAATTTGTGCAGCAATCTGATAAGTTTAATGGGTGATTGGCATTACTCTGTGGACAGTGATTGGATTTTCTTTTGCACCTGACGAAGTTTATGTTTGCAAATTTTGTTGCATCATTAGTTCAATTGTTTATTTATGATTGTGATTGCATGACATTAACGGGCTGTGGTTGTCTATATGTTTTTTTGACCTTAAATCTGTTCATGACTAGGGACAGAACCGGGCATTCTGTTCATATGTTCATCACATTATGTGTGCTCACGAATGTTGATTCCAGGACACAAATGTGGGTGTAAATACTGTGTATACATTGAATTAGATCACTTGAGAATCTTGAATGGAATACTTACAGTTGTTTAAAGAACAAGATTCTGGTTAGTAGTCTTCGATTGGTCCCTAAACCGAAGCATGGTACTAAATCTCGTTTCGTTTCGATGTTTCGGTCTGACCGAAATTTCCGAGATACCGAAATTTCATCGAAATATGGTATTTTTCTGTGGGTGTAAAATGCCAAAAATGACCGAGATTTTCGAAAATTTTGAAACGAGATGACCGAAATTACCGAGATTTCCGAAATGAGATGACCGAAATTTCCTAAATATTCGAAATATTGCATTTTTTCGTATCGGACTTGCGTTTCGTTTCGGACAGGTCGAGATACTCGAAATATTCGATATCTCGACCAAAATTTTGCGAGTTTTAATACTATGAACCGGAGAGCTCTTTATCATTGCAACCAGAGATTATGGGTTTTGGTGTACCAACGGTTGATGTCTCCTTTGACTATATATCGGTGTGTTGGATTCATGATGTTTGAGTATGGGTGAAAAAGATGCTCAAAAGAATCCAATCCCATAATTTTTTTGGGGTTGAAATCCACTCCGATATTGGGTGAATATCAGAGAGAGAGAGAGAGAGAGAGAGAGAGAGAGAGAGAGAGAGAGAGAGTTTGTTTGGATGAAAATCCGAATCCGGTGACACGTTTTGTAAAATGTTTGCATAGGTTTCAAAAATATTATGTATTAATATTTATTTTCTAAAAATACCCAATCAGATGTTCAAATTCTTTGCATGCCGTTTCAATAAACTTGGGTTGTGACAATTTTATTTCCATCCCTAAAGGTTTGCCATGTGATTTTGTTAAGTAGAGAGACCAAGTTGATAGTTGACTATTGCAAGTCTAGGAGGAATAAAAGTTATATCTACTCGCGCTGTTCTTATTGATAATTGACTTTCATTGGAAATTGTCGACAATATCCGATAGGCATCTGTGATGGATTTTCCCATTGGGGTTATTCCTTTTCCCAGTGTCAGCGGCTGTGTGTTTTATATGTGCCATGATTTATTAGTCATAAGAGAGAGAGAGAGGGAGAAGGAGAGAGAGAGATCAAATCCAAATTTTCATCACATGGAAATTAAATTTAGTTTCTTTAATCTCATCAGAGGTAAGGATCAAACCATATGCAGGTATAGAGATTTCAAATCCAAATTTTCATCACATGGATTGAGAGAACAGTAACTTTGAGTGTCACAAATGCAACACCTCCAAGGGATTAGAGCTCATCTCCAATTTAGCAGCTGAGAGATGCGACAAATTCACGAATAACTCTTGTTTGTGCAATCGACTCTTTAGAATCTAATTCATAAAGTATAAATTAGAGAGAAATAGGGAGAGTTCTTTCTCTTTTTGAGATTTCGGGGAGAAGTCTCTAAAGAGAGGATATCATACATCGTCTTCCTCTTATTTCTCCTTATTTTTGTTCCAATTAATGACACGTGGTGGAGTAAATGCTGTGTCATGAAAAGAAAAGAAAAGGAGCCTTTTCTCTCTCTTCATTTAAGTTGGTGCTTCCTCTTCCCCCTTATTATATAAAGTAATAACTTAATATTAGTTAATCTCATTAACTAATAAAATCCAAACTCATTAATTAATATAGTGGGTAGTTAAAGCTCTACAGCTCTAGTGACTAAAGACGCTAGACCTACTTCTCATTAAGGGCATTCCTAATCTTCCAAGGTTACCAACTAGATTATCATCACGAGGGACATTCCACATCAGATCGATCTAATCCCAGGATCTTTTCTTCCAAATCAAGCTGCTTATTAGATGAGTCCATCGGAGCATGAAGAGTTAGGGAGACAGGTTAGTTAACTGATTAAAAAGGAACTTGTCAGGGAGAGTATGAGGCTATGAGCCATTGTGCTGTGCCTGCTATCTTTACCCCAAAAGAAGGATTACACCTGGCGAATGTGCATTGATTATTAATTAATGAGTTTGGATTTTATTAGTTATTAAGATTAACTAATATTAAGTTATTACTTTATATAATAAGGGGAAGTATTAACTAATATTAAGTTATTACTTTATATAATAAGGGGAAGAGGGAGCACCAACTTAAATGAAGAGAGAGAAGACTACTTCTTCTCTTCCCTTTTTAGTGACACATCATTACCCCCACATGTGTCATCAATTGAAAAAAAAAAAAAAAAAGAAGAATAGAAAGCTAAGAGAAGAGGATGTACAATATCCTCTTCAGATAATTTTCCCTAAAATCTCAAAAAGAGAAAGAACTCTCCCTACTTCTCTGTCTAATTTATACTTTGAAAAATTTGATTCTAAAGAGTCGATAGCATGAACAAGAGTTGCAATGAAAATTGCAACTCTAAACCCTAAACCTAAACCTAATCTGGTCCACGTCAAAGCCCACCTCATTTACGTAGACTGCATCTACAGAATTCTTGAATTCTGTCCTGCATCATTAGGCTGCCCCCCTGGATAACCTTTCAGTCCGTACTCCTTAAATATTAGTATTTTACCTTGCCAGTTAGACTCCGTCTACATCCTATAATTCTCACTAAGCAGTATCCCAACTCATTGTAGTCTGCTATACAAATATTGTACCTCAATTCTGCACTTTTTAAAGCCAGTCGTTTTTAAATCCTTTTCCCAACTAACTTTAACTGCATCATGTTTTTCTTCCCTTTGCCCTTCAACCAGTTCAATTATCACCCCTTATTGGTGCCCACCCACGTGAGCAAGCTTCCCTTGTGTTTCGCTCCTCTTTTAGGCCATCTTGTCACCTATTGGTGCAACTTGAAAAATTCCCTGAATTGTATACAATTCTGTTCTTTCTTTCCTAGTCTTGCTACTCGTCCTAATCACTGAACTGTGGCTCCAGTAGTTCTCATTGGTGCAATTAGAGATCCCAACATTGCTCCTTTGTATGTTAGGAGCGACCTCAATAGTTACAGTTAAGTTTATTATCCCTTTTATAAGAAACAGAGACTTCAAAGCCAAGACCTCAGCCTCCTCTACCATAGCTCTTCCACCACAATGCCAGATGTGAAAATTTTCCCTGTCTGGAGTTGGTGCTGAAGAGAAATGTACATCTAGGTTCCATTTACATTTATTATTATGATTGTCCCATTCCTAATTTGGAATCCTTAATATACCTTGAGGTTAAAATAAGGTGTGAATTCCCTAATCAAATCCCTTTTCTGTTTATTAGTTTCTTTCTATGACATTTTGCCTGGACAAAAAGTAAATGATTTAAAGGAACGTGATGGATTCATTAGACCTTTAACGTGGTGTCGACTTTTATTTTTTATGATAATGTTTTATGAAAGTATATGTATTTTCTTGGTATTTATTTCCATAATAGTTAATGCCTAATAGTAGTTTATTATGATGAAGATTTTGGATTAAGAATTTTAAGTTGGAGCAATTATTTCTAATTTTATGTACTAAAGTAACATCATAATGCTGTCTTGGTACTTGTATATGATTTTGTGACCAGACAGTCATTATCTCAATATTTAGTTCTTCATACCTGTTGTCTCTTCGTCATCCTGAATTTTGGATTGGATTTTGGCAGTTACAACTGCTTCAAATGGTTTACAAGCGTGGAAAATCCTACAAGATCTGACCAATCATATTGATCTTGTGCTAACTGAGGTGGTCATGCCTTGTTTATCGGGCATTGGTCTTCTTTGCAAGATAATGAGCCATAAAACCTGCAAGAATATTCCTGTGATTAGTAAGTATTTTTCCTGCATCCCTTCATTACTAATTCTGGGCCTCTGGCATTAAAGTCTAGTTCTTGTTCTCATGGTTTCTAGCAAGGTTGATATGTTTAACTACTAAACCTAATGAGGTTTGTATGCAGTGATGTCATCTCATGATTCTATGGGTATAGTCTTTAAGTGTTTGTCAAAGGGTGCAGTTGACTTTTTAGTGAAGCCTATTCGAAAGAATGAGCTTAAAAACCTTTGGCAGCATATTTGGAGGAGATGCCATAGTGTGAGTTGCTAATTTGTTTCTATTTCTTTAACTTTAGATGGAAATTTGAATCTTTTTTTTTGTAACTTGAGATGTAAATTCATATTATGAACAAAATTCGGGAAACTAGATCTTGGGTCATTTGTTGATATTAGTATGGACATTCTAATGGCATGCTTTGGTAATAGGCCATCAATTTATTCGTTTGTACTAATAGAATTGTTCTTATTGGCAAGGTTGATCTCATATATGTAGTAAGAGTTTCAATCAAGGAGACTCTTTTGGATTCTATTAGATTTATTGCTTGTCTAGTCGTTATGAATTACACACAATTTACTTGACTGGGACTGTTGCTGCTGTTTCCTGTTGCTATTCAATGTTGCATTAATTTTTCATCTTCTTCTCAGTCTAGTGGTAGTGGAAGTGAAAGTGGTGTACAGACTCAAAAATCTGCTAAGTCAAAAAGTGTTGAAGAGTTTGACAACAATACTAGCAGCAATGATGAAGATGATAATGGGAGCATTGGTTTAAATGTTAGGGATGGAAGTGACAATGGAAGTGGCACTCAGGTATGGATCTACTTGTATGTTCTGTCTAATCTTTTATTACATCTCTAAAAGTATGATTTGTGGTCTGTAGTTTGCCTCAAAGCTGTTCTCAAGCTTTAACTGTCTTGCGTGTTTGTATGACCTCTTTGTGCCGCCCTCAGTTTTTCACTAATTTTTCTTTTTCTTCGGAAGGAAAATAGAAAACCTGAGTGGTATATTTACTTTATCATTGGTTGTTCATCTACTGTTGCTAAAAGATTGCTCATGTTTTGGAAGGAAAAGTTTGGTGTTGTTTTAGTTTACATCTGCTGATCATTAACTTGATATAGTTTTATTTGGTGATTACAAACTCGGTCGGTCTTGAGTCTCGACTCTTGATAGCACTTCATGCAATCTTCTCAAGCATAAGCTAATAATGTAAGGGTCTTGCCCATATTTTTTGGACAAAAAACTCCATTGGTCTCTCCCCTCCTCACCCCCCAAAAAAAAAGTTGATTTTTTTTGGAGGTATCTTGCGTTTCTTCTGGCCTGTCAAAGACTCAGAACACATTCAATGTAATGGCAGTTTAAGAAAGAATTTTTTTTTTATCTTAGACCTATTAGTTCAGAGCCTTCAGTTATTAGTATCGTATTGTGCATCTTGATGAATTAGCAAGGTACTAGGTTTTGGTTTTGAACCTGGTTTCAACCAGGTTCGAAACCGAAATGTTTTGACCAAAACCAAAATTTCAGTCGAAACATGTACGTTTTTTGTTCAAGTTTCGATGTTGGTTTCGAGGGCCAAATGACCAAATTAGGTCCTCAAACTTCTAGGACACCCTATTTTAGGCCCTTTAAAACATAGTGGAACCCTTAGATTTGAAAAAATACACCCAAAATGGTAGTTTGACTTTGGACCCTAAGTTGGTAGTGTGTACTGTTTACATTCTCTAATATGGCCTATTCCACACAATGTTTAGAACTAGAACATATATAATTCAAGTAAAACAACTTAAATATGTATTAGGAATTAATAGACATCAAATTATAAGTCATTTCATAAATCATGCATTATACATGGTTTGTTATAAAGAGTAACATATATCAGAGTAAACAATAGTACAATACAAGCAATGAGTCACCCCTATGCCCATCCTAGAGTCCTAGACTCGTACAAAAACGAGTCTCGGTCAGGATCAAAACCACTAGAATGTTGTTGCTGCTACTGAATCTAGTTATCCTCCTACCACAAAAGCTGGCCATGTCATAGTGTGGTGAAAGAAACACTCGAAGTCCTCCACAACAGCCTTATAAATTGTATCATCAACATACTAGAAATACCCTAACCTAGGGTATAGATCTTTGAACCATGAGGAACTCGATCGAGAGCCACTACTACTGGATGGTACATGTGAATCTGGAACCGGCATTGACATGTATGGCTGGGGGCCAAGAACGAGATGTTGTCTACAAAATCTGACCCATGTGTGTGACAGGGATCAAGAACTCAGGTTTCGACCTGGCTGAAACCGAGTTTTGGTCGAAACCTACCGAAACCAGGTCAAAACCTGGTACTTTCTCCCATACATGGGGAAACCTTGGTTGGAGGGGTTTTTGTCGAAACCAAGTCGAGATATGCCTTTCTCGGTCGAGATGAGGTATTATATAGGCCTGGTTCAAGGTGGTTCAACCATGTTTCGACCGAAACATGGTCGAAACCCTGCACTTTTAAAAATCCACCTCCAACTCGTCTTGGAAACCTGCGAAACCGAGATATCTCGATGGTTTCGACCGAGTTCTTAATCCATGGTGTGTGACTGATGTCATTGACCCTCATACTTGGAGGATAATGACGGTGAAGAGCTAAACTGTCCAAACCGACCATACCCATTATAGTCGGAACCAGTGCTCCCCGTGGCATTTGATGATGCACGCCATTGCCCCATGCATAACACTCTCATCCATACTCAAGCCTTCAAGAATGTAAATCAAGCTCGTAACATTGACGTCCATGGACTCCATGTTATCATCCTTAGGTGGTGGTATGAATCAGCAACGCATGCCTCTTGAGTAGCCTGCATGTGCACCGTGGTGCTCATCTTGTGTGGCATGTTTGAACTAAGTCTTGCCTGTGAAGCGGCTACTCTGGCTCCAACTTTGGCTCGTGGCATCTCTCATGCATACATGAATGTCTATCACCCCCATCACCCCCATCATCATCATCATCCATCATATGGGGACGTGTGCGAGTGTGGCCACTAGAATGCGGCCAGTCGATGTCACCATCATCTCCACCAGCTTGAGACTTGAAAGGTTGTGGTGCCTATGAATGAACACAGTCCTCTCGAGACGCCATAAACTCGTCCACATCAATACTCATCTGACTAGCTATCTCGGGGTTGGGCCTACCCCCAACCTAATCCATGGTAGGGTTACCTAGATCTTCACCCACTCGTATAGGGGATCCTTATCATCCGAGTTAACCTGGAAAATATTGGCAAGCTCGATCAGATATTTATCGCCACCATCCATGCCTTTGTGTATTTGCTGCATCCTCGGTCTTATGTTATAATGCACATACACCAATTGCTCCAACCGTGTGTGACCCAGTTGGTTTTGTGTCCTAGAGTGGACGAGTGAGAATGTACTTTAGTTGCGCTCGCATCCGGAGGCAGAACAATTTTTGGAGAGCACCTTGATTGCTATCTTTCTCAAATTAGGTGCATCTCTTCCATAGAGTACCTGCCATTCGGCTGCATTAGATTATTGATGTTTAGTGATTGTACTTAGTACATCTGTATATGAATTGAATGTAGACAAAATGATAAATAATGCTGTGTACCTACCAGGTTCCGTGGTTTCTCTGGCAGACGTTGCGGCTGCATGACCAAAACTCCCAAGAGCATCCTTGAAGATCTTTATCTATACTCATTTCAAACATGTGAAATGGTTGCATTAGTACAAAATCAAGTAATTATATTCCTTATAAATATTGGATAAATTAGTGACTACCAAATCTCACCTCATAATTGCATCTCGCTTTTATGGTTGAATTAGGCTCCAACTTTCTCATCACATTTTCCGCTACTTCTATCAGTGATTTATCCATCCCACATTGACGCTTGTGTTGGTACTTGGAATTGAGATAGTATGCTGAGAATTATATAATGAACTTGTCAATACTTATGAATATGTAATTGGAATGTAAATTAACTTAAGTACCTTGAACTAAACATTTAAACCTCACCAACTCTATGCAATGGATGCATCAAGTGCCTCTCTCATCGCTCCTCAACAATCTTCAGGTATGCCCTTCCACCATGAATTAGCGTTGCTCACACACATTCCTTCATTATCTTCAAGGCAACATACAGGTGTGGTAAGGTAGGCTTCTTCTCAAAGTCTACCATCCTCAATTGCTTTATCGCTGGCTCCAATATAAGAATGACCTTCAGGACATGCTAGAACTGGTCACTAGAGATGACTGCAAATGTTGCCCTACCCTGTGGCGAACCCGACTCCCTCCAACCACACCATTCCTCTAAAGCAAACATGGACCTCAGACGACCCATCTTCATCTCAAAACTCTTCAATGCAATGGAGTTGATGGCAAATCGAGAAATGCCAGGCCTCACCAAATTTCCACCGCACTTCTCCCTCAATATCTGTAAATCATATCCATGGTTGTAGACATATATGGTCTCTTGTCTTAACCCGTTCGACCATATCCGCTACCATGGATCTCTTTCCCATGTCCTTAAGCATGGGGTCAGTGCAATGGGATGCATATGGTGTCCAAAAGAGGTGGTACACTAGTACCTGCTGTTGTGCATCAATCTCTCACCTGCCTTCTTAAAGTTGCTCCTGTTTTCATCACCGGTTGGACAAGGTTTTGTACCCCTACCTCCTACTACATCTTCAACAACTTATAAATATACTTTGTATCCTTTTTATCCTTGTATGCATCCACAGACTTCAAAAAGATAGTCTTACTTACCATCACAATAGACCAGGAAGTTGATGGATTGTCTAGTGGATCCAGTCCAACCATCACACATCACAATCACTCCATAGTTCTCCCATGTTCCCTTCAATGTATCAATGTATTCTTTCAGCTACTTTTGATGGGACAAATAGACATTCATCAATTCATATGGAGTGGACCCCTTCACTCCTAGGTTAGCCTTCCCTACAATGTCAAGAATAGCCTGATAGTATGGTCCCTGAGCAACATTAGTTGGGATGCTATTAAAGTAGAAGAACTTTGAAATGGAATCACCAAGTTTCCCTTTCCAATCACCCAGACTTGCTTAAGCCATCTCTGTCTGGTATCCCTAGTCCTATACAGTAGAGGATCCTACTGATGCACCTCAATGTAATGATAATCATCAACTGGTACTGGTGTTTGGGGGGAGGGGGGTTCCCTCACACACAGTGATCTCTTGAAAGGCAACTCCCCCTGCCTTTACTTCTTCCTCCTCTCCCTTGTGGGCCCTACCTTTGGTGCAAGTACTCTAGAGCCAGAGTAACCAGCTCCTTTCCCCATGTCCTCTCCTAACCCTCCCCGCTTGATGGGTGACTCGGCTTGCTGCTTGAGCTTGCTGGAATTGGCTCTTCTTTGCCTCTGTCTCAAAATCAGCAGGCATGTAATCACTATCAGAGTCAGCCCCTGCTGCTAGTGGGTGTCTCTCTAGCCTTGCCTCCTCAAACTCCTCTCTTGTCCTTTGCATTTCAGCCTTCTTTTGTCTTCCTCCCTTCAAGAGCTTAGCCGTGGCCTTCTGTACCTCATAAGGAACCTTGCCACATTTGGCCACATCCCTGTAGCCACCAGCCAGATGCCACTTCTGTGTAGTGGCTCCCTGAATTTATTATAATGCCCAATAGTTACATTGTGACTTTTTCTTATCATTTCCTATAGGCATTCCATGCTTTCATGCTACATCTCTCCACTTCCACCCTCAGCTATTGCGCAATCTTTTTATTTTTTATAACCCGAACTTATCTGGGACTCGGGTCAGCCCCTAGAATTTTATTAAAATCCTCAAAAGAATAAGTGAATACAAGGGGGGGGGGACATACCGCCTTACCCCAACCCAAAGAGCAAAAGCACTCTTGACCTCTCAAAAGTTAAGCCAGAAAACCCAAAAAGAAACTATTTCCTGAGAACAGGCAGACCCGCCTTATCCTCCCGTAGAATTGCCTGAAAATCGCCCACAGGCATGTAGCCCTACTGAAACGTGGCAGAGTCTCCTGTATCACATGCCAGGTTGGCAAGCCAGTCAGCCGCTCTATTACTCTCCCGGAATGCAACTGTCACAGACTCACAGTAGCCCGCATAGCAGAAACCAAGGCCAAGATCTCACGGAATCAGTACCAACCTTGCCATAAGTTACACTTCCTCTGGCTAACCATTCTGACTGTGGAAGCAGAATCTGAGTTAACCACTACATCAAGGAGACTCAAATCTTGACACAAGAGCAAGCCATCCGTCAATGCTCGAAGCTCGGCAACCGAGTTAGTGCAAACACCATAAAAATTAGCAAAGGCTGCCAGAACCTCACCATTCGGGTTCCTATTGACCCCCCCACCCCCTCCAGAATCTGGATTTCTCCTACTCGCACCGTCCACATTCAGTTTTACAGAGACAAAGGGTGGGCACCAGTAAATAGGCAGAGGGTGTTTCAAAGAGGGCAATGGAGGAATAATGCCAAAGCACTGCAATATTAGCCCGTCCCTCAAGGATCCTGAGTGACCCACCTTAGGGGGTAAATGGATTTCCCTCGCCCAGGCTTTTATTTTTTCCACTATTGCCCCTGCAGTGCGCCTACTCTCCCCATGCCTTCTATTGTTCCTCTCCTTCCAAAGCTCCCAAACAATCAAAGATGGCAGGATTCCTGAGATGTAAGCACTCAGGCTGTTACAGCTTGCCGAACTCTACCACAGAGAGACTCGACTTCTGACATCCTGGTAGGGAACATAAGAGATGTCAAAAAAATGCATTCATTATTAGCTATACTACATCATTTAAGACTCTTAAAACAATCATATAGATATCCTATTTTCCCCTCTCATATCTTTTCTTAATTAAAAACAAATTTTATAATTTTTTTAGAAATAATAATATCATGATTTACCAAAATAATAATGGAATGAGACATATCATCATTTTCAGTTGTAAGTACAACAACAATAATTTCATCAATTTTAAAGAAATAAAAAAAGGCCTACCCAGTGCATGAGGCTCCTGCCATTGCGGGGTCTGGAGAGGGTCATAATGTACACAACTTACCCCTATTATCTCAGAGAGGCTGTTTCCAGACTCGAACCCGTGATCACTTGGTCATAATGGAGCAACCTTTACCGGTGCACCAAGGCCCGCCCTCAAAGAAATATCAAACCAAAACAGAAAAATATTTCCCTATTTTTTTTTTCAAATTTTTGTAATTTTTCAAAATAATTTTAAAATCAAGAAATTAAAATAATTAACCTTTGGACAGAAAGGACCCCTTGACTCCTTGAGGCCGTAGATCGGACAACAGTGTCCAACATATGTAAAATTGACCTCTAAACACAGAGTATTATCCCTATTTTTTCACAATCAAAATTTTCCAAAAAATAAAAAAATATTTTAAAAATAGAAAATGAATTCCGGTGCCGTGAAGTCATAGATCGGGATACAATGTATAAGATATAAAAATTTGAATGCCAACCACCAACTATTCACATCTTTTCTTTTTTGCAAAAATTAGTTTTTGGGAGAAGTGATATACCTCCAAGTTTGAATCTTGCACAAATCTTCCAATAACGCAACAAATCGTCGCTTCCACTGCATTCCTCTACTGCCCAAGCACTGGTTTCAACCTTGTACGATAGTGATTTGGCCAAAAAAGCAAGAAAACAGTATTTTCCAAGGGCCTGTGGTGAAACCAGGCCAAAGTGTCACGAAATGGGTCGAAATTATGACCCATTTTGTGCGAAACATGGTATTTAAAGTATGTGCCATGAACAATTTCAACTGGAATTTCAGCGAAGATAAAAGACTGAAATTTCGGTCGAAACATTGAAATCCTAAGGTACATAGTTGTCATGGCTTCTATGTGACCCAAGGCGTTGGCGGGGGCCTGGAAGCAAGACAAAACCAACAAGGAGTCCGGACTAAGTACCGCTAACCCGAATGAATTGATGACCGCTATCGACGATGGCTATTCTCACTAACCGGATACGCTACGAAACTGTTGACTTCAATGCCTTAGTGCTTTGCTTCTTCTTCTGTGTGTTATCCTTTGCTTTGCTCGTCTTTCCATCCTTTCATTCCTTCCCCACCCCTCTCAACTAATTACGCCTTTGTAACATCATCACCAACAACACTCCAAGCCTGCTTGTAGAAGTGAGCTGTATACCCATCCAGGCCAGGAGCCTTGTTGCCCTTCAAAGAGAACATAGCTTGTCTCACCTCTTCAGGGGTCACCTCTTGGATCAGATCAAGAGCTTGCTGATCATCTAACTTCCTTTCAAAGTTAATAAAATTTGCCACATCTGCACTCAAAGGAGGTAAATCTTAAGAACCCACAGGCGTCCAAGGCGCCTGGATGCCTAGGCGTCGCCTAGAACTATGCTAAGGTATCACAAGCTGTTTCGTTTCCACAGTCTGCGAAACTGACACATTATTTCATGAAATTTGGTGAAATTTCGCGAAACTGTGTACCATGTGAATTACACTGTTGCTGCCTGAATAGTTCATCTGATCTACAAGCCTTTAGAGTGATGAAAGAGGTGAATCTACAGTGTTACATTTTTCAATTCTCAGGCTTTGCAGTGATTAGCAATTCTATGGTTCATCAGTGATGCCAAACTTGAGAGAATCTGCTAAAAAAAGAAAGAAAACCATCCGACCTCTTGCTTAGAGGTGCTCAGATCTAGTCACAGGGTGAGGGGCATTATTTTAGGGGATAATACAATTCTTTCCAGATGCATTTCACCTGTCAGAGGTGCTCTGTTTTTTTATGGAAGAGGCAACTAATCTTAAATGCCTAATGTTATCTATAATATTGGCCTCATTATGATCCCTTTCCTAAAATATCCTAACCTCTATAAGAAAGAGAGAGAGAGAATATCCGGCTTCACATTAAAAGTGCCTACTTGCAAAACTTAACAGTTTTAGTCATGAACTTGTTTGCACTCGACTTCTAAGGTTATATCTCTTTCTTCATCTCCAGCACTTCCATGTTATAATCGGTGAATTGTTTCAGTATCTTTATTGATGGATGATATGAGCCTGAAGCCTCCGAGTTATTTTTATCACTGTATCAAGCTGGTTTGTCAACCAAGTGACCAACTTGGATTTTATGTTACCATTAACTTTTCTATTTCTTAGCGCCCCCTAACCTTTTATCACTCGGTTAACGCCACCTTTTATGCACCACTCAGGGACAGAGAAGCTTATTCATGTTGGGTGTTTGGTCCAGGAGGCCTAGAAGTTGAACCCAAGCCATCCATTAAGGAATTTCAGGTGTGCCTGTGATGCATTAGCAATCTATTGGTTTAATAAAACCAATCCAATTTGGAAACCTAGGCCCAAGATTATTAAGTCAAAGTAATGTAGCCTAGGTGAAATAAATCTCACTTAGGACCAGGTTCTGTTTTAGGGTTGGCCGAATGGGCAGTTTAGGGTAACTAGGGCAAAATTAGGGTTAGGAATGGGAGATTGAGTTAGGGTTTTATTGGGTAATGGTCTGCTGAATTTTAGGAGTCTATTAGAATAGGTTTTAATGAGGTTTGAATAAGAAATAGAAATTCAGAAATATTAGGGTTAGGGTTTTGGGTTTCCAGATTTAGGATCTAAGCTGAAACTAGGGTTAGGAACAGATTTAGGGGCTGGGCTTTAGGTCGAGTTTTCCTAGCAGAGAGGGGGTGGTTCGGCTGGACTTTGGTGGGGTTTTGATGGCTGGTTAGGCCTAGGCAGATCTTAGGGTTTCTGGGTTTTTATGTTGAGGGAGGGAATTAGGGTTTGTAGTGGATAGGTGAGGCTGCAACCGAGATCGAGTGGGAGGGTTACTGTGATGGACCTGTGGTTAGGTTTTGAGTGTAATCTGATGAGGGAATAGGGCTGTGATGAATGTAGATGAAGCTAGGGTTTGGGGAAGTCGATTAGGTTAGATGGAAGTAAGAAGAAGAGATGATAAAGTTGCAGGAAATTGTAACTCTTACTGGAATTGCAGAATTTCAGCAGCAGCAACCTTGAAGAACTTGAAGGAAGAAGATGACGAACCTCCCGATCTGCAAGATGCAAGGAGTCGCCGGATTACTCCAGCCCTAGCCCTTGATATTACTCACAAGGGGCCTTGATATGACACACAAGACAGAGAAGCAGCAGCAGTCATGGCGGCAGCAGCAAGAAGAAACAAAATTTCAAACATAATAGGTGGGGGAGCCTCCCACGATTCTACTATTTATAATAATAAAGGGGGGCCTAAAGGCCTTACAAATAATCAATCTAAAGCAATCCTAATCAGATTAGGAGTTGGGATTCCTAATCTGAATCCTAATTATAAAACATAGAATAGACTTATACTCTAAATAGGAGTATAAGTGTAAACAACTAAAACAAATAAAATAAAATACTAATCCCTCTAAAATCGTGGAGGGGAACTAAGAAGATAAACCATGAAAAAGACTGTTTTAACCTTAGGCTAAAAGAACAAACAAATAAAAAGGCTCCAACGAAAAAATCAAAGAACAGCCAAATTAATCATGGTTTCGGCTTCTGCATCACAAAGTGGTTCAGCTTCAAATCCAACCCCTTATCTTCTGGGTCCTTTCAAAAAAGTCACGTGGGAGGGAGTGGCTCTCCACTGTTTATTTCTCTTAAGTAAGTGGATCCAATCAAAAAGTCTGCCATGGGTTACTGTCTAAGTCAGTGAAGAGTGTCATTTAGGTATGATACGTGAGTTCCCTACATTTTGGAGGGGTTTAGTTGGGCTCTAGTCGAGTAGTTGTCAAGTCACTTTAGACATGACTAAAAACAATTAGGCCAGCTAACTCTCTCTCTCTCTCTCTCTCTCTCTCCCTTCACTATCTTATATAAACTCTTAGCAATCTGTTTTCATTTGTTTGTATCACTTTGTGTCGTGTCTAGAATCTAGATCTGAAACTTTTTGCAGGTTCTGTTTGTTCAAGAACTAGAGTCAGGTTAGATTTTATCATCTTTTCTCTAAAACCTTCTGCAATTCGCTTGTCTTTATCTGTTAAACTCTTCCTTTGATTCTGTCAACCTGACACAATTCTGGACAATCTGATTTAGCTGTTGAATCTCTCTATTGAGTTCTCCGTAATTTCTGGAGATGAATTCTGGGTTCATAAATTTATCTTCAAGTCTGATTCAGATTCATTCCTTTATTTAGCTCATCACCCGCAAGCTACAAACTGGATCTCCTGATGGCCTGCTGTCTCAGCTTGATTGTGATTGCTCATATTGGCCAAATCTGGAATATTGAACGAGGGATTGTAAAATCCATAAATCTTGTATGAGTTGGGGAGCTCCTTTAGTTTCAGTTGTAATCGGAATCATATAAAGTTGTTGCAACCATTTATAGTAGTAAGAAAATGTCTTGTAGTGAAATTCTATATCTATGGTTGTGATGTTTGGAACTTTGTGCTAGTGGTACTATTTAAGAAATTTCCAAACAATATCTGTGTTCATTGAACAATGTGAGTGATGCAGTTGCTCTACTTTGGTTGGACAATCATGAACCACTTTGGAAGCCCAAACCAAGGAGTGGTCCTAAACCAGTTTTCTGGTCTGGCAAGGGTTGGTAGGCTACAACATAGGAGATTTATTTACATGTAATCATTATTTTATTCTCTTTATTTTTGAAGGTTGGGTAGATTAAGTAGGGGGATAGTTTCCATATTTTAATATCCTTGTTTTAGAGTAGTTTCTATTTCTTGTTGGAGTTTTACTTATTTATTGGCATGTAGCACAATGGATTTTTAGAATGAATTGAATAGAAGTTTTGAGTTGTTTATTAAGAGTGTGTGGCGAGTTGCAGATTTGGCCAACAGTACCTTTTCCACTCCTCCATTCTTTGCTGCCATCTCTGTCTCTCTCTCTCTCTTCTTCTTTCCTATTTTCCCTTTTCACATACCCTGTTCTGGCGCACAACAATATCCTTCGATTGTGAACTGATCTCCTGCACCCCTTCTTCTTTCCTCCCATCGTCTAGGCGTATGACTGCTGGCTTTAGGCGACTTTAAGCTCTGAATCTCAGACCCAAAATCTTTCCTTGTGATGAAACACCAAACTGAAACCAAACCTGGTTTCTATTCTATCAACAATAATTATGCAGCCTTATCCCAACTAAATGGGGTCGGCTACATGGATCCTTGCCCTCCAATCAGCTCTATTCGAGGTCATACTTGATACAGTGCCTAAGCTATGCATGTCTTTCCTCACCATGTCTCCTAAGGTCATTTTAGGTCTGCCCTAGGTTCTTTTAGTTCCTTCAATTTGAATCAAATCACTCCTTTGTATTGGGGTATCCAAAGGCCTCAATTGAACATGGCCATGGCCCACCCTAAACGACCTTCTCATAGCTTATCATGTATCGGAGCTACTCCCAAATCAGCTATAATATGATAATTCCTTATTTTATCCTTGCCACTCATCCATCTCAACATTGTCATCTCTGCTACACTGAGTTTATCTATACAATGCTTCTTAACTGCCCAACATTCCGCACCATACATCATAGCTGGTCGTAATAACTATCCTATAAAATTTTCCTTTAAATTTTAAAGGAATACACCCATCACACAACACTCCGGACGCACCTCTCCACTTCATCCATCCTATTTTAATTCTCTGTGAAACATCATCCTCTACATCACCTTCCGTATTTATGGTTGAGCCCCGATACCTAAAATAATCACTTTGCGGAATCTCGCTCTTATCAATTTTCACCACTTCATTATCCGTCCTAGTGTAACAAAAGTTGCACATTATATACTTCGTCTTCGTTCTACTTATCTTAAAACTTTTTGATTCCAAGGTTGACCTTTGTAACTCCAACTTGCCGTTAATCCATGCTTTAGTCTCATCCACCAAAACAATATCATCAGCAAAAAGCATATACTAAGGAACCTCATCTTGAATGTTTCTGGTTAAATTATCGATGATAAACGCAAACAAATAAGGGCTTAAAGCTGATCCTCGATGTAATCCAATTGTCAGTGGAAATTCACTACCTTGACCCCTCACAGTTCTTACACTTGTAATTGCACCGTCATACATATCTTTAATTATGTCCAAATATTTACTTGAAACTCTCTTCTCTAGTACTTGCGAGATAAACTCTCCCTCTATCATAAGCTTTTTCTAGGTAAATAAAGAGCATATGGAGATCCTTCTTGCAATCTCTAAATCTTTCCATGAGTCTCCTAAGCAAGTAGGTAGCTTCTGTCGTGGATCTTCCTTGCATAAAACCAAATTGGTTCTCCATAATAGTAGTTTCTTGTCTAGGGTGAGTTTCAATCACCCTCTCCATAATTTCATAGTATGACACATTAGTTTTGTGCCTTTATAATTATTGTAGCTCCAAATATCACCTTTACTTTTGTAAATCGGAACCACGATGCTTCTCCTTTTATCTGGCATTTTCCTTGAGCTCATAATCTTATTAAACAACTTGGTTAGCCAAGATAACCCTTTGATTCCTAAGCTCTTCCACATTATTATTGGAATCTCATCTTGGCCTTGTGTCTTGCCTACTATCATCCTCCTTAAAGCTTCTTTTACTTCAAACACCCTAATTTTCGTATATATCTATGACATGTGGTGTCTTGATAGGTAATGCAGTCTTCCGGAACACTATTACTCGAAGTGTCTTTATTTAGTAGACTGCAAAAATAACCTTATCATCTCTTGTTAATGGCATCATCCCTTATTAGTACTTTACCATCTTCACTTTTAATACATCTAACATGGTCAAGATCTCTATTCTTATTTTCCCTCACTATAACTATCTTATAGATAGCTTTTCCTATTCCTTTGTGCTCAGATTGTTATAAGATCTTTATATTTCTTCGCCCTTGCTTTTTTCCCACAATCTTCTTAGCTTTTTTCTGCAAAATTGTATCTTACTACTTAAATCCAATCCAACTTGGGGTGCATAAGTGTTAATTATGTTGACAACTACTTTCTCCAACACAAGTTTGATGGATATAATCCTATCTCTGAATCTTTTAACATCCATCACATCATTCTTTAAATCTTTATCCACTATTATGCCTACTCCACTTCTATTACTTTTATCCCTCATAAACCAAAGTTTAAAGTCGTCCAACTCCTTAGCTTTTTTACCCTTCCCTCTAGTCTCTTGAATACAAGCTATGTTAGTCCTTCTTCTCCTCATAACATCTATCAATTCTAGACTCTTCTTACTTGTTAAAAATCCAATGTTCCAAGATGTTAATCTAATCTTACGCTTTTGGATTAGCTTCTTTATCTGCACTCGTCCACTGTGCGAGAAACCTTGCCTACTTGACACCGTATCCGGGCACCAATGCGGTGCGTCGCTTAGAGGGGATGCTCTATCTAACTCTTGCTCACTTTTCAGTTTTAGCTACACCCAGGTTATACTGTAGCGCGTCACTTATTTTGTTGGGGAACACCCTGGCATATCGTTATAATATAAGGTCGGGCTTCATAGGGTTGTGCATTGCGACTCAAATGCCAAAGTCTGGGTTAGATTGAGCTTGCCGTGTGGGAGTTCTCATCACAAGTCTCCCCTATTCCGCTGGTTTCTGTTGGTGTTCGAAGGTTGAAGATAAGTCCTCCTTCCCTTCACGTTATTATCTTTTTTAAGTTGCTTTCCGAAACTGCCCTCCCGTACTTCATTAATTCTGTTTGTCCTTATTTTATTTCTTATTCCTAGATTACCCCTTCCTCTCCAATACGTTACACCCCACTTACTCTTTCTCTTCTCTTTAGTTTGAAGTCCAATCAATTACAGTATTGCGACTATTGGTAGTTTGCTTCTATAAAGTACTTGGTTGTCATTGAAATTACATATTTGCCACTGCCATTGCATTTTGGACCTCTTAACAGCTTGGGTGGGCCCATAGCGGACCTAATAGGGTATTCCTTGACCTAGATTCCGCACGAGGCTCGCTCAAGTTCTCGTACGAGAACCATTCTCGTAAGGGCCTGAGCCGCACAGATGGAATCCAAGAGTGGGACCCACCTCTCTTGGATTCCATCTGTGTGGCTCAGGCCAATACGAGAATGGTTCTCATACAAGAACCTGAGCTGCACTCATTCTGCACCACCCAGACTCCATTCCTCCCAACCACATCTGTATTCATTTCCTCTTGTACTGACCTGATGCCAAGTTGAATACCTTCTGGTCTTATGAAATACCGTACTTCTGGTTCTGACCTCTACTGATAAAGGAAGGAAAGAAAATAAAGTACATGGTTGTAAAAGAGGGTAGCTTCGGAGTGTCTACATCCTGGGTTTCCATAACCAGAAGGGCAGGGATATCATCAGAAAAATAAATTATAAGTTGCATTTTTGGATTTTGTATAAATTAGTTTCAATAACTTGAGTGTGGGTGATTTTTACTTTTTCCTTGCATAAGTTGAGGTCGAGGATGTCAATTTAAATTCAAGAAGGAAAGTTTAGTGTTCTAGGGTATTTATCAAAAAAATTATGGAGCAACCATTTGGAATCTCTGAAACCAGACAGACCCTTGTAATTTTCCCTGACTATAGTAATGCTAAAATTTTTATAATACATTATAGAGTGGAGCTATTGCAGTCCTAAATGATAAAGTAGGAGGGTACCTATTGCTTTTTATTGCAGTACTCAGAATGAAAGAATTAGACAAATATTCCAGTATTAGCAGCCTAGACAAAAGGATGTGTGCTTTTTTTCTTGCGTACAATTGGATTTTCAACTTGTAGTAGTCTAAGGAGCTAGATAGAACTGTTCCACAGCAAAATTGGATACGCCTCATAATAAATAAATAAATAAATAAGATATACTTCCAATTTTATATATATCTATATACTTCTTTTACGTCATGCGGACGTGATTTCTCAATTCTTATTCTTCTATCCAGATCTTTCTTTGTCAGATAAAATTTTTGGAAATTTTAGACTCCAGCTATAAACCAATATGTATATTTAAAATATTGGGTTTTCTCAGTCATTCCCTTTTTTTACCATAATTCCTGAAGTTTTCCAGTATGCATTTCTTCTAGATTCCCAAAATGGGTTAAGAATATGGGTTAGGTTGATCCCAAAGGAAGAAAAGATTATTAACCTCGTTATAGCAACCAAGACTAACCAAAATTTCTGAAAATTTCATTTTCTGGGACCAAATCAAAATGACCACTAAAATGTTTTGGTCTTTCTTGGCCTGGATACTGGATATTTATGGATCCATTTCTTGCCACCTACACCTCTATTTACTAGCTATAATTTTTCCCCCTTCTCTTCCTATCATTATTGTTCTGTTTGCTTTACAGCTCATACATAGAGTACATTGTTACACATATATACGTTTCACCAAAGTTTCCACATGGCAAGGTTTCATAGGACTATCTCAAATGACTGGCTACAATGGTTTGCAAGTTGAGAATCCTTACCATGGACTCCTTTAACATGAAGAAACTCTAAATGGAAAGTACAAGATCCTTGTAACTATATTGGTCTTGCATTTCTTCCCCTATAATTATTTAGAACTGATCCCTTCACTATTACTAAATATGGTTTACATTCTTATGCTAATTTGGCATGACCTATGCATTATCTGTTCAGAGAGATAAGAGAGACTCATCAGGGGAAAACATGACATTAACAGCTACAAGCAGAGCTTTGTCTTTTGACACCAGAAGCCTGACTTGAAAGTAGCCTTAAAAATTCACACCAGTTTTAATACCACAGAAGACATTAAAGAACTAAGATTCTTGAATGCTGACAGAACCTGAGCATAGTTATGATCTTGTTTTGCAGAGCTCTTGGACAAAACGGGCAGTAGAAGTTGACAGTCCACAACCTATGTCACCATGGGACCAAAAAGCTGATCCTCCTGATAGCACCTGTGCCCAGGTTATTCATCTGAAGACTGAAGCATTAGGCAATGAATGGGTTCCTGTGCATGCAGCAAGAAAATACAAAGAACAAGATGAGCAACTTGGTATGTGCTTTAAAAAACTACAAATTAAAAAAAAAAAAAGAAGGGAAATCTTGCATACAGATGATTAGTTGCTTTGCAGTGTACTAATCCATGCTGCAACCCATTGTTTTCCATTCTTCAGACACTGTTGCAATGGGCAAAGATTTGGAGATTGGAGTACCTAGAAATTCAGGTTTACAACTTGAATTTCCAAGTGAGAAAATCTCTATCAATTTTGCCCACACTAAGCAGGAGATATTGCCTGAACTAGACCGCAAGGAAGATGATGAGAAAATAGGCAAGGGACTACAACTGAACAACGAGAAGCCAATAGGCGAAATGAGGGCCCAAGCTGCTAAATTAATAGCTACGGTTGCCAACAGTACCAATCATCAGGTGGAAACAGGAGTTTCTGAAGTTCCCAATGCCCCTTCCAAGATCCCAGATGTCAGAGATAAGACTGTATCTGACAGGGCAGAACTACCATCCCTTGAACTGAGTTTAAAGAGGTTGAGACGAGTTGGAGATGTTGGAACTGCCACTCTTGATGAACGCAATGTTTTAAGACATTCAGACCTTTCAGCCTTCTCAAGGTATGAATGAAACTTGTAGGCCTATAATACTTTCAATTTTCATGTTGTCAGCTTCAGAACCAGCTGAGCTTTCATATGTTCTCTATCACTGTGCAGGTACAACACTGCTTCAACTACAAATCAGGCTACCACTGGAAACATAGGAAGCTGCTCTCCTCTTGGTAATAGTTCAGAAGCACTGAAGACAGAATCGATGCACAATTTTCTCTCACATTCAAATGGAACCCCTCCAAATCAACAATCCAGTAGTAACAATAATGACATGGGTTCCACAACTAAAAATGCTTTCACCAAGCCAGCACTTCTCAATGACAAGTGTGCGTCCATTTCTTCAGCCAAATCTCTGCATCCCTCTGCCTTCCAACCTGTGCAGAATGGTCGCATATGTCCATCTCAGCAAATCATATCCAAGAAGGCTAATGATGGAGAAGCTGCCACAGTCCAGACACAACCAAAAGGCTCAAATAAACAGGTTCCAGTCCAGCATCACCATTATCACTACCACCACCATCATCACCATCACCATAATCCGCAGCAACAGCAACCACCACCAGATCATGACGATTGTTCATTGAAAAATGTGGCAGCAGCTGCTCCGCAGTGTGGGTCATCGAATGTGTTTGGTGGGCTTATGGAAGGTAATACTGGTAACTGTAGCCTGAATGGTAGTGCCTCAGGAAGTAACTATGGGAGCAATGGGCAGAATGGAAGTAGCACTGCCATGAACACTGGAGGAATGAACATGGAAAGCGACAATGGGATAACTGGAAGAAGTGGAGCTGGCAGCGGCAGTGGGAGTGGTGGTGGGAGTGGAGTCGATCAAAACCGGTTTGCACAAAGAGTTGCTGTATTGACCAAGTTCCGTCAGAAGAGGAAAGAGAGATGCTTTGAGAAGAAGGTAACCAACTTCAGTTGTTTTTGTGCCTTTATGTATGTCCCTGGGACCAAATATAGCTAATAAACTCAGTACCAATTCTGTACACTGGCGGAAAGGTCTGCGGCTCAGCTTGTTAGCCTTTAGAGTGGAAGAAGAAGAAGAGAAGAGACTTCAAGAGAGCAGCCACGGTTTTGGTTTTATGTGTTGTGTCTCAAAACAAGAGACTAACAGCTTATATTGAAAAGAATATATAATTACACATAGGCCCTTGGCCTCATACAAATGACACAAAGAATACATAAAAAAGGGGTTATGTACATATATACCCCTGATACAGCTATTCTTAACACTCCCCCTTAAGCTGGGTGGTATATGTCGTACATACCCAGCTTGTCTAACATAAAACTAAAGTGATGAGAGCTAAGTCCTTTGGTGAAGATGGCTGCCACTTGTTCATTTGTCTTCACAAAAAGAGTACAAATAGTCTTAGAGTCTATCTTCTCCTTGATGAAGTATCTGTCAGCCTCAACATGCTTTGTCCTGTCATGTTGAACTGGGTTATGAGCAATACTTATGGCCGCCTTGTTATCGCAATATAGACTCATAGGTTCAGTCGTCTCAAATCCCAATTCTTGAACAAGTTTCTTCAACCACAAGATTTCGCACACACGAGCCATGGCTCTAAACTCTGCTTCAGCACTTGACCTAGCTACCACAGGTTGCTTCTTACTTCTCCAGGTGACTAAATTTCCCCCAACAAAGGTACAGTATCCAGAGGTGGATCTTCTATCAGAAATAGACCCGGCCCAATCAGCATCTATATATATTTCAATTCTTAAGTGACCATTCCTAGAGAAGAGAAGGCCTTTTCCAGGGCATGACTTCAAATACCTGAGGATCCTATAAACTGCATCAAGATGTCCCATCTTGGGTGCATGCATAAACTGACTCACCACTCCAACAGCGTAGGTGATGTCAGGCCGGGTGAGGGAGAGATAGATTAGCTTACCTATTAATCTCTGATACTTTTCCACATCCACAAGAGGTTCACCACAATCTTCTCCTAGTTTGTGGTTCTGCTCAATAGGGGAGGAGATTGGTTTGCACCCTAAGTAGCTTGTCTCTGTAAGTAGATCAAGAACAAACTTCCTTTGGCAAACATTTATCCCTTGCTTGGATCTTGAAACTTCAATCCCCAGAAAATACTTTAATGGACCGAGATCTTTGATCTCAAACTGCCGAGCCAAATAAAGCTTAAGCTTTGAGATTTCAGCTTCACTGTTTCCCGTGACCACAATGTCATCAACATAAACAATGAGAGCCGTAATAGTATTGCCCTTCCTTTGTATAAACAATGTGTGATCAGCTTGACTTTGAGTATATCCATTTTCCAGGAGGGCTTGTCTGAACCTCTCAAACCAAGCCTTAGGAGACTGTTTGAGTCCATAGAGAGCCTTCCTAAGACGACACACTTTCCCATTGTCATCAGGATGCTTGAACCCAGGAGGAGAGTGCATATATACCTCTTCTTCTAGGTCACTATGTAAGAATGCATTCTTTACATCAAGCTGGTACAATGGCCAATCAAGGTTTGCAGCCATTGAGAGAAGTACACGAATGGAGTTATGCTTGGCTACCGGAGCAAAGGTTTCCTGATAGTCAATGCCATACACCTGTGTATAACCCTTGGTGACAAGTCTTGCCTTATACCTCTCCACAATACCATCAGACTTGAACTTGACTGTGAATACCCATCTGCATCCAACAGGGATTCTCCCTTTAGGGAGTTCAACAAGGTCTCAAGTGATTCTTCTCAAGAGCCAACATCTCTGTATTCATTGCTTCTCTCCATTGTGGATCTACCATAGCCTTTGCTACATTCTTGGGAATAGATATGGATAACATAGCTACAGTGAAGGCTATACCTGTAGGGGAGATAGAATCATAGGAAACAAACTTGGCAATGGGATCAGTACATGCCCGAGTTCCCTTGCGGTGAGCAATAGGAAGATCTAAGTCTGAGGATGTAGAAGTAGAGGGAGGTATACCTATCTCGATGGATGAAGGCTCAAGATGAGGAGACGAAGAAGGATTTTGGCAAGTCTTCTTTATAGGAAGCCATGAAGAGGGATTTCTCCTGTCCTTCGTATACACCAGTAGCTCCCCCTGTTCTCTGTTCACCTATGCACTAAGAGGCTCCCCCTCAACAACAGTATCCACAGAAGGTTCCCCCTCAATAACAGTATCCACATTCTTTCCCTTGTCAATCTGAAAAGGGGAAATAGGGACAGGAGAGGAGAAAGGAAATGAAACAAACTCGGGAACCTCTTCACCCTCAATACCACCACCAAAAGATGAACACTCCCCCTAAAGAGGTGACTGAAAATACGGTATGGTTTCAAAGAAATGGACATCTCTGGAGAGAAGCCACCAACGATACAAGGATGATAGCATTTATACCCTTTAGAGGTGGAGGAATATCCAAGAAAGATGCACTTTAGAGCCTTAGGATCCAATTTAGTGCGGGCAGATTTGCTAATATGTACATAGCAAATACAGCCAAACACCCTTGGAGGAAGAGAAAAGGAAGAAGACTGTGAGGGTAAGACATCAAGAGGAACCTTAAAGTTCAAGACACTAGACGGCATGTGATTAATAAGAAAGACAGCAGTGAGTAGAGTATCAAACCAAAAAGTTTTTGGAACATGCATGGTAAACCAAAGGGATCTAGCCACTTCAAGGAGATGGCTATTTTTTCTTTCAGCCACCCCATTTTGTTGTGGGGTATCAACACAGGCCACCTGATGAATAATGCCATGGTCAGAAAAAAAGGTTTCCAAACCACTATACATATACTCCCCACCTTTATCAAAACAAACAATTTGGATCCGAGTTTGAAATTGGGTATACACTAACTTATAAAAAATTTTAAATGCAACATAGACATCACTCTTGTGTTTCAAAAGGTAAACCCAAGTAACCCGATAATAGTCATCAATGAAAGAAACAAAGTAGTGGAAGCCACGCAAAGAGGTAACCGGGGAAGGCCCCCAAACATCAGTATGGATAAAATGAAAAGGTGAAGTAGATCTATTACCATTAGATGCATAAACTGTTTTACAACTTTTGGCAAATAGACAAGGTTCACAATTAAAAACATGAGTGACAGAAAAAGAAGTAAATAAATGTGGCAACAATTTCCTCATAACAGAAAAAGAAGGGTGCCCCAAACGACGATGCCAAAGCAAAATATCCTTTTGAGTACGTCCACCTTCTTGCCCACAAACATAGGACTGAGCTTGCACAACAGGGGAAGCACCAGTCTCCAAAACATACAAGCCGTTAGTTTCACGACCACTGCTAATCACCCTCCTCGTCATCAAATCCTAAAAAAGACAATGGGTAGGAAAGAAGGTGACAAAGCAATTCAAAGATTTAGTCAATTGGCTAACTGAAAGAGGGTTAGTGGCAAAGTTAAGAAGATGAAAGACAGACTTCAAGGGTAAAAGTGGTGTAACCTGAATATTTCCCTTACCAGAAATGGAAGAGAAGGAACAATCAACAATTTTTACCTTATCTTTCCCAGAACAAACAGAATAGGAATTATACAGTTGAGACCTACCAGTCATATGATCCTTGGCATCTGAGTCAATGACCCAAGGTGTGGTGTCGGAGGAGGAAGAGGCTTGTAGTGCAGTGGAAGTAGGAGTAGCAGAGGAACCATCCAGGTGGGCCACAATCCGGCGAAATGCAGCAATGTCTTTGGAAAGAGAGGATGGATCATATTCAATGACTCCAACATGAGCCTTAGGCCCCTTCTTCCGCTGTCCCTTTAGTCCCCCAGAGGAACTAGAAGGGGGCTTCTCATGGAGATCCCAACAAAAGTCCTTTGTATGCCCGGATTTGCCACAATGGTCATATAAGAATCGGCCCTTCGTAGCTCCCTTATCATCTCCCTTAGCAGCCCCCTTATCAGCTCCCTTAGTGGAGTCCTGAGGGGTGGAAGAAACAAGAGCAGAGTGCTTAACAGTGGGAGTAGTCCCCATGGCACCCCTACGGGTCTCTTCACTCTGTAGATATCCACACACCTCCTCCAGTGAGGGAAGACTTGGTCGGCCAAGGATTTGTACCCTAAGAGGGTCAAAGTCAGAATTAAGGCCGCCAAGGAGAAATAAGACCCTCTCTTTCTGAAACAGCCGGTGTACCTTGACCTCATCATCAGGACACAACTGAAGATCTCTATAGTGATCATACTCCTCCCACAGGCCCACAACAAGACTATAGTAGTCAGAGATGCTTCTATCACCCTGGCGCAGGCTAACAATCTGTTGGAGAAGTTGGTACACCTTTGTAGAGTCCCCAACCCGATCAAAGATATGGGCCACACTGTCCCAAATGTCTTTGGCAGTCTCCTTGCCCATAAACCTTCTTCCAATCTCAGGCTTCATTGAGAAAAGAAGCCAAGCCATCACAAGAGAATTCTCAGTGTCCCATTTGGAGTACCCTTGCTCGGTAGGAAGGAGGGCCTTGATGCTACTATATATGTACCCCATCTTCCCCCTACACCGAAGAATCAGTTTCATGGATCGGGACCAATCCAAATAGTTGTGGTTCTCAAGCTTGGCAATAGGAAGTTGGATATTGGGGCTCTCAAAGGAAGAAGGGAGAGATGGAGTTGTTTCCACAAGGGGCAAGGGTGTCTCGACATTTTTCTCACCCATATTTGATCTCAAATCACCTACTTAAAAGGAGGAAACAACAGCACTTCAAGCAAACAGGTTTGTCCCAAAACAGTAGGCACAAAAAACAGGGCAAACAATAGCCAAAAAGGCTAGAAACACTTGTAGATCTTCAGAAAATACTCAAATAGCAGCGGAATAAAGATGAGTAATGCTCCTTACCCAAAAACGATGCAAATGGACCATAAAAAATGGCCAAACAGGGCTCTATTGAAGAGCAGGTGCCTAACAAGAACTCTAGCTGGTGGAAATTCTGGGCAGAACAGCCAAACCAAGATGCAATGGGAATGAATGGGTGCTTGCAGAAGGTTAAAGAGAAGCAAAGGAGATCAAAGAGGACCCCCAAACGAAACTAGAGCACTAAGAAGCACTCCATTTGGATTCCAAACGAGAGAGAAACAAGCTGGAGAAGATGACCTAACCAGTCCTTCGAACAGCAGCAGAAAACAGGTGAATGAAACCCTTCTTCACACTCCAAACTTCCTTCGAACACTTGCAAACAGTAGGATCAATGCTCTGATACCATGTTAGCTTTTAGAGTGGAAGAAGAAGAAGAGAAGAGACTTCAAGAGAGCAGCCACGGTTTTGGTTTTATGTGTTGTGTCTCAAAACAAGAGACTAACAGCTTATATTGAAAAGAATATATAATTATACACAGGCCCTTGGCCTCATACAAATGACACAAAGAATACATAAAAAAGGGGTTATGTACATATATACCCCTGATACAGCTATTCTTAACAAATCTCTCCCAGAATGAAGACTCATTTTTGTTGAACAAATAGCTTTCTGTGAGGGGTTAGCATACTCAAAAATTGGCCAGACTTGAGAACCTACTCAAAAGAAATATTTGCCTGCATGTATGAACAGTGGATATCAGAACTTAGTAGATTTTATAAATATATAAAGGGTAGGGTTAGTGACACAAGCTTGTGTCGCTCACAACCATGCTGTACGGCTGGGATGCATTGCTCGTGCATCCATACAGGATGGGTCCCACTATCAGTTGCTCCCAGCTGTCTCTGAGGGACGGTCTCTTGTCTAGCATTTTCCATAGATAAATTACCTGCCCCTGTATTCAATAAGCTGACTCTTAGAGATTCACGACTACCTGGAATAATGCTACATACAGTTGTTACTACTATCTATTCACCAAGCAGGTACTAATCCAGGTGATCCAGATCTTCAGGGTGACCTAATTGAACATGCAAGTCTTCTATTCTAATTCATTGTGAAAGAGTTGATGGAACTGCCCTTTGCTCGTCTTTTCAGGTCCGCTACCAAAGCAGGAAGAAACTGGCAGAGCAGCGACCTCGTGTTCGTGGACAATTCGTGCGACAGCCAGTGTCCGAACAAACAGACCAGCCGTGATGCAGATATCAGAACCTACCCTTGTGCCTGGTAGTGCATGTGGAATTATGTCCGTGTGATAAGCACTTTCTACATATGTAAAGTGAAACTACTTAGAGTTTGGACTAGGACTTTTGAGCAAAGGGTTACGAGTTGATAGTATGTCAGTCCTTCAAGACCAGACTATTGACGTGATAACAGTCAGACACCTTGAACTGTATTTAATGGTTATGGACTTTCATGACTGCCACTACACAGAAGATATCCACCCTTCAAAAGGGGAGTATTCATTCTGTAAGAACAGTATAAGTTGTCATTCCTTTTGTTGCTGCTGGTTGTGTTTGGACTTGTTTGTCGGCTGTTTCCTAAAGTGCTTTCTTTCCCCTATTCTGGTATCAGACGGAAATGGGCTCTAACTCTGTTTTCTTTTCTTTCCCTTTCAATTTTTGTTTACAGTTTGTTTTGAGACTTGCAAAACAGAAATTGAACCAAGATCAGCATACGATGTTTTAGCCGCTGGGGGAGGAAATAAAAACTGATTTGCAAAGAAATTGGTGTACACCAGAGGATGCTGAAGATGAGGTAACCCTGCAGTCCTTTGGATTGTCTGAAAACTTAGGCAAAAAGGTCTCTGAGCCAGCGGCATAGGCTATACAGGCACACTCTTCTCTCTCTCTCTCTCTCTCTCTCTCTCTCTCCCCAACTTATGAATCCAATCCGCCGCTGATTGGTGTGCTTGCTCATCCCGTCAGCTCAGGGAACAAGCCCAAAATTATTGAACTGTGATTGGAATGTGTCATCAACAAGGGTAGCAAACCGTCACCTCTTTGGGAACAAACGGGCTTTACCCGGGAAACAGTAGAGAAAATCAAGACAGATCAGTGTATTAGACATGAATAAACAAGAAACTGAGGCAAGAAGGCGTTGAGGGAAAAAATGAGAAAGAAACTGACCCCATATGATGCTCATGTTCTGAGAGAACAATTTTGAATTGTCCCCACCAGTGCCAGGGGAGATAAAAGGCTTTTTGTAAGGAGATCAAAAAGAGCAGCCTTTCGTTACGCTTGTTGCTTGTTTGACCATAGCATGAACCATTCTATCAAAGAATTGGGTATCTAGTGCTATCTTTAAGGTCTCTTGGGTGGGTTACTTGTTTGACCATAGCATGAAGCATTCTATCCAAGAATTGGGTATCTAGTGCTACCTTGAAGGTCTATTGGGTGGGTTACTTGACCAAATCTTGGATCCACTTCACAGTACCAATACCCTTTTATTGGTCAGTTTAAGGCAAATTCAGTTTCCTATGTTTGGAGACGAGTGGTGGTGGCACAAGAATGGGCCAAAGCCAATTCAAGGATGACCAAAATTGTCTTTCATGGGTAGGTTTGTGAATAGAAATAGGCTCACAGTACCAGTACCCTTTTATTCACCACTAGCTAACTTGGCCTTTTTTTATGGAAAGCAAAGAGTATACCAGTAGATTCATGAATTAATTCTTCATCATGGGTAAAGGAAGACTTTCCCCAATTTCAAAAGTCAAAGCCGGAGGAGAAAATTCTCTCCGTTCGAGTGGTATCAAAGTTTCTTCTCTTCATAATGTATTTTTGAGTTTTATTCCTTATCCGTTGTCACTATATTTAGTGAAGTAAAATGTTTTACTATTTGTCATTAATTTGGCAGTACATGGGCTCCACGTTCATCTCAATGTTCAAAATTAATTTTGTCCATAGTAAGAAAAGTTGTTCAAACTCTGATTCAAATTTTAGTAAAATTATCAAAATGCCATCAAACGGAGATGAATATAAAATACAAAATGACATCTTTTATAATTTTAACTACTTCCTCTGTTCATTTTAAACTTAAATTCTACCAATGAGATGGTTGCCTGGTTCTTTATCACATGGACTCAACTATGTATTGCCAAGTGACAAATAGTGAAGTGTTATATTTCACTAGGCATTCTGATGAGGAAGAAAACCCCTTTTCAAAAGGAGGGGGGAAGAGATCAAAGCATAATGCTGGACAAATATTTCTATTTTGATACACTAATTTTATTTCTTAATCTCCTTTAAACTATGTTTGGTCCTCCTTAAATATAGAATTCCACCATTACAATGCTCAACTTTTCCAATGTTTTCCATTGGAAACTCTAGCCATCCAAATATGGCCTCAAGTCTCTTTCGTCTTCCATGCTAGTTGGCTCTAGTGTTTGTTTATTTACCTAGAAACTAAAGCAAGTAAAAGCTTTTTCAGTTTTGTTAAACTAACTAAAACTGTAAAGAATTGACCTTTATATGTTCTTCTCCTGTTGCAACTAGAGTACCCTTAATTTAGGCCTGGCTGCCATTTCATCACCAATAATTGAATTCCAATTCAAACATTTAAAGATTTCTTTATCCACCATTGTGGATATTTTTGGGTGATAACTGGTTCTGAAGTTTTCAAATGCTTACAAGGAGGGATAAGGATTTTGGACACATCCATAGTGTTTTGTGGTGTGTATTTCACTCTATCTACATAGTTTGTTGGTCAAATGGCTTTGGGAGTTTAGAGTCTTTGAATGCCAAACAAACTTATTGTAATCATTGAGTGGTATTCAAATTTTCAAATATGCTATGGCAGATCAAGTGGACATAAATAAAAGAGAACTTATTTTTAAATGGCTTTGAAGCTAAAAGATGTTCATTATAAGGTTTTCTGTCTCCATTCTTTGTTTTATGTTCCTAATTATACATTGAAGCCATAAAACAAACCCAGAGATTGTTACCTTGAAGGAACATTCACCATATTTTCATCATAAATCTCTTTAATATATCATTTTGTAAGAACATATATCATTAATCAGCTTGGTCGGAACCATGTCTGTAATTTACGATATCGGTCGCCGGTGATACAGATATGTATGGCCATATCAGATGGTTTTGGGTTGATACTAGATCAAAAAAACTATTTTTCTACTACTACTACTATTATTATTATTATTTTGTTATTTAATAATAATCAAAACATTCCATGAAGATAGGACCACACGTGTACGTTTGTTGTGATATATAATTTTTTTCACATGTCAGTTTAATTTCAAAATTATATGCGGGCACCCCTCATTTGTAAAATTTCTCAGATATCCCCCTATTTTTAGTGTTTTTCTCATAATACCCCTCCTCCAAGGCATGAAGTTACACACTAGCTTTGGAGGGAATCCTCCCCCTTTAATATATGGCCCAACGTTCTCTGTAGGGGAGTGTAGCTTGTGCACGCACGGACGTCAATGAGAGCGTGCAAATTGGCACCATTGAGGAATGGGATTTCTGCCTTTCATGGAGGACAAGGCAGTTATTTCACCTCCTCTATATCTAAGCATGGGCGTCACACTCTCCCATAGAGAACTTTTCTCCTTGATATATTTAGTAGGGATGTAAACGGATCGGATTTGGATCGGATACGATCGGATGTGAGGATATTCCTGGCGTACGATACCTCTAACGGATTCGGATGCGGATCGGATTCGATTTTCGACCATCCGTTTACATATCCGCCTTGTGTAACGACCTTCCTCCCTAGCGGATACAATTCTCTCTCAATCCATATCTCTTAGATCAGATTCTCTTTTCATCATATTAACTTGTTATCTTCAAAACCTAAAATCATTATTTACTTAATTTTTATTATTAAGTATTCGGATTTTTTGGGATTTTAATCGAGTATTCGGTTATTTTCCGGATATCTCTAACGAATACGGATGCCCTCGAATACGGATGCAATCGGATTCGATTTCGGTTATCCATTTACATCCCTAATATTTAGGCATATAGATAGACTACGCTATTGGTTCACATACTTTTAATCTTATCCAAAAGAAGAAAAAAAAACTTTTGAATAGAAAGAGCAAAGAGGTGTGGGAGGGTTAAGTCATGCATTGCACACGTGCGGGAGTTAACGCAGCTACCAGTCCACCACGGCGTGGAAAATTAGTTCGTGACATATCATGGAAGCTTGAAAAGGACACACACAACACTACAATATATTCTCTCTCTCTCTCTCTCTCTCTCTCTCTCTCTCTCAAATATTATAGCTTCTCGTACGTGTTGTCATGTGACTCAGCTCCCAACAAACTTTCTTCAACTTCTTCTCACCTAACCCTTTGAGGAGTCTCTGAGCAAAATCTGAAGTTGAACCCCCACACACACCCTCACCCCAAAATCCAATGGTTCATTCCCAACGACTCCAATGACAACATCTCCTCTGTCCTTGTGTTGACCTGTTGCCCCTTAACAACTTTTCATTGTTTGTTCTTTTCTGCTTTCTGTCTTAGTCTTTCTTTTTTTTATTTCTTTCTTGTTTCATCCTTTCCTTCCTCATCTAGACTAGATTACATGGTATCCATTTGTTTATTAATGCAAAGGAATTCCCTTCTTTTTTTTTTTAATTTAATCCCTTCGCGTAATAACTTAACGGAAAAGGTTCTATGAGCCGTTGAGGTAGGACGAACTAGTACCATTGTATTTCTCTCTCTTCTCACATCAAATGACTTCGTTGCCGTCTTATGTATAATATCATTCTGTCACACTTCATTGGTACATTCCCTTCTGCTACTTGCATAGAGAACCTTCTCTCATAACTTAATTACTCTCTCTCTCTTTCTCTCTCTTATTCATATTAAGAAAAGGTAGAGACCTCTCTCAATCTTTACCCGTTCCTCGGTCTTCCCATCATATAACGTTAACCCAATGAGTGCCACTTCTTGCGTGTTATAGAGCAATAGTCTTTCATCGATGTGTTTAGGTTGTTAGTGTCTTCATGTACTTAAAGATTTTTTTTTTGGGGGTGAATATGTACTTTAAGAAATTCTTTTCATCTAATGGATTATCATTTTAGGATCAACCATTCAACATAGTATCAAAACTCATGATTCCTTGATTTTTTTTCTCTTACATTATTTCTTCACGTGTATATCAGCATCTCATTTCATCTACATGTGAGGAAATGTTAGGAGTTAGAGTTATGGACTGAGTTTCCCTCCACCCACGGTGAATTGGATTCCATTCACCGCAGGACGAGAGAGGGCGGGAAAGGGTATTGGGAGGTTATTTTGGAACATACTAAAACCCTAAGAGGGGTTTGTGAACCCTAGGATGGTGGGTGAACTATCCTCTGGGTGGAGGAAAACTTTGTCTTAGAGTTATAGTCTTACATTGGTTTGTTCAAGTCCTTAATATCTTTATGGGAAGAAGAACTTTGTTGGGTCGAATAGCCCCTACACCAGCACAGGGGCCAATGGGGGAGGGCATAGGGACATCAACAAGGGAATTCTTCATTTTACAAGAGGCAAAATGATCATTTTAGAGGGCTATGTTTAGACGTAGGAACCACGCGACCAAGGAGCACTCTTTTTCCCTCTCTTTATATACTTGGAAGAGTTCTTTATAGCCTTGATATTTTAGATTGAAACTTCCAATACCACAAAAAATTAAAAAAAGAGAGAATCTAGACGAGGAAAATCTTCATTTGGTTGATGAACTGGGGTTGAAATGTTGAATATTCCACAATTAATGTTTAGGTTGTAATATACTACGAGGTGATGGCAGAGCTTTTGGTTGGGTCTCCCGATCCAGGCATAGCCCTAGATATTAGGGAAGATAGAGTTTACATGGACTTTGGTCAATTACCCAGTGTGCATCGCCACCAATTAATTAATTATAGGGAAAAAGATCTCTACTTGGTGTTATTTCCTACATCCTCTTACAGGGTACAGTGAAATGACGCCTCTGTCGCCCTGGGTAGATATCCATACATGTTCACCCATTTACCCAGACGCTTCTGTAGAGACCATGCGACCAAGTAGAGATCTCTTGCCCTTAATTATATTATCTTCTGTCGTGTCGTGTTTTGTATTTCGTGTAACCGGTTGCGCTTCCGCCGCTACAGAGCAATTGTGTGTGACCAGTCACCGGTGTAAGGGCTACAATGGAATTTCAAAAATAGTAAATAATCAAAGTCAAACTTAGAGTACTATTACTTCTGAAAAGAAGACCGTTAGTTGCATGACTTTGCGTGTTTGAAACTCGGAGTTCGATAATATCTCATCTCAGTTGTGTGGAATTAGGATCCTCATCCTCTACTGTCGAGCTGCCCGGCAAGACCATGCTGTCGAGACACAGCAAGGTGGGAAATGACCGCCTTACCCCTGCCTAAGCACCTTGCCTGAGTGGGGGAAAGGAGGTCATTTCTCGCCTTGTTGTGTCTCGGCAACACTATCCTATCGGGCAGCTCGGCAGTAGAGGATCCAAATTGTATGGCTCTTCAATTTTTTCTTATAATACTCCCCTTTTAACGCATTCCATCAGTGGAACTTTTGGCATATCTGTCAAGTACCTAACACATCCTTTTGTTGTTATCCAACTTTTCTTAGAAGTCTAAGCATTATAGGTGGGGGGGGGGGATCAGAATCATCTCCAGGGAGCCCAGCGCCCAGAGTGCTGCCAGGGGGCATCCAGTGGTCGAGCTATGCCACACACATCTCGGTGCATGCCTAGGGATGTGTGCGGCACAACCCAATGGCTGGCAGCACCCTGGGAGTGCTGGGCTCCCTGGAAACGAGCTAAATTCGATTGGGGGAGGGTTAGGGTAAGGAGGTCATTACACAAGGGAGGAGGGAAAGAGAGATAGACACATTGTCCCTTTAAAGTAAAAGTTGACCATTGAATAGGAACCTTTTAGTTTACCTCTTTACAAAATTTCCACTTCATCAGATAAGGATACCTTATGGACATACTTATCCATAAAATTGCTCTTTTTTCTTTTAGAGGGTCTCTCAAAAACAGTCATAAATATTCACCCATTAATTAATGGCGTGTACGAAAATTTTCCCTTGGTTTTTTTTTTTTTAAGTAAATAGTTTGGGAGAGCCCAAAAAAAAGATTACAAAAAGTAAAAAAAGAGCCACCTTTTCAGAGGTTTCTCTCCTTCTCTCTCCACGGGCCACGAGTCTCCAACTCTCCATTCTCCAACCACTGCTCGTCTGCTGCTGAAGCTGACTTGCTTGCTCAAACATTGGTTGCAGGAAGCCTAGAGCTTGGAATTCGGAAAAAGATCGAGGTAGGGATCACTGTTTACTTACTAGTGAGTCTCTGTCTCTCTGTTTATTTGCTCTGTGTATTAACGTGCCCTTCAACCCATTCGTAATATCATCACCTTTCCTCAAATTCTGGTCCAAAACTCATCTCTGTACTGCTTCTTCTCTCTCTCGCATAAAGGTTTATGACTTTAAAGGGCCCTTTATTGATATCATTAGATACCGAAAACTACACATATCTTCATCCTTCCGAGGTTCAATATTTCTCTATCTATCAGTCTGTCTTGTGAAAAAAAAAGGATAAAAGGAAAGTGATGGCTTCATCTTATTAGAATCATCTAATAGCTTCTTCCCTCTGCAGTGTACATTTCCTCACTTTCCCATTCTTTCAATAATTCTTCTCTTCGTTTTTCGAAACTTAGAAGGCTCAGAAGTTGGAAAATGAGGTAACAGATAACTCTTCATAGAAATCACACACTCTTCCCACTTACTGGTTAGTTTCCTCTCTCTCTCTCTCTCTCTCTCTCTCATCCTTCTACCATGTTTTTTTCCCCCGGGTATTCGCTGCATCATGAGAAGGTTTTCAGTGGTAGTTTCAGCTATAAAAGAAACTTCCCAAGTTTTGTTTTATGACCAGTCAATTCTCCTTTTCCTTGGATTGTTATCATTATCATTACTTGGAATTTGTTTACTTCTCCTCAATTGCAGTAAAAATGAATCTTTGGTGTCTTCAAAATTTCTTATTATGAGTTTGGTTTCCCTCCGCTTGATGCACTCATTTGTTTTTTATGATAGGGACAGGAAATACAGGGTTTTCTTGCTGTACAATATATTTAATGTCGATTAACCCCTTATCTGGGCGATGTTTGTTGAAAGTGAACCGAAGCCATTAATAGATATACAATTTTTTAGTAACGTAGTTGATTCCTTGATCCTCTGTTTTACTTTATTACGAAAGAGCATCTTAGAATCGAAACAATACTTCAATAAAACTAGGGTGGGCAAGTCCCAATTACTTCATCTTTGGCTGTTGAAGCGCCTTAGGATGAAGGAGTAAGAATTGCAGTATGGGTCTTATAATTGGAAATTCAAAGATTTTGAAATGAAGGTTCAGAGCTACTGAAAGGACAGATGCATGACTTTGCAACATGAGGGAGGTAGTAGTAATTGTGGATGGAAGTTTTCTTGTGCTGAAGCCAATAGGGGCAACTCTAGGGATGCTTGCTCAAGAACTTGGAGGTTGATGGGCTGTAGAATAGATATTTGAACTACTTCACAATGGGAGGATGTCTGCAACTATCCACAAAGTCCCCTGTCATGATATGAGAGAGCAACAAATTGATTGATGTTATAGTAGTTTTGAGGATTGCTGAGAGCCATACAGGGGATTGCCTTCACCCTTAGGAGGTCACTACTCCAAACTGGCTGGCCCTTTGTTTTCCTTCATGGCTTCATTTTACACATTGCTTTTCAGGGTAAGAAGTAAGAAAATGGCTGCATTTCCCTTTTATTTTATAGTGTAAAAGTCTATTAGAATTTTGTGTACTAAATAAAAGATTCAGAAAGCTCAGTCTGTGAGTTCTGGTAATATGGATTCCAATTCTGTTTTCTCTATGTACCGGGCAACTTCAAGTTGATTAAGAGGGCTTATTGAAACAAGTTTCTTGAGTAAATATTACACTGGTCGTTACAGCAGAAGAAATTTTGTTATTACAAAATTGAGTTGCACACTGGTAGTTGCAGCAGAGGATCATTGGGCATTGACATTTTTCTAGATAGATGTAAGTTGGGGTTCTATGGCATCTCCTGTTGAAAGAGATTAGGAATTCATAAAAGAGACCCCACTTAAACACTGTCTGGACTGAAAACATGCTTGATTACTTGATAGCCAGCAGGTTTTTGGTTGGCAGAGTGTGGGGTTTCCAGACCCTGCAGTAGCGGGAGCCTTGTGCACTGGGGTGCTCATTTTAGAGTGTGGGGTTTCAACCCCTTTATAGAAGAAGAGAAAAGGCAAGAAATTCTAAGTTAAATTTAAACTGGTCTTCAAGCATGATTTGCATCCGACCTGTTATTGAGTGGATACCTGAAATTAAACCTGGATGCAATTAATCAGGGCCAGGTCCATTGATAATTGGGTACCCATTAGCTCCCTAAAAATCCAGGATAAAGGTCTGTGTGATTCTTGAGAGGAACTTGTGAGAATGTGATTTTGTGACCATTGGTGATTTTCCGAGTGTGAGAAGTTGATGGAAAACCAATACCTTCTACTTCAGGAACCATAAAAAGAATTGTAAGGAAAAAAAAAATTGGCTTCTTGAAGTTTAAAGTTGACCCAGAAAAGCACAAGCTAAGTGTTATAAGTTACTTTAACAGTTTGACTGAATACAACTCCATGAGAAACTGACTGCACTTAGTTTTAGTTGAGTTGTAAATATAGTTTGTGTCCGAAACTTGAAGTCAATTTGGGTTTTGCTTGGGTTCTTTATGTTGAAGAATCCACAAGGAAGCTTTGTGCAACTGTCAATCTTTTGAAGGTCATGTGCGACAGCAACAAAGAGAAAAAGAATAAAAGTGATATCATAGTTGTAGTAAATGTCAATATAGGGATCTATTAAAGGTTACAAGCTTACTATTTGTTTAGGTAGTGATTTTGTCAATATTATTTTGTAATTCAATAGTGTGCTTAATATTTGTCTGTCTTCTTCTTTTTTGAAAATGGTCCTTTTCTCTTCGTTTCAAGTAACAGCAATTTTATTAATAGAAGGAGATGATATGGAAACAAGAGGAGGCCAATCCATAATCAGCTCATGTACATGAAGAAAAGTGGTTCTTTGCTGATATAAAAAGAAAAAACAGATTCTTTTGCATTCCCAGTCTTTATTTCTTAAAAATAAAGAAGAACATAGGTAAGTACTGAGAGAAAAGAAGGAAAAGCAATGAAGAATCAAGCCATTGATTATGGAGATGCTCCTTGATAGATCTCAAATCAGTCCAATTGTAATCCTTTCTTTTAGGTCTCAATCTTCCATCAAAATCCAAGAGTCCTAATACTGGTTTCAGTTCATTTATCTGGCCAGATGTGGCACAGATCTGAACCATCTCAGATCTCTCTTCATGGAACTCAAACAGAACTATTGTCCTCGCAGATTTGATATTTCAGTCTTGCATCAAATTCTCTAGTGAAATGCATGCAATTTACATATTATCTTAAACAGATTTGATATGGCTGATGTACTGTTTAGTTAGTTTAATTATGATGTTAAGTGGGATTGTGTAGTTCTAAGGTTTTAGATGAGATGTTTTATTGGTTCGTTTGAGTGGGGAAGATTTTTGGGAGCCTTTTTTCTTGCTTGTGAGGTTTCTCTGAAATTGTAATGTCTTGATTAGGCCATGAGGAAATAATCTTGCGTTAATGTATGATGCATTTGGCACCTGACTTTTCAGTTTTCATGGCAACGCTGTTCGTTGACAATAAACGTTTAAGTTCTATCAAAAGATTTTTCTTTTCTTGGTGTCACCTGGCAAAGGAATTTTCTTGCCAAAGAATTTTTAATTTGACATCATAGTTAGCAACTCAGAAGGCTCCATATGTTTACCAAGGCAACCTCTGCTAATGTGGTAAATTCTGGTCCACTGATCTATACGTTGACCACAATAAAGCTCTCCTTTTCGTAAGTTTTAAATTATGATAGCTAAAACTAAAAAGGAAAAATATAACATATAAAATTGTAGTTTTTACATATGCATTATGCTTTCTCAAAAACAGATTTTACATTTATCTGAAACCACAAGTGTATGGATTTACTAGTTGAATTTGTGTATCACATCAGAGCTTTCATTTTAGTCAGCAGCAATTGTTGTTATGTCTGTAGCATGGTTTTCAATACTCAAAAACGGAAATGGATTATATGTCATGGGTGTAATAGCTGGTTGTGGTATAGTAGGTACTCCAAATCCAAATACTTGTGGTTGTGGTATAGTAGGTACTCCAAATCCAAATACTTGAGCCCAAGTGATTAGGAAATCCTAGAGATTTGCAAAATCTAGAAACTGGAAATATATCCATATCGCATTTATGTGTGTATTTGTATACAGCATTGCTACGTTGGCATTTTAGCCTCTTATAATACTAGTGTTTACTAATTTTTGGCAGGTCTGTAGGAGTCCATTTTGAGCTTAAAAATGCCGGAGCCAATACAACAAGAATCAACTTCTCAAACGGCTAATTACCATCGTCCTATATGACGTTCCTCTCGCAGTTGCTCCCATCTTACTCCCCTCTATGGGGATCCAGATCAGCGGCTGGTTGTACTTCAAAAATTATTGGAATTAGTGGCAGGTCATGAACCAAAAGACCTGGAAGATTGACGCTGTTTATTTCATTTGAAATGGAAGTTAAAGATGCAGAGAGGATGGTTATAGCCAAACCAATTCCTTCAAGACCTTGTTCCAGTTTTAGCTCCTTCTCAGAGCTCCTTGCAGGCGCCATTAATGCCTCGCCTCCTTCATATTCTGAAACAGTAGTTGCCGCTATCAGACCCAAGACAGTGAGGTTCAAACCAGTGGCAAATCGTGCTTTGGGCAGTGGGGTGGCTTCATCTCAGGTTTTTCCCTTTTCTTGTTTCACATATTTCTTATCGTTCCCTTTTTTTTTTTCTTTTTTTTGTGTGTGGGGTGGGGTGGGGGAAGGAGGGATTGGAATTGGTCTTTATTTTTGGGGTTGTTTGCTGTCAGAAAATCTGCTCCCCTGATACTTGCAGTTTTCCAAATTTTTTCAGGGAGAGGTATCTGAAGCAGCAGGTCGTGATTCATGTAACAAGGCTTCAGAACAAAGCAGCAAACCTGCTGTGGTATACAAACCTTTGGCAAAGGTTGTATCAAGGACAACTGCTTCTCTCTTGGCAAATCAGGTTTCTCTCTCTCTCCTCTGTGTGTGTGTGGGGGGGGGGGAGGGAAGATACCATGCTAGAGTGGTCATCTAGAGCCTGTTCATGCTAGAACTTCCCTCTTTTGGCAGCTTGGAGAATGATATTTTGCTGATCCAGGCCAAAATTCAGATGATTCATTTTTCAATGTGCTAGTTCATATTACCTGAACTTTCTGTTGAATTGACAATTTTTTTCTTGTAATTATTAATTATTAACGTGCCAAGAAAACTGATCCATTGCCATATGATGGGGTTAGTAGAGTGTAATAAAGTGAAACAAATGGGGGTTTTCCACTGAAGCTGCCGTCTGTAAGATTAGTAGGTCGTCCATATTTTTACAGTTAGGCGATTCAACTGTTAAACCCAGAATGATGTATGCATATGTTTGAAATCATCAACTCGGGTGTTTGCCCAAAAGGGAAAAAAACCACCTTTGCTTCTTTGCTTTGTAAGAGTTGAGGGGGAAAATGAGAGACTAAAATGGCATCACAAAATTTTGTTTTTTCCAGGGAAACTTTGATATCATTCATCAGAAAGCACTAGCACTGGGGCAGGCACAGTTTCAACATGAAGACCAAGCAAAACACAATTTGGTAACCAATTTGCCTTCAAATCCTAGTCAGAAATTACAATCACAAGTGGAAATAAGTCACGCAAGTGAGTCAAAGATGACATCGCAGAACCTGGAAGATAATCAAAAGGGTATTGTACCCACTGCTAGTGGGGATCGACCTTCTTATGATGGATATAACTGGAGAAAGTATGGTCAGAAGCAAGTCAAAGGAAGTGAATACCCTAGAAGTTACTATAAATGCACACACCCAAATTGCCCTGTGAAAAAGAAGGTTGAGCGATCATTTGATGGGCAGATAGCAGAAATTGTCTACAAGGGTGAGCACAATCATTCAAAGCCTCAGCCTCCTAAACGGCCGTCATTAGGAACACAAGAACACGGGTTTGTATCTGATGGGACTGGCCAAGATACCAGCAATCCCTTATGGAGTAACACACTCAATGAGCTTAATGAAGGATCTGAAGGTCATATAGAGAATCAGAATGAAGTTGGCCTGTCGGTATATCCTACTTATCCAGAAAAAGGTCTAAATTCTTATGATCCTGCTGCAACAGATGCATTTAATAGTGGTATTGGGACTCCTGATAATTCCTGTGGCCTTAGTGGGGACATTGAAGACAGAACCAGGGGAGTTGATGCAGATGACACTGAACCTAAGTCTAAGCGGAGGTAAGAGCTTAATTGAATTTTGAATAGCTTGTGTACAAAATGAGAACCACTTTCTGCTGTTCCTTAGATCTGCAGAGAGTCTTTACCATACATCGCAAGAAATGATTTCACTATATTATTCAAGGAAAATCAATATCTGGTATCTGCTAAGAACTTATAGAAGAGGTTGCTTTACCTAGTTTGAGGATTTTTTAGTGTCTATATACTAAGAGATTTGTTTGAAACTTGGTAAGCTTATGAGTGGGTTTGCTCATTTGTGGAAGTATGTCACTATACTAATATCTTTCCTTGTTTTGTGTTTCATGGATGGATGCCATTATTGATGTTGGTATCTGCTTTCTTTCCTTCAGGAAAAATGAGCATCAATCTGATGACCAGTCTGTACTAGGCGAAAGTGTAAGAGAACCTCGGGTTGTTGTGCAAAATTCCACGGACTCTGAGATTATTGGTGATGGCTTTCGTTGGCGAAAATATGGGCAAAAAGTTGTGAAGGGAAATCCGTACCCCAGGTTAGTACTCAAACTTTCAAAATTAAATTGACTTTTCCTCCTTCTGTGGTCCATATCCTAGGTTGACTTGTACCTAATAAGTGCCTTCTAATGATGAAGCTTTCACCCTTCCAATGGTGTGCCCCTTTTGTCTATGAAATCATCATGTGAACAATGCTAGGGATATATTTATGTGTTGCATGAAGGAATAGTTGCACAAGGATGCAATTGCATGTTTACCATGATTTTTTTAAATAATTTCTAAGTTTCTCCTGTTTGTGTTTCTTTCAAATTTAGTATTTTTCTGTCTCATAGATTTGTGCCTTTTTGTTGCTAGATTCTTATTTTGTTTTCTTCTTTTGAGTTATACTAACGTACAGTAATATTTGTTCTTGTCTTGTTCTTGCAGAAGTTACTACCGATGTACTAGTCTCAAATGCAATGTGCGCAAGCACGTGGAGAGGGCATTGGATGATCCTACAGCTTTCATCACAAAATATGAAGGAAAGCATAACCATGATATGCCCGTCACTAGGAACCTGAATCCAGTGGGCTCTGACCCAGATTCACTAGCTCCTGCTAACAAATCCCAGAGGAAATAATTTAGCAATTGGCTATTGAACTGACAAACAAAGTCAGGAAAAGTTACAGAACACCAGAAGAATAAGATTTTCTGTCCACTGTTGGTTACAACCAACCACATGGGGCCTTGGTCAAGCTATTAGATGTCCATGTTTTAGTTCAATCTCATAGACTTTTTTCCCTGTAAAGGTTTTTCCATGAAAGTGGTTTTGTCTGTGGATATAGATCTGTCTAATGGGTGGAGTGGCTTGTCCAGAGTTCTCTTTTTCCAGTTCCTGTTTAGCTTCTAGTGAATTTTCTTATTTAATTTTGCCACTTCCTGTATTACCTTACATACCTTCCTTTAAGCATCTTCAATATATACAAGTTTTAAGTTTTGTTTTCAAATTTTCACCGTATCTCATTGTGTTCTCAAGCTGGCAAAAAGGCACAGGTGAGTAAATTTCATTTTATGTATATCAGAGCAGTTCAGCAAGTCACATGAGCTGAATGCCATCTCATAGATTGGTAAGAAATCTATCTACATGTATACACTATTGTTACGTGCATGCATACAACATCTAATCATGTATAAAAATGGATTCATAAGCCACATTGTATGGTAAGGTGGTTGTTGTCTAGCACCTTCTCGTGAGATTTGATGAATGACTAATGCATTCATTTTGTGTTCTACAAAGAGAGCAACTGACCTCTGGTCCAGATATGCCAAAAGGGACAGCATTTTTCTCTCTCATCACTGAATGTAGTTTCTTCTTTCCTTTTCTCGTCTTCCTCTCTTCCTCCTCTTTCCCCTGCTCCTCCTCCTTGTTCTTCGTTTTCTCCTTCTGCTCTACTCTTCTTTCCCCCTTCTCCTTCTTGTTCTTCTTCCCTATTGTATAGGACCTTAGCTTTCTGTTGGAGTAACAGAAAGTAATATGATTTCTCTGACTGAAACTATGACCTTTTATTTCTTTGGTTTATGTATTAAGATGAGTAAAAATTCTAGACCCCATTTTCCTGTACAGCCATCTAGGATGGAATCTCCTACAAAGGCATCTAGTTTTGCCACTTGGCATGTCAGATAGGATTGAAATTTGGTGGATATGTTGACCCCAAGATCCCCGCTCCCTCGCCAAAACAGTATTCTACTACTGGGGCAAGTCTAACTATTGAAAAATCCATGATTACAAAGAGAATACATGGGGTGTGCCCATCAAGGATATGGTGGTTGGATTTATAACTATATTTTGCTCATTAGAGGAATGTACATCCAGTCATACTTCAATTCATTACAATCTTTTAAGTGGCCTTTGAAATAATCAAAACAATCTCTCTCTCTCTTTCTCATATGAAATTACCTCCTCGCTATCCTTCTATGTACGAATCTACTCCGTCGCACCTCATTGGTGTGTTCCTTTATGCCGCTTGTTCAAAGAACCCTCTCCCTTATGCTTAGAATTTAACATCAGATCTATAAGATCACTCTCACATGTTCCATTCTCATGCTCATGGTGAGAGATAAGTGTACAAAAGAGTGAATGGTTTTTATTTTCCCAGGAGGATGAGAATACATACATGGGTTTGGTGTAGAGCGACTTGTGAGTCCCATATGTTAGGTTAGGTTAGGTTAGGGTCTCTATTCTCTCATGTTACTCAGTTGTACAGCTTTAACTCTTCCTCAAGTCTCTGGTATGGAAGCAAGCTAATGTCTCCTTCCTAAAATAAAGAATCACGCCGTTTGGATCGTTGGACATTAGGTAGGGAAAATTAAAACATAAAGATGAAAGCTGATTCCTGATTTGGATTGGAAACGGCAAACGCCGATCCTGATTCCAGCTGATTTGCACTGCTACTGGTAGGCCTTGTCGGACTCAAGCACCAATCGATTTATAATCAAACATTTTCCGGTGTAAAGCCAATGTTGTGACCGACCTCTTTTGCCTTATTATACCCAGTTTACGGTACGTTTATAGTTTAATTAGTCAATTAGCCCCATTTAAACCCTAATAAGCCTGATTATGGATCACCAATCAAATAGCAATAATGCGTCTATGCTACGGGTGCAAGTTTGGACCTCTCAGTCCGAGCCCGCATTGACCTACCGTGAGCCAGAACAAGGCCTAGGTTGAGATGCCTTGGCCTTGAGGGCAAGCTAGGATTGGGAATTTCTGGCCTTGAATCAGGGGTGGGCCTGGCCAGGGTTGAGACCTCGAGCTGAGTCAAGCCGAGTCTGGCCCAACTCAGTTCAGCCCATCCCAATCCCTGCATCTCCCTTCCCCCTCCCCAGTCAAGACCAATTAGGGTCAGTCCAGCCCAACCTTTGAGTGTGTGTCAAGGTTTGAATTTTCAGGTCCTAGACGCAGGTAATGGGACTCAACTCTCAAGATTAGGCTGAGGTTTTAAAATGCCCGACCTAACTCGACCTATTGCAACTCTAGTTTATGCCTATCGAACCTTAAATTGGTAGGGACCAATCAGACCCGTTGAAAACCGACCAGGAATCGGTCAAACCGGTTGACACCCTTAGTTTAGCGCTTTTATCCTTTTCCGTTGCCGATTTATTTTTTATCTGATTTGGGAATCGGTCAGAACCGATCCGGATTCCGATCCTGTTTCTTTAAACCATGCTTTGAAGTTTGAAGCAGCGCTTTCAATCAGATCGCCTCTCGAGGAACCCAAGGGAAAGGGAAGAGATGTTCTGCCAAATGGCCTAAACACCCAAATACATAAATCGAAGAACCTCCAAAAATACCCATTTCTCTAATTAATGGGAAATCAATTAATAATAATAAATATAAAGATGAAGGAATATTAAAAAGCGATATTTTGTCCTTCTTTCTCTCTGTCTGTCACGGTGTTTTAGCTCTCTCGATCACCTGGTTTGGTTGCTTTGGTAGGAAAAGGCAGAGGAAGAGGGGTCATGGGTTGGTTTCCCTGTTCTGGAAATTCGATAGAGAAAACGAAGAAGAAGAAGAAGCAGCAGACGATAGAGGATCAGATCCAACCCACTTCAGCTTCTGGTATTTCTTCCAATTCCTTTGCCTTACTTATTCGAAAAACATTTAACAACCCTCCATTTCACTCCATTTGGAGATAATCACCTGAGTCCCAACTGCCCAAACCCCAACGCCCAACCTGGGTTCTGGGGATTTCTCTCTCCTGGGTGATTTTGAATCTATCAAAATAGTGTCGATTGGATGATCTTCAGCGTCCTCATTTTGGGTTTTCACTTGTTCTGCGGATTTGCTTAAATTCCTCTAGGATGCCTTGGTGCTTCTCGACTAGAATTTTTCGTTCATTCAGTCTGAAATCGTCTCTCTCTCTCTCTCTCTCTCTCTCTCTCTCTCTCTCTCTTTCTTTCTTGTATAGGTTCGTCGATGAATGGTTGTGCTGTTCAATTGATTTTGAGAATAGTGATTCGTCTCTTGTGAGGGTATGTTTGGATTGCCTTCTGATAATGTTAGTCCCATGGAACTTCAGGTTCCTACTTTTTTTTCTCCCCCTCTCTGGTTCTCACGCTCCCTTCTGTTAGGCTCAGATATCGTCATTGTCATTTGTGATCGAGTGGTTCAAGTTTGGGTTTTCCTGAAGTTTCTTGTAAACGAGCAGTTAACTCTTCTAAATGATAGAGATAGTCTCCGTTCTTCTTCTCGTCTTCTTGATTGCTTTGTAGGGAAGTAGCTCCCGGCTTAGCTTGTATTATTCTTCTTCGTTAAATTTTGTGGTTATTCTTAAGAAAACGATCAGAAAGGCGTTCCACATTTTCCTTTCCTTTTTTTGGTTTTATTATTTATCTATTTATTTTATTTTTGTTGACGGAAACAGCATTGGGTACCCTTAAGCAGAGAATATTTTGTTTGTGTTGCATGGTTGGAGAAATCTGAGCTCAAACCATTCTTCGTTTCTCTCTTTCGTTTTTTCTTGATTGTTCTCTGAGTCTTTCATGGCAATATTAACTTTGCCTTCTTGTTAGAATCAAATCAGAACACGATTTTGTTTGTTTATGTAAGTTATGGTATTTTCATGCCCCTTTATTGCAGATAAGTTGAAGGTAAATCCCCCATTCGATGTAAAGAAGGAGCCACCCAAGGATGGAGGATCCAATTACATTGCAGCACAGACACTTACATTCCGTGAATTGGCTGCAGCAACAAAGAATTTTAGAGAAGATTGTCTCGTGGGTGAGGGAGGTTTCGGTAGAGTTTATAAGGGACGATTGGAGAGTACTAACCAGGTTGGTCTACTTTATCAGGTCTTGATTCTTATACTATTATAAGGTTATTTTTGGAGTTTTCAGCTGTTGTAATCTTATTGCTGAATGTCTAATGTCTCTATTTGCTGAATTCCCTTTGGAGCTTTGAAGTATCTGTATTTGTTGTAGAAGCCTGGAGCTTCTGTTCTTGTAATCCTATTACTAAACTTTCCCTCCTTAGTGTGTTTCCTTTGGAGTTTTGAAGTATCTGCATTTATTGGTGTTCACTGTTCTAGATATCCCTCATGAGTCAAGCTTTTGATTGTCAGCATCGAGTGGACTTTACCTCCACCCGCTATTGATTTTTTTATCTACGTAATAGGTTTTGGTGTTTTTTGAATGTAGGTTGTGGCTATCAAGCAGCTTGATCGAAGTGGCTTGCAAGGGAACAGGGAATTCCTTGTTGAAGTGTTGATGTTGAGTTTACTTCACCATCCTAACCTTGTTAATTTGATTGGGTACTGTGCTGAAGGAGATCAGAGACTTCTCGTTTACGAGTACATGCCATTGGGTTCCTTGGAAGACCATCTACATGGATATATATATATATATATATATATGCCAAGCCTAACTGCTTTTTCCCTTACCATCATGAGAGCTGTTCTGCAATCTTTTCTTTTACATGCTTTTGGTACAGCAAAGGATGAGTATTCATCTTGTGCACTAGTAGAAATCCATCTCATACGCTTTGTTTTTCAGACCTTCCACCAGATAAGAAACAACTCGACTGGAATACAAGGATGAAAATAGCCAGTGGTGCAGCAAAGGGCTTGGAGTATTTGCATGATAAGGCGAATCCCCCTGTTATATACCGTGATTTAAAATGCTCAAATATATTGCTTGGTGAGGGTTATCATCCCAAGCTGTCTGATTTTGGCTTGGCCAAAATTGGGCCTGTTGGGGATAAGACCCATGTCTCCACTAGGGTGATGGGCACATACGGATATTGTGCACCAGAATATGCAATGACAGGTCAACTTACGCTGAAATCTGATGTTTATAGCTTTGGGGTTGTTCTTTTGGAGATCATCACGGGAAGGAAAGCGATTGACAATTCAAAATCTGCTGCAGAGCACAATTTGGTTGCATGGGTAAGAGCACTTTCTTATTCTTGCCTTAATCTCTTTGATGTCTTATCAACTTGGACGTAGTCACTTTCCTTGATGAAGTATCTGATGTCGCTAGTAATATTAGACTAATGTTGCCGGACTGCTAAAATGGATTAAGACTCACTGAATGAGGAGATTTACATCCTCCATCCAGTGTTGGTGGAAGTAATGATGTCGAGTGTCCAGTTGAGTCAAAAGAGGATTTATCCAAAGTTAAAAACGAAAAACTGTAGAGGTTGCAGGTTCTTATTCTAGCCAGCTATTGTTACGTAGGCTCTGTTTGTTTCCAGGTAAAAATCCTGTGTAAAAGGAGAATTTTTAGGTAAAATCCTAGTTTTTTGTATTGATTTTTCCTGCAAAATTTTTTCAGGCACGACCACTGTTCAAAGATCGGAGGAAGTTCCCACAAATGGCTGATCCTATGCTCCAGGGCCAATATCCTATGAGGGGCTTGTACCAAGCGCTTGCTGTTGCTGCAATGTGTGTTCAGGAGCAACCCACCATGCGTCCTCTCATAGCTGATGTGGTTACTGCTCTGTCTTACCTTGCCTCGCATGCACATGACTCTGAAAGTGAACCAGTTCAAAGCTCTCGAATGGCCCACCATATTCCTCGAACAAGGGACAATGACTGGTAACTTCATGGTGGTAGTAATGGGTATGAGAGGGATCAAGCCAGAATATTTACTCGATACTACTCAAAACCATTGCTGAGTGTAGAGTTTCCTCTGCCAAACATGGCTGCTAATGATGGTTTGTTTTTTTTGTGATCAACATCGTTGATCACATGCATCAGAGCTCTCACTGGTATGTATATTGGCTGGCAAGTAGTGGGTCCTGCTTATCAAATTTTGTATCTACCCCCAGATAAACAGGTGCCTTCCCCACCCTTATTTCTGTACGATATTACCAGAAATTTGAGTTCTGCCATCTTTTTCCTCTCCTGTCGGTGTACATGTGAGCTTAGTCCTTCTATCTATGTTTTCATCTAGACCTTGGTGTCTCTTATAGTTTAATTGAATTTAGTTTATTATATTTGCAGCCATCCTCATTTTTTCCGTTTCCCATGCAACCGCCGCACTGCACACTTTTAGAGAAGTAGAGAGGATTATTTTCCCACACCCACATCCATGCCCATGGAATCCACGCTCTCTCCACATTCGATGTCTCTTGGTGGGAAACTACACTCTGTTGCTATTTCTTCTCCTTATATTGATAATTAGGTCATTTTGACCATGGGTTTTCTTGTTTTCATTGCTTTTTTTTTTTTCTTTTTTTTTTTTTTTGATAATTTTATTGATTAAGATTTTAATTAATTTATAGTATATTAATAAAAATTAACTTGGGATTAGATAATGTGAACATATCCACTTAACTGCCCATTCTCACAAGTAAATCATTTAATAGTTGTCACCAGCCATATTGATACCCTTGAAATTGAACAATTGTAAATCAAATGCCCTCGTATCTGCCCTCGGTTCTGTACCAGAAACAAATCAATAATGGTGAGATAGTTACACTGGCTAACGGCTATGCCCACCAAAAAGGCTGGCTGCGTACATTATGACCCTCCTCAGACTCCATGAACGTTTGCGCCTTACACTAGTGCATGTACATGAGATGAATTTTTTACAATGGTATTACCCACCGTGGCCCTTTCTGTATGCAAGGGAGACGCTAGAAGCCTTCTCTTTTGGTTAGAAAGTTGAGCTATACAATGAAGTTGAGAACATTCAATTTTCCTCCACATTGACAGGCGAGAGCTGAAAGGACTTTAATAACTAATGAGCAAGTGCCAAGCAAGCAATGGTAATACATGTAATGAGCAAATATGCAAGTTAAAAGATGGCAGACTCTACCTGTAAATTTTGGATTTTACCTGGAAAGCGTGGAGGCAATTTGAGGATTAAGGAGTAAAAAGTGAGAGAAAAAACTTAAAACTTAATTTTTCTCTTCTATTATTAATAAATGAACAGCAAATAATGATGGCCCTGGCACTATATTGATTCTGTCTAACAAATTACAAACAGGAAGACTCGATATTTTTAGCTCTATGGATTAACATTGATACAGATTTCATACCCAAACTGGAGGATGTGTATTTATACAAATACAAGCTCATGCAGGGAAAACCCCATCTAGTACAGAATCATAGGATCTGAGAAAATTAGCCTGAATGGATGGATGGAAATCAACTTGGGAAGCTCTCGAATCAAGTCTCAAATTGATCCTCAATTGTTTTCTATTTATCTTGCTCTTGCTGGCCATTCATGTCCTGTGGCATAACTGTGCTCTGAATTGACTCATTGGAGTTGCCCTCACTTGGATCCTCACCATTTCTCAATTTCCCCTGTTACATTCAATAAATCAACGCATATTACATCCAAAAAGGAAGTTCTTCAGCATATTATCCATCACTAAGCCATAATTTTAAATTCAAGAAATTAACTCAGTAAGTTGATTAGCTGTCAATAGGGAATTAGTAATTACTGATGAAATACAAAAGAATATAATTAGTATATTTCATTCACGTACTTCTTGGATGGCAGAATAAAAGAGGGGAGAATAAAGAGAGAGGGAATGAGAATAACGAAATCATAGAGAAGAGAGATCCAAGGAAGAAAAAAGTAGATGATGATAAACAAGTAAGGAGTTGCCGGGGTTTGGGGCAGTGCTTTTGAAAGGATTGATAACCACCCCCCCCCCCCTTTTTTTATTTTTATAAACTGCCTAATATGTTGAGAGCAAAGAGCTCACCTATCCACTTGTTGATCCACCAAGGCGAGCAACCAATCCAAAGGGAATGAAAGGAAGGCAGAAAAATCGCATGCAGAAAGATAGAGAGAGAGAGAGAGGAAGGGAGAGAGAATCAGAATTGAAAAGCAGGGTGGAGAGACAATTGGAGAGATAAAGAAACAATACAGACTGGGTGAGAGAACAAATCATAGGGGACAAGAGAATGGAGAAAGGGAAAGTCTCAGAGAGAGGTCATTGAGAAACGAAACCATAACATTAGACCAATGAATCAGGTTATGACAAGGAGTTGTAGGGTTGGGATTTTTAACCAGAAAAAGGAAGAACACAAGCACATGCGCTACACCACGCACAAACGCACGCACACACATGCACACGCATGCACAACATGCCTGCATGTGCACATACACATGCACCAGATTTTAAGTTTTTTTCTTTTATAATTTAAACAAGTAGATGGGCCGGCAAGGGGGAGTTGTAGAGGTTGGCTGATTGCTGATTTTAAATTCTTTCTATGATTTAAACCTGTAGGGATGAGTTGGCCGATTTTAAGGTTTTCTTTTATAATCTAAATCCAACATAATGAGTGAGGGCAACCTCCCAAGTCCCAGGTGGATTGGCAAAGTTTTCCTATCCAATTGGTTGATCCTCCAAGTTAAAAACCAATCCAAAGGAAGTCAATAGGACAAACCAAAAAATCTAACCTTGTTCCTGTCACGCCAGGCAAGTCCAAATGGTCTAGAAAGCAAACCGACTTTTCTTGTGGGTATGTCCTGTACAGGTTCCTGATGCACCGATCTACAACACATACAACCTTCAATAAACAGCAATTGTACGAGGCATGATTTATGGAGAGGAAGAACAGTATCTAATGTTATTCCTCTTTGTTTCCTTTTTTTTTTATTTTCTATTTTTCTTATATAGAACATCAGTATCTAAAACTCTAAACCAAGTACAAATAAACCCCATGCCCATAAAAGAAACAATACACCTATTTTACACTTTGTGAGCACAAAATAGGTTCCTCTCCCCATGCATGTTTTTTCCTTCTTTTGGAAACACTGATGTTCACAGATATAGTCATCAGCGATCCAGAGAGCATTTATAACAAAGGAAAAGGCTACGCACGCCGCCAGGATGCTCAGCATGTGTCATCCTCTCCACCCCCCCCCTTCTGGAAAAGACCCCCTTGCCCTCCTATGTCCAGCCTTGTGATTGGTGTATGACGCTAGCGAACCGAAAGCTGGTGGCATACCCAACCCTCTCCCTTATAACAATTAAATAATTTCAGAAATGTACCTGGGAGATTGTAGTGCTTTAACTTGGCCAGATTGGTATTGCAACGTAGCTTCCAGCATTGTTTCTGCCATGACTGCCCGCTTTTCCATTTGTGCAAGTGATGCCATGGCCTCCTCATATTTTTCCTGCATCCATCTGGTTCTTGTAAGACTAGACTAGATAAAAAATGAAAAACAGAATATTAGAGGAGACACTATATCTAGAAATCTCAGTTTAGTGCAGCTGGAGAGCCACAGAACCCTACCAAACTACAAGGGCAAACCACATGAGCAATGAACAACAAGGCTAAGCATCTCTTGGTATTAAAATACAAGGAATTGGAAGAAGGAGCTGTTTCTGTATCATTCTGTTGAATAATGTAAACCAGAATACCGTGGGGGTATTCTGGTTTTTTTGGGAAGTTTATTTTATGTTTTAAGTCTGTTTTGTTACTGCCTAGCTATGTCGGCTATGGCAGGGGTATTTTAGTCCTGTATTTTTATTGTTAAGCATTATAAATAAGGTACCTGGGTGATCACAATCGATCATTCAAGCTCTCTCAATTCTGGTTTTGAAAATCGAGGTGGTCTTAAAACCCTAGCTCTGATACCATGTTCGAAACCAGAATATCAGAACCAGAATTGAGAAAGCTTGAATGATCGATTGTGATCACCCAGGCACCTTTATTTATAATGCTTAACAATAAAAATACAGGACTAAAATACCCCTGCCATAGCCGACATAGCTAGGCAGTAACAAAACAAACTTAAAGCATAAAATAAACTTCCCAAAAAGACCAGAATACCCCCCACAGTATTCTGGTTTACATTATTCAACAAATTCTTAAAAAAATTTAAGGCAAAAGGTTTGGTCTAGATTGACCTTTGCCAAATTTTCAGACTCAAATTCAATCATTTACCCCCACCCCATGCATGTCCATGCCCCCCCCCAGTAGTCCTGTCCTTTTGGTAATTCCTAGACGATGCTTTGTTTTGCCACTTGGCCAACTCCAAAATACTGGACGTGTGAGCAGGTGGTCTACTTGTCTACAAAATTTCGGCTCCATCGGAGCTGCCACATGGAAGAGCTGAATGCATACCCATGGCTTCCTTGTACAGGCCTGCCAAGCATGATTATCGCTCCCAAATTTAAAAAGGACAAACCTTTCCATTGTTTAGGGTTGCAATGGATTTGCAAGCAACAACAGCAGGAGCATTATGGACACCGTGGTGATCACTAACCAGTAGTGACCAAAAAGCAAGAGTGTAAATTTTGGACCAGACTCTGGACCCACCCAATAGCTTATTGGGCCGGTTCTGAAACAATTGATTAGGTTGTGTGTCCGGGCCAACGAGACCATGTCTCATGGGGTTCATTCTTACAGCTCATAGCCAATCTAATCTCCCCCCACCATACCCCCTCCAGCTTTCGCAACATGCTCGCATTCGTTCAATTACAACCGGAGGTTTTCATCTTTGCCACCGTTGTTAAAGCTTGTGCTAGCGAAGATGCCGTCAATCAAGACAGAGAGAAGTGATGCTTTTCTGCCTCCATGGCGGAGATTGCCATCCTTTTACTCTTGGGTTACCAGCCCTGGAGATGACTGAAGACAATAGAGGAACTGAGGAAGAGGCAAAGAGCCAAACCTTGTGAAGGTGAAGGGAGGAGAACTGGATCTGGTCTGTTTTTTGATATTCTATTGCAGTTTATTATTGATTATTCTGGTTAGTTCTCAATCCTACCTTATATGTTGGATTCAAACCTCGACTTTCCAATCAAGTTAAGCTCTCTCTCTCTCTCTCTCTCTCTGTTTTCTCCTCTCTGTGATACTCTTTTTTTCGCCTTTTCTGTGGGCTGTTGCAGGTATTGAATCAAGGTAATTTGTAGCTGCTGTAGGGCGGGAACAGTCCTGATCTACCTCACATTCTGGTTTGTAAGTAAAATAATCTGTTTTTACATCTCAAATCCTGATATTAGTTACTGAACACTTCTATCTGATGGTAGAATTGTTAGTCAGTTTCAGATTCATATTCTGTGTAAACCAGTATTGTTTTGTCAGTCTATTTCATATTCTGTTACTTTGTTTCTATTCATATTCCTGCCTTGCTTAGTAAAATAAACCAGGATCTGAAACCAGTACCAGCGATTGTGAAGAGAGAGAGAATGGGAGAGAGGATGTGGTGAACACGATAGAATCAGTCTGTCTATCGTGGACTGCCTATGATGTTTTTATATTAGCAAATAAGGAGTAAACCTTGTACAAGACCAAGACCAAGACCAAAAGTAGACTTCAACAAGGAAACTAAATATATCCTAACAAGGAAACTAAGACTAACAACTACATCACAATAGGGACTTAGGGACACACCCCCTATCGTGAGTAGTCTGTAACACAGATCTGATCTCTGCTATTCTTTTCTCTGATTTTTATATTTGGAATTATGTTTAGCTCTACATCTGTTAATTACAACAGAACTTCCCTGTCAATTGAATCAGCTTACTATTATTCTGCCATTACTTGACTGTAACATGCATTAGTTTTCCAAGGAACCTCTGCATCTGGGATTTATTACAGTATGGGTTCTCAGTTTGCATTAAGACCTAGGGACACTACCATTAGAGTAATTCAATCAAATGGGATCCTCAATGCCATTAACTATAATTTAGAACTTCTTGCCCGGTGCCTGGGGCCGATTAGCAACCGGAACCGGCCCACCATTAGTCAATGGTCCTGGATCTCGGTTTTGGAACTGGTTAGCTTATGGCCCAGTTTTGGTCCCGATCCCTTAGGGCCGGAACCGTTAAAGGAACCAGACCAATAGCCCAGAACTAGACCAATTTACACCCCTACCATAAAGCAGAGTTACTGATGAAGAACCAGGGAAGTAACATGGACTTGGTAATCATGGATTTATTTGGAGGCTATTTTCAAATGTTAAAAAATAGGTGATAATTATATTTCTATGGAGTTAATATTACTATAATGGTCTTCCTTAAGGATTATCTAGGTCTATGTTAATTCTGTATTTTTTGGTAAATCCAGTCTTTACTATTTATAGTATGTCTCATTCTACTTCTTGTTCAATTTAGTTCTCTTTAATTTGAGTAGTTTAGAAAGTTCAGATGAGATGGTAATTTACAGTATTTGGATTTCTCATTTTAGGTGGAGCTTTAAGTGACAATTTTAAATATAGTGCTACAAGTCAGAAACATGGACATGTTAATTTTGTTCCTTTTTTGAGGAAGGCACATGATTGGAGATTAATAAAATTTTGTTTATAGCAATCTCTCTTCTCTTATCTTCACATAACCTGTGTGGCAATTTATCTTCACTAATCTTGTTCATCCCTCTTCATATTCCTGTTCTTCTTTTTTCTATTAGAGTTCTTCCCTCTTCATCAATTTCTTGGAAAACCTAATTCACGTTCACCTCATCTGGCTTCTAAAAGCTATTTCAAACCCTGTAATATTTGCTCTAGGATAGTAAGGTTCCTATAGCATTACCTATTTCACCCTCAACATCTATTACCTCAACATATTCTCTAATATGGGCCTGCCGCTTCTATAATATGTGGCAATGACAATGGGCAAATAAAACCAAGAGCTTTTTGGTCACCAAATTGTTTAGGATTTGTTATGATTATTGCCAGGGTCTGATCATTGCCAGGGTCAGGGTCAGGGTCAGCGTCACCTCTGATGAAGAAAATTTTCTACGGCCCAGACTCACCAGGTCCAGGTCAGATTAGCTTATGAAATGGGCAAGTCCCTCAAATGCTTGGCGGGGTGGTTCAGGTTAGGGATGGGCAATATTTAATGCTGCTCATAAATTGGAAAAATCTGCCCCAAACTTGATCTGTTGCATCATTTTGATACTAAGCAACCCTGCCTGAGCTTTTACTTAAAGAAATACAGATGGTCTTTTTTCTGCCCACAGTATATGCATAACTGACAATCATATTCAAAATCTGTGAAGATTGGCATCAGTTTCATCAACCTATCAGCTCAGAGATATTCACATGGGAAACACCTCCAATCATTCAAAACCACCAGTGTGTTAAGAACGAACCTGAAGGATGTTGGCAGCATATCTTTGAGCAGCCGCATCTTGCTCAGCAAATCTACGAGCATCTTCGGTCACCTTTTGTTCTTGTTCCATCCGCATTAGAACCTGTGTTAAAATTGGACCAATAATAAATTAACATGAGAAAAAAAATAGCAATAATATATGGTTAGACCAGGACAAAACCACTGAACAGGGAAAAAGATAATTTCAGAGTTGTTAAAGCTTTTAAAATGCATAAGATTATAAAGTCACTGTACAAACCATTTAAGCATCTTTTTCAAGTTTTATTCTTGGAGTTTCCTAAGCAGGGAAATGGAAAGGAAATATCAACAGGAATAAAAGGGTGGGGGTAGGTAAGTTCAGCAAGTTCTAACATTGAATCCAAAGCCAATCAGGCAGTAAAATTAAAACGGAAGAAAGTTTAACTTTTAGTCATGTACAATCACTCCTGCATAATTCCCATTTGTAAGGGAATTACATTAGCTACAAGTATCCTGAACAAATACCACAGGAAATGCATTCCTTGCAAGTTGCAATTATGTAACATCGTACAGAAAGTATGAGGAGAGGTGTCGTAGTGCTACCTCCATCATTGAGCGCATCAAAGGATGGGTAAGAGAGATTCAGTTACCCTCCAAGATTGGCAGGTTGGAATCCCCTAGGAATACCTTAATTCTACAGTGTTTTGGCCTTGTGTCTACAGATGCAAAGCTGAAACGGCCCCTCCCTATCTATTGGTGTCCCCCGGTTCTATCTGTGAAGCTTAATGTAGATGGAGCCTGCAAAGGAAACCCCGGACTTGGTGCTGGAGGAGGGGTGATTAGGGATTAGAGTGGCATGGTGCTGGCAGCCTTTGCAAATTCCTATGGGGAGTGCACTAATTCCATGGCGGAACTCAGAGCGTTAAGGGACGGCTTGGAATTATGCCAGGAGCTCGGCCTTAAGGACGTGGTGGTAAACTCTGACTCGGCTACTGCAGTTAGTATAGTCAACCTCAAGAGATGTAACTTATGGAAGGGATGGTACTGGTTCCAAGATGTTTTGGCACTTGTCTCTTGGACTCGGGCCACTGTGTCTTTTGCCTTTCGGGAAAGCAACAGAGCGGCAGACTGGCTGGCTAGGCACGCTTGTGATACAGGCGCTTCCTTCACCTACCACCAGGACAGCCTGCCTGGGGGGGGGATTTGCAAGTATTATTAGGGAAGACAAGGCTGGTATGCCGGTCTTCAGGTTCTAGCACAGGGGCTTGCTTGTATGGGGAGCTTCACTAAGAGAGTCTCTGAGCGATTAAGTGATCTGGTTTGGGGTAAGGCGGGCTGTCCCCCCCTTGTATTCTTTGATTCTTTTTGGTTAATTAATAAAATACTAGGGGCTGCCCCGGGTCCCAGATAATATTCGGGTTTTTAAAAAAAAAAAAAAACATCGTACAGAAAGGGACAACAGATAAGAGGATGGATAAAAACCTGAAGCATTGCACGTTCTTGTTCCTGCTTATCTGCAATAGCCTGCTGCAGTTCAGCTACCTCTTGCTCCAACTGCTCAACCTGTAAAGCAGAAAAGAGATCATCTGGTCTTTTAAGCAATAAAGCTAGGTTAATTGTTCACGTAAATAGATTTTCTCGCAAGAAGTGGGAAGGGAGAGGTAGAGAGAAGAACAAACAAGAACTGCCAAGAATGCCAGAATTCAGCCTTAGAACATCTGTTTTTGCAGATATAGCCTGTTAGGTAGTTTTCCAATAATAGCGTTCATATTTGTTTTACTCCACTTTATTCCTTGTTATTCCATTAAGGACACTTGTGCACCTTTCTATTATGTTGTATTTACATGATTTGGACTGTAAAGAAAGTAGAATTTCAAAACACATAGCCGTCCATGCTCAGAGAATAATATTCCCTAAGCCGGCAGAATCTGCCACATGGGAGTAAATAGGCACTGAAATTTTGTGTACAGTTCCACCTCAGCCCCGAGGCACTTCGCCAAAGGCAGAACAAAGCTTTGAAAAGTAGTGAAAGTTAACACGCTGAAAAATGATTTGCGGGCTGAAAATAAGAACGTGAAAGTCAAATAGACAGCAGGCAGTACAGTTCAGTTGTGCCAAAAAAAACAGATAGTGACCAGTCCAGTGGGTCCCAATCTACTCAATTGTCAGAACGGAAACATCAGCATTCATCAAGCTCAAAATAGCTGAGCAACCAAAAAAAAAAGCTTCCCAACAACCCCTGCTTGGAAACCTTTTCCTCAAAAACACAAGGTGCTAAGAAATTCCATTTGCATATCCTCGTGATTCAGTAGACATTCTCATTCAATTAGTATAATCGTAATCAATTTAAATATTATAAAAACATCAAACAATGAAAAGAAACAACTATGGAATAAGATTAGAAGAACCATAGATTTTCATTACTAGTAAAATGAGATGGGTGTGAATAAGATCAAGTGAAAATAGCCAAAAGTGCAACAAAAAAAACACACATTATATTGACAATTAACTCTAAGGATTTGGTTGTAATGTGAATTGTTGTGGACCCCATTCCTTTTCTTTTCTTTCTTTTCTTTTTTTTTTGGGGGGGGGGGGTGACATTTTCACTTAAATGACTTCCACTTGCAAAAAATTAAAGAGGAAAATACTTTCTATGTCATGTTCCGCACATATTTGTCAGACCACTCTACATCAACTCTACTTCCAAGTAAATACGCCCATTGAAAAAATTCTTTATCATTTTCGTTTTCATTTCACCTTCCTTAATTTGAAAGATGATTTTTTTATGTTACGCACTGCAGCTCAGATATAACCTAACAGCATTGCAGGTGTGTCAAAAGACTTAATTATTTGAAAAGCATCTAAGTATTGAGCAATTCAGATTCTCCACAGTCAACTCAAGAGGGATCTTTCCCTTGTGTTTTGGCCACAACTTTTTTCATGTGGAAACAGAATTATATTTCATCATTTTTATTTAGTTTTTGGCTCTATTGTTTGCATTGTACTTTTTTTTTCCAAACATGGTACCAAGTTATCTTGATGGTATTTAGATAGTTAGGTTTAAATCAAACTATCAAAGTTAGAGGTCCACGATGTACAGGATTTTTTATATGTAAGCTTTCCACTACTTGTTTGTCATATATTAATGGAAATATTTGCTTACCCGTTTAGAAGTTCTACCAAAATCCTGTAGAAGGTTTGATATTTTCATAAGATAGGAATGCTTTTAGAGGGATACTGGATTGATTTGAACAAATTAATTCATCTACCATTTCAGTCTTCAGTGATTATGTTTGCTGATTCATTCTTGTTTCCTCATAGCCTACAACCAGTAAGCAAAAGCCCCATCATTCCGTAGTCCAGACACGAATTTCAATAATCCAACAATCTTTCACCTCATTCCAACAATAAACCCAAATACACACTACGTAGAATCTGTTCACCTTTAATCTACACAAATTCAGTTCAAATCCCCTAAACCTGTACCTACACCTCTAAACCTGTATGCTTTCAAGGCTTCAACTTTACCATAAATTTAAACTAAGACAATGCGGTATCTGCCATTATTTAAGCACCAAAACCTTGTATTTACAACCAGCCAACCTCTAAACCCTAATCAGTGGTCTAATCTCTAGCTTCCATAAGCTAGTTTACTGATTTTTATGCAGATTCATTTTCCATGTTAACCAGAGCAGCTGAGGTGGCCAATCTCATACCAAATAGCCAAACCAATTTAATTAGTTAGCACCCATCTTAACAGTGATATGTCAGCTTCATGGCCATTGGCCAACCAGTACTGTACACTTAATACATTAAATGTTTGGAAGTAAACTAATGAAGGCATGCAAAGCAATACAATGAGAAAGAAAAATATGTCCAAAATCCCTAATGAAGTGTACATAGGCATGCAAAGCAAATACAAGTTTATAATCAGACATAAATTTGAGTTGAAATCATGCTGCATTTTGAGGATTTAAGCCACACAGTACATGCTGCTTTCAAATTTAACATGATGACCAACATAGTTGTCAAGGCGGCAGCCAGGGACCTAGGTGACCATATCGTGAATAGGAAAAACATCCATTTAGGTTTGGATCTTAGGGCTTATACTTCATGACTAACTTCGTAATGTCATGGAGTATATCATTGCATTGTAATATAGTGTACAATATCATATATATGAAATAAATTAGTGGATGAATATGGTGCCACAGCCTAGGTCAATAGCTCACCAAGGCGCACAAGGTGATGTCTTGCCCACCTAGACGAGCACCATATTCACTAAAATAAGGTGGTCTCACTCCTTGGTCATCCCAACTCACCTTGACAACTATTATGACCACAAAACTGAAACATAGAACATTGAACAAATAATTATTTTGTCTGAACATGCTTTAGATATACCCTTGCACTTAATTGCCGGCGGTTATCCTGCTTAACCATCTCCATGAGTGCTGTCTCCAGCTCTTCAGCTCTGCAAAGATCAGGATCCATGTTGAACTTCTGTAATCTAATAAATGATAGTTAAGAAAAATATAATGTCACAAGAGAAATATATCAAATTATAATCAGGGAAGTTGTTCTCAGAATTTCCACTTGGACATATTTTAGACATCATTCAGCACTTAAGTCTAAAACCGTGGTTCAAGCAACCTTCCATATGGATACACCAAATGATTCAGACGTAAAGGATGAGGATTCCAGGTTGCTCGCACAAACTCATCCTACATGAAAAGCCATTGTAGGACATTACAGATGATAGATGTTCCAAGAAGACTAAGTACATTGAAATTCTTTTTGCAAAAAAGCATGGTAAAGAATGATGAACTGATTGACCATTACACTTTAAAAGAAACCTCCAACTTTGGCTGTCTAGGGGATGCGGAAGCATCTTTATTTTTTTAAATTTTTATAAATATAAGCATCTTTGTTTTAGCTTTGATAGTTTACTATTTCTAGTAATAAAAGCTTACTTTCAATGGTAAATGTAAATCGGTAAACCAAATATTTGTAGTGAGTACAATTTTACTTATTTTAGTATTTTTTATTTTAATTTTAAGTCATATAGTAAATAATATTACTTGGGGCTCTGTCAAAGTGTCGAAAAACATCAGTAGGCTCACATCCATGTTTCTTCATCGGAACAGACATGATGTAGGAAATGGAGAAGAAAGTTTTTGGGAGGACTTGAGTTGGGGGGAGGTTGCTTTGAAAGATCTTTATCCGAAGCTGTGTTCACATTCCTTGGGTGTTCGCTGAAGATGTCAAGAAGTTCAAATGAATTGGGCATCATCTCCTTTTAAAAGGAAAGGGAAGCTTCTGTGGAAAGGAGTATTAATAGCTTCGTATTGATGTATCATGTATTTTTTTTTTTGGTGAATAAATAAATTACCAAAACCCAGAAGGGGGCAGGGAGAAGAAGGGGGGGGGAATATACAAGAGAGAAGGGAAAAAAAAGGGGAGGAGAACAAAGAACAAGCAACCCGACCTACGCAGAGGTGGGAGACTACAAGAGAGACGAATCAAGACCCCAGGATACAACAATATGTCTGTTCCTTGGGGTATCCAAAAAGTGCCTGTGGCGAATAAAACTGAGCTTACAGGAAACATCGAAGGAGATGGCTTTCCAAATCAAATCAAAAGATCGAAAGTTGGAAGTCCATCTCTTGAGGTTCCTTTCCATCCAGATATGGTAAATAGCAGTGTCAAAAACAAGCTTTCCAATAGTGTCACAGATAGTGGTCCCTGAGAAGGCAATGTCCAACCAGAGCCATTCTCGATCAAAGGCTAGGGGTCTTCTGCAACGGGGCCAGATCGTTGCAGAACAAGCAAGCAATATGATGGAGGTGATTTATAAGATCAGATGTAAGGTTGCTCATTAGGCTTTAGCTGATGATTCGTTCAAAGAACTCCAGCTGATCAGCTATTTAGGAAGAGAGAAAGACAAAAAACAGGCTTTTCCAGAACAAGCAAGCTGATATGATGGAGATGATTGATAAGATCAGATCTAAGGTTGCTCATTAGACTTTAGCTGATGATTCGTTCAAAGAACTCCAGCTGATCAGCTATTTAGATTGGTCCCTATGCTGTTCATGAGGGAAACAAGACCTAGGAGGACAATCAATTGGCAACCCCCCCCCCCCCCAAAAGGAGTGGCCAAGTTAAATATAGATGGATGCTTCTTTGGGGAAGCTGCTCCTTCAAATAGCAGGAGAGTAATCAGACTTCAGGATGAAAGGCAGTTGGAGTTTTACAAGGGCCCATTGGTGAAGGACTCTACTAGGGAAGAGTTGATTGCTTTCAGAACTGGAATTGAACTCTTGTTAAACAAGGGATGATCTGAGGCTATAGTGGAAGAAGATTCAGCTAATGTGGTGAAATGGTGACAGAATTTGGAGGGAACCATGGCAATGGCCCATTTGATAACGCCAATTTGTCATCTCATAGCTCAAGCAAACATATAGTTCCATTGGCAACCAAGAAGTGCCAAGGAGACAACGGATGAACTGGCTAAGCAGGGAGTGGCTAGATCTGAAATATGATTTTGAGACCCTATTCCTCTGTGAGTTTGTGATAGTTGTGTTGGTCAGGGGCTTTAGTATGGTGTCCCTTTGAGGAAGGCACTTCTTCAAGCTTGTACTACAATGTAATTATATGTACCACTATGTATTCCGATTTTTTATCAATAGAGCTATTATTTAACCCTCGAAAAGAACTTATAAGGAGTTCAAGTTTAGTTGGGTAACTACATCCTTTTTTAATTTTTTCGGATACATGTGAGCTGTGAGCAATTAAGTTTTTCAGCCATTCGTTAGATTAGGGATTGAATTTCTTTTTGTTTAAGAGTTCAATTACTAATTTCAGTCCTAAATGCCGTAAGACTTAGTTTCAGCTTCTATTTTTAATTTCAACTACTAAAGCTTCGAATCATAATTTGATTTAGATCACAATTGGAGCCAAAAGCTAGGCTGCGGTATTTATTAGGTTAAGAAAATGTTATCCTCCCCTTTGGGAAAGGCCTAAAGGAGATCACTCTAGATCATAGTTGTCACTATATCTAGGTGATCCAAGGCATTGGATGGGGCTTGGACGCAAGGCGACATTAATAGGGGTGTCAAAAAAAACCTGGCCAGCCCAAACCCGCCCTGAGCCTGAACAGGGCCGGGCATGGTTTAGTGTTTTTCGAGCCCTGGCGGGGCCCGGTTGGGACTAGGTTGAGGCCTCGACCCTAGCAGGGCCAGCCCGACCCTGTATTATATAATATAAATTTAAACAATATATACAGAGCAAGCCTTGGTGCAATGTAAAGGTTCCTCCATTGTGACCAAGGTCACAAATTCGAGTCTGGACACAGCCTCTCTGCGAAAAACTCCCTTTTTTTAATAGCCTGGGCTTTGTTAAGTGGATTGTAATTGGGCTTTGTTAGTTCCATAACTCAATGGACCAAGATATTCAAGGTCAATCAGGGCCCGGCCGGGCTGGGTTGAGGTTATGCTTGGCCTAGCAGGGCCGGACTGGGTTGGGTTTAGGTTGAGGCTCCCAGGGTTGGGCAACGGTTTAGGGCATGCCCGGCCCGTTGATACCCATAGACATTAACACGGCAACCAAGGCGCCTGCATAGGTGACCCTAATTGCCAAGGCACCCGCCTTGACAACTATGCTCTAGATCTGTAGAGGATAATTACTGTGGGAATGATAGGTACCAACTCCTTGCACATGCACTATGTTCAGTGGTCGCTTGAGCAAACTGAACATGGTGGATGTACAGCAACTGTATCAACACCAAATCAATCCAGTCAATCAGGTTAGTTTGCTTAGTTTGACTAGATTTTAAGTTATGCATACAATTCCACATTTCTCTTTTCAATTGTTTTACTCCTCAATCTAGTTGCTTTCACCTGTTTCCATATCACTTGCATATAATAATATTCCATCTCAGCCCCCCATACAGTATGATGCAGTAACACACACTTGGACCAATAGGGGCATGCAGGGGATTTATTTAATGGTTATTTTTTTTTATTTCATTTGTATCTTTTTGTTAGTTGCATTATCTGTTTTGTTAGATAAGTAGGAGTAATGTCGGACCAATTCAAGGTAGAACTAGTCACAAATAACCCAGGAATAATCAGCAATACAAAACTCAGATTAGGGGTTGAACCAGAAATTAGGGGGTTAAGAGTTTTGTCAAACCAGCCAATAGAAGGGGGTGAAAAGGGGATCAAGGGAAGTGGAATGGTGGTCAAAACCCAGCAGGGTTTGATGGAAGGTTATGGAGATATGGGGGTTCAGATATGGCAGCAACCTTCAACTCGCAGGAGCAGCACAAGGCCCTCAATCGAGTGGACACAGCAGCAGCAGCTGCAGCTCTCGAACCTGATTGTTGCTTGGCTCAGGCTTCAAGAGGTCTTCACAGCATTTGTATAAGCTTCAGATGGCAGCAGCAATAAGAGGAAATCGAGCAGGGGTAGGGGAAAGAGGAAGGAGAGAAGAGAAAGGGGGATAATGGGATTCGGCTCTCCCAGCCAGACTCCTAACAGCCCTTCAAGTCATGAACACTTGATAACGAAACCATATTTTTGCAGCTAGCAAATATTCTTCATTCATAAAATCGTGGGGAGGTTGAGAACAGCCTTTACAATATAAAGAGGGCATGACTTGCACCTTAAGAAAATAGAAACTTACAAATTAAGAAATTACTTGCAAAATAAGATAGTAACTAATCTAGGATTACTTGCAAAATAAAATAGTAACTAATCTAGGATTTCTTGCAAAATAAGATAGTAAATAATCTAGGAAAGAAATAAAATAAAATCCAAGTGATGGCTGGAATCTTCAGATGGTCCCCACAAAGAAAGAAATCAGACAGCACTTAAATCAAAATTGTGTCAAAAGAGTTGACACTTTTACCCCCACGATCTGGGTTTGAGAGACCCATCAACTCCCAGCACAGTTGGACTGCCCCAACTTAAAGTTGGTTGGCTCTATGGCCCAAGGGACTGGTCCACCGATTGGTTAAGTGAACCAGTCCTTCACCCCTGACTGTTCCTAGAGTACTTCTTGCCAAACAACTTGTCTTCTACATCAGCTCCCCTCCTCTTAGAATCATTCATCTCTGATGAATGGAGGAATGACATGTAGGCCTCAAAGAGTTCAGGATCAAGGCGCTGGAAATCATCCGTGTGGATCCATGTGTTGTCCTTGATGGGGCAATCCTTCCACTTGACGAGAAAAGAGTAGATTCCCTTACCACCTCTCATCATAGTATACTTATCATCAAGTACTTCTTCAATGGCATCTTCTGTAGGGGAGGTAAACTGGGGCAGCCATAGAGCATGGGCAGAATCTCCTTCATCTGAATGATGCCCAAGATAGAGAGTAAGGTCTGCCACGTTGAACACGTTGCTGATCTTCATGTTGGGTGGCAGCTCTAGCATATATTCATTAGTTCCAATGCATTTCAGCACCTAAACGGCCCCATTTTTCTTGGGTGCAGCTTGTGATTAGCACCGGAGGGATATCTTTCAACCGCGATGCGCACCATGACCATATCACTTGGCTGAAACTCAACATATCGACCATGGCGATTGGCGGCAGCTTGGTATCCTTCATTGCTGATTGCAATGCGGCGTCGAACTGCTGCATGCACATCGATAATATGCCGTAGAAACTCATCAGCCTCAATGCTGACTCTTGCTTGAGGGGGCAAAGGCACTAAATCCACTGGTCGCTTAGGCTGCAGTCCAAGAACTATCTCAAATGGCGTTCTTCCAGCTGTTTGATTAATAGAGCTGTTGTAAGCAAACTCTGCTATGTCAAGGATAGTGGGCCAAGTCTTCTCATGATCACGAACAAGGCAACGAAGAAGATTTCCTAAGCTCCTATTATCCACTTCGGTCTGTCCATCCGTTCGAGGATGAAAGGCCATTGAAAACTTCATGTTTAGGATGCTTTCTAGGTCGTCGCAGATGTAGTAGGTAGCAGCACTTGATTGCAGTCACACAACCACAGGAACAGTAGGGAATTGAATAAGAGAAGAAGTAGAAGATAGGAGAAGGGGAAAGAGGAAGGAGATAAGAGAAAGGGGGATAGTGGGATTCGGCTCTCCCAGCCAGGCTCCTAACAGCCCTTCAAGTCATGAACACTTGATAAGGAAACCATAATTTGCAGCTAGCAAATATTCTTCATTCATAAAATCGTGGGGAGGCTGAGAACAACCTTTACAGTATAAAGAGGGCATGACTTGCACCTCAAGAAAATAGAAACTAACAAATTAAGAAATTACTTGCAAAATAAAATAGTAACTAATCTAGGATTACTTGCAAAATACAATAGTAACTAATCTAGGATTTCTTGCAATATAAGATAGTAACTAATCTAGGAAAGAAATAAAATAAAATCCAAGTGATAGCTGGAATCTTCAGATGGTCCCCACAAAGAAAGAAATCCTCAGCACTTAAATCAAAATTGTGTCAAAAGAGTTGACACTTTTACCCCCACGATCTGGGTTTGAGAGACCCAGCAACTCCCAGCCCAGTTGGGCTGGCCCAACTTAAAGCTGGTTGGCTCTATGGTCCAAGGGACTGGTCCACCGATTGGTGAAGTGAACCAGTCCTTCTTTCTACCTTCACTGTTCCTAGAGTATTTCTTGCCAAACAACTTGGCTTCTGCATCAAGGAGTGAGAGTCCAAATTAATCCTGAACTCTGTTTTAGATGTGGATTACAACTGGGAATAGACTTAATATATACATGTAATCCATCATTATTCATTAGATATTCAGATTGGAATTGAAAGAATTTATATGAGTTTATGCTGGCTGGTGTGAGAGTCGGAGGTTGATTGGACTGCTACTCTTCTTCTCGGTCTGCTCTTAATCTCTTCTCATTCTCAGGTGTATTCTTCCAATTTCTCCCCTCCATTCTCCATTTTCAAGGTTCTAAATCTCGGTATCGACCAGCCAGAAATCAAGATTTGGTCGAAACTGGTCGAAACCAGGTATTTTTTCCCAGCCAACTTGAGTTGGTGGTTTCAAGGCCTAGAAATGCTTTTTTTGCTCTGGTTTATTCTTTACAGCCCATTTTTGACATTCTTAACACAATGCATGAACTATTTTCACCCCAAAAAAAAACACTCAAAAAGGTATATGTGGCTATTGACCCAAGTTTACTATTGTCGCTGAATGATTAGTGTACATTAGCCATATTATAAATACTACTAAGTTCACATATACTTAAAGTACTAGAAAACTAAATAATTCATCTTAACCAAATAAAACATAAATTATACAACACTCACTCAATTCCATTGAAGATGTCGGAGCCGTTCCTCTGAATGCACCACATATGTATCCCATGACATGCTTTGGACCCAATTTTTCTAAGAGTCCATAATTGCCCATCTGCCCCATCATCAACTTGTCTGAGATATCCCAATCTAGGGAAGGGCTCACCAAGACTATAAGGAGGTGGAGCGGAGCCGGCACACATGGTTGGGCTGGATACCCGAAGATACTGTCGATAAAGGATGACCTGGGGAAGAGAACACTATTACCTTTGAGATTGAAGGTTCAAACACTTTTCTAGGAAGCTTGATACAGCTTGTAGATGCACAAAACGTCGAAGTTGCACGAAGAAATGCGAAGTTTTGGGCCAAAATCACCCTCCCTGTGTCGAAACCACCAAAACTGCTGCTCTCGGTCGAAACTTGTGCGAAATAAGCAAGTTTCCATCGAAACTTGGTATTATATAGGCCTGGTTCAACCAAGTTTCAGTCAAAACTTGGTCGAAACTATGTATTTTTTAAACTCCCATGCCAACTCGTCTCGGTTACCTGCGAAACCAAGACATCTCGGTCGAAACCGACCGAGATTTGTTTCCATGTCCTTTCCAAACTTTTCTTTTATTCCTTGCTCTCTCCCATTTATTCTTGTCTTTTATTTTCTGTTATTGTTCCATTTTCGATGTTGGGCTGTCCTGCTGGATTAGAGAAGAAATTGTTCATATCCATCAAAACAGTCCCATTCAGCCTAAGATCTTGACAATAGGCTGCCTCTTCTTGGAAGATTCAAATCCCAGAATCCCAGTCCCTAAGGACTCCTCAGCTGTGAGATATCCAACAGACAATAAACCTGGTTTTGAAGGAGGTGCCCCTTCTGATTTCAGCAATTTTTTTTATTTATTTTCAGGGATCTATTTTGAAGGACTTGTGTGGGTTTCAGAGTTCACTGGATTAGAAACTCTACCCAAAAGTTTCAACAGGTTTGGCTGTCTAGGGAGTTAGTTTCATCAATTTGTTGGGGGCTGCTTCTACTGTGAATCAGTTTCTAATTTCTATTGGAGGAAGAATAAGACTGATTCTTCTTAACTACATATAAGACCCAGACTCGTGATTAAAAAAAAAGGGCGTACCCAGTGCACGAGGTTCCCGCCACTGCAGGGTCTGGGGAGGGTCATAATGACTAGGCTAGAATTTCATAAAGATTGGATACGTCAGAAACAAAAGTCAAAATAAAGGGATTTTATGTAATTATCACGAGTCAGGGTCTTATGACCCTCCCCAGACCTGAATACTTATGAAGATGCCACTACTCATTCAATTTGAGTTATTTGTCACTTGTGGGCCCATAGCAAACAAAATTAAGGGTTTCGGAACCTACTCCCACAATCGCATAACAGTATCTGAAAATATTTTTTTGGGTGAACAGAATAATTCATTACCAAAGAGAAGAAGGAAAAACACAACAACAGCCCCGGAAAGAGGGGAAGAAAAAAGAATCAAAAACACAAAAGACCAAAGCCTCAAACAAGGGACGCAGAGGATCGAAGAGAGATAGAAGGGATACCCCAGGAAGCAACAATAATATCTGAACATATTAGTTATTCAGACTGCTGCTTTATTAGTGGACCCATCAGAGCCACATGCTGTCACATTGCTCGGCATCACTTGGGGGAATCAATGATGATCATGGGAGCTCAAAGAAGCTAGAAAGAGCCCTTTTGTGATACAGATAGAAAAGCGTAATGAAGATCTATGGTGAGATCAAAGGTATTAAAGGGAAGCAGAGCAGAAAGCTGAGAAGAGTACATAAAGGTTGCAGAGAACCCGCCCTAATTTTATTTCTTTCAAATCAAGAAGTTTAGTAAGTTCTAATGTCAGGTTGGATTGAAGAGACAATATAAGAATGTTTAACAGGTGAGCTCAAAAGATAGGGAAATCCAAGGTCAGGGTTGCTAAATAAGAAATAGGCATATGAAACTTCCAACAAAATCGAGATTCATTTTTTGGGAGACCATGGTTATGCAATTATTTTTCTCAGAAGATTGGAGGTGAGAATGAGATTCAAGTGGAGATGGAGGCCTAATTGGATCCATAGATGAGTTCATCCAACCAACCTGATGGCCTATTGAATAATGATTTAAACTAAACTTTGGATAATGAGCAAAATGGATGAAAACCAATGAGAGGAGTCGAGGTTATTCTCCAAAGACATAGGAGTATAGGACAAGGTAGAGCAAAGAGAGGACAATTGCTTAATTCCACAAGGCTGTAGTACGGCCTCAAGGGGGTAGTAATGTGTAAGGGAAGCTCAGGGAGGGGTTTTGGCTTTGGTTTTCTTGATGATGGGATCTAATTTTTTGTTCTTTGTTAAGTGGTTTTGGGCCTTGGGTGGGGGGCTGCAAGGCAGTGGGGGTTTGAGAAAAAAAAAAGAAAGGAGAATTAGGCCATAGGCTGGTGTTGATGTCATTCCTCCCAACAGGTTTGCAATACAGTCAGTGCACAGTGTTAAAAACAATCTAATATTCTACTTTAATAATCTAAGCTTATTCATATGCTGATATCAAATGAGTTTGACCAGGCACCACCTAGGTGATACTTCGATGCACTCCAACAAAAGTGCAGATAGCCATTGCCTACATTGGTTGTGGCTTGGGGATCTGTTTCTTCTGTTTTGTTTCCTTTCATATTCTTTCCATTCAAAATCCTTCTTCAGTGCTGGAAAAATATAAAATAAAATAAAATACAATCCAAGTAAACATTTCAATTTCTTAGGAAAAAATATTATGTTTATTCTCCATTTCTAACTAGCGATGGCTGCCATTTTCAAGGAGATACTATCAGCACAAATATTAAATATCCAACCAAATCAAAATACCAACCTAAGGATAGCGGATCTCTTCTCCTCAAGCAATTTGCACAATTCAACCTTTAACCATACCACCTGCACATGAGTTGTATCTCGATTTAAAAGAGAGCAGAATCTGTGAGAAAATTGCTTAAAACAGACAACTGATTAAAATGTATACAACAGAAACTACACTAACTCCTTCATTTATAATAATCTGCAGTAAACTTTTTTCCCAACGAAAGTTAGTTGAACAAAATGATGGGACATCCAAATACGAAACACACGTCACCAACTTCCTTTTGCAATGTTGAGCAACCAACCATCATACTGCAAAGATTATTCTAAAAGTAGCTTAGTTAAAACATCTCATCTCTTAACATTTAATTCAATTTGACTGATTAGTATGATAAGATCCAGCCACACTAGAGTAAATGCCTGAGACAGGAGAAGGAATGTGCAGGGTACTCCATGAAGCCATGGCATTAACAAAGAAGTTGCAAGACACAAAGCAAGAGTAGAGACTACATTTAGACTTGGTATTCATCATCTTATTCAGGTTTATCTTCTGACATTTTCTCTCTTCTCCCTAGGAGAATCAACTATTCTTTGTTTGCAATTTGTCTCTACAGATGATGTTTCTCCACAACCAAAACCTCCAGGAAAGTCAACTCCTCTTCTGTTCATTACAATTTTCAATCTACATGGCTCTATGAAATGGCCAATGACAAACAGTCCTATCTGCCACACAATTAGGCCTAAAGCATGGAAAGAGCATGAGTGCCAAATTGAAATATACCTGCAGCGCAGCCCGAAACGAATATCTATATGAGGCAACCTACTTATTAAAAAAAAAGGGAGTGTCCTCCAGGAGTTGATCCAACATTCAACTCTATAGTCTGTACATGATGTTGCCCCGACAGGACGACACAAATTTTTATTCATTTTTCAAATAGGAAAAGGTAGCAACTAAACAATGTTCAGCAACACTGCAGAGGACTTGCCACATGAAGAAACATAAGGATGCAAAACACAGTGAAAATGGGTGCAGCAAGGGGCGAGGGATGCCTTCTGGTACGAGGGTGTATGTTGTTCCTACACTTATTTTTTAAAAGGGCTATTATAGGAGTATCACAAGCCTTAAATAAAGTTGTTTCTTCATAGGAATGTAAATATTCAACAAAAGGGCAGTTGTGCATGCATTGAAAATTGATTAATTCTTGATAAGTGCAATACGCCCAAAAAACATCACAAAAAGAACAATAAATCTAAAAACGCATATTCCAGCAGTCGGCATAAGTTATCCCCAAGCATGGATGAGGCTGGATAACACTTAACCAAAATGTCTGCCTCTTCATTTACTGATCCAGGCATCCAAGTACATGAGCGAATCCACAGGATGCACGAGATCAAAATTTCTTATTGCCACCATGGGTTTGAATGATTATGCCTCAACCAATTAGGGATATTGGTCAAATCTGACTCCACAAGCATCCGACTACAACCTCTTGATATGGCAAACTCCAAGTCCTCTTTAAGAAACCACAATTCTGCACAAGGGGAATCTCCTCCAATTGAGCGCACTCCACAATTCTTTGTGTGTAATGAGTCATTATATGGTTTATTTCCATCATTTCTCTATGGAGATATTTTTAGCAACATTTGTGCCTATCTAGTATACATTGGATGCTGTCTGAAAAGTTACATACCTTCCCAATGATGTCAAAAACATGCAATTTCAAGGCCATTTTACAGAGCAGGGTGCCAAGATGTGGAAAAATCTCCAGTTTTGAAGTTTTTTTAAGTCACTAGGAAGCTATGGGCCCAATTGGTAACCCAATTCCTTGATTCCAGGTGGAATTGATTTTTTTGGATTCCATGATTTTTGAGAGAAATCGCCGGTTGGAAAACATTTCTGGAATCAATTCCATAATAGAATGAGATCAAAATCAGTGTTTGGTACAATGTGTTCCATTCTCCAATTTTACACCTTACAATATTTATCAAATTGCCATTACACATTTTGGTTTTTTCATCAAATGAGCGGGAATATTCCCTTTACTTCTCCATCACAAAATATAAGGCAGGGTTCTGCAATTTTCGTTGCAGCCATTCGGTCAAGTCCCAGCCTATGAAGACGGAGTTCTGAAACTCTTTGGTAATTAATTCACTACCTCTCCCATGCAATTACTGCTTCACTAACTCGAATCAAACCGATTCAGATTTCATTCTGAAGAGGGTTCTTCTTCTTCAATTTTTGCAGAATCGAGAGCGACTACCAAGCACATCGCAATTGAGCACTAAGGGAAGGGAACAGAGCTGATCTACCATGACGTGAAGAAAAGAGAGAGAAGCACGGTCTCCATTCCCATTTCACCGCACAGAACGACAACCAAAAAATCACAATTTCAAAGCTGTTCAGAATGGATTAAGCGTGTCAACTCCCGATATCCACACTTTCCTCTGTAAATCCAGTAAAAATAAAATGTTCGATCTGAATGAAATGTAGCTCAAGGATATGAAGATCTGGTGAAGTGAAAGAAAAACCTGGTCTTTTTCAAGAAATCGAAGCACTCAGCACTCGTACAAGCGAGAGGGACATCATTACCCACGTGTTCAGGATACACAGCAAAGTGTTTCAGAAGAGACTCACTCGAAGGTATTGAAGAGACATCTTACGGCGGAAAAGCCGCGGAAACATCTGGTCAGAGATGCGAATCCAAATAAAGAAGAAAAAACTGGGAAGGAAAAGAGAGGAGCTGAAAGCTTGTTGCTGTTAGGGAGATGGTTGTATGCGGGTGCACAAAATAGATGAGGAAACCGGTGAGATCAAGATGGGTTCCAGCGATGGTGGGGGTCTTGGCGATGGCGATTGGGGGATATTTTCAGAGAGGCAATGGTGGAGAGCCAGTAGGATGAAAGACAATCTGAGAAGAAACTCAGACTTGTAGGGGAGAGGGGGGAATCACACGTACAAACACACTCTCACATAGCAAAACCCAGTATTCTATTCCATTCACTAAATCCATTGTTGGGTTACAATGTACGTATTTAAAAAGAAAAACCAAAGACTCAAAGACTCCTAGTTTGACTCTAAAACTGAAATAACTTGCAACTTGCAATTCAAACTCTATTTAACTCCTACGTATTCAACCCAAAACAAATAAAGACTGAAATAAATAAACTACTTCCAACACTTAGTGGACCAAAAACCCGGGTTGGACTGGCTCCGTTTGGGTTTGGGTCGCCAAAGCCTATCAAGCTGGTCCAACCAGTCAAGTGATACTACATCAATCCTCCTCCTCTGAAAAGAACTCAACTCCGTCGGGTTTGGAAAATGACCAAGGAGGCCGTCTGAGGAAACACGCTAGAGGAGGAACGACCCAGCTACTTTACTTGAGTTTAATGTCAGGGAGATCCTTAGCGAGAAAAAACTTGATGGTTTTGTAGCCGTGCTTGAAAGAGTACATATTCGCATACCCATAATGTTGTGCCTTCTTATCAAACAACCACGGTTGACCAAGAAGAATATGACATACCTTCAGAGGGAGGACATCTCACTGTACTGTATCCATGAATCCACCAATAGAGTTTGTGAGTAAACAATTGTCTGTAACCTTGAGATTAGTGTTGTTCACCCATGCAACCTTATAAGTATTTGGATGTAGCTCTGTCTGCAATCCCAGCTTACAAACAGCGTCTTCAAAGATGACAATAATGCAACTACCTTCATCGATTACCAGACTATAATTAGCCGTTGTACTTCACACTGGTCTAAAAGATACTACTGCAGTGTCAATCCTCATCCTCAGTGACCTTGTGAGTGGTCAAAACAAGACGAAGAACATAACAAGGATGTCGCTCCTCGTCACTGTATTACCATTGACTTCACCTGGTTCAAACTCTAGCTCTAAATCAACTGTCTCAAAACCGAGGTGCGTTTCTGGAACATAAGGGATAAAAAAATCCTTATCAATATAAGCCACCAAATAGTTGGGATACTGAGCACTGACAAGTCCATATCCTTTGCACATAAAACACTGAATGGCATTCTTTGGCATCACAGAATATTTGTCGTAACCACGTTGAGGCGGAGAATACGGTTGGGTAGGTCATGAAAATGCCATTTCGAAATCACGTTGAGGTGGAGAATATGGCCAGCTAGGCCGTGAAGTTGCCATAGAAGAACCAGTAAGCATGTGGTTTGTTGAATAACTTTTCCTAGGGGGAAGACTGTTGTTGACTATAACTATTGCCCCAGGAAAAGTGTCTGAAAAACTCCTTCAAGTGTATGGCCATTTTTCAAACTCTCTTCTACTTGATATGCAACCTGTACAGCATCCTCCATTGTACGCAGTTGACTAGATGCGAGTGCAGCACTGCTATGAGGCTGCAAACCATTGTGGAACTGTGCCACCAATACCTCTTCATCCCACTCCAAATCAGATCGAGTGGCGTAATAATAGAATCTGACAACAAATTCTTCAACTGATAGGTTTTCATGTTTCAACTGTGCAAACTTGAGGTGCATTTGCTACTTGTAATCGATCGGCAAGAATCTTTGGTTCATGGCTTAACTCATCTCAGCCCAAGTAATGACTAACCCAATGCCTCAGGTCCAATTCTATTGCAATTGCTTGATCCACCAGACTCGAGTTGTACCTTTCAGTTTAGTCTCTGCATATAAGATTTTCGTAGCCTCAGTCAAACCGTACCATCTGAAAAAAGGTCTCCAAACTATGAATCCAATCAAGGTACTGTTCTAGATTGTTATCCCCATAAAAATCGAGGATGCCTGGTTTCACTACTTGTCCAGCTCCATAATCATCATATCGACCAACTCCATAAGATGGGTGGTGATGGTGGTGGTGGTGGTGGTGGAGGTGCATCATGAGACAGGTCCCGTGAGACGGAGTTGGAAGAATTCCCCAACTTGCATGGGACTGTTGCCTTTATCAGAAGTCACCAGTCCATCAATCGAAGCTTGCATAGATTCCGTCATTGTCTGAAATGGAACTGACAGTGGCAGTGAGAGTATCAATTTTTGCATCAGTTGCACCCTTATATGAATTCAACTGTTGGAGAATCTCACTGTTGGTTACCATGGTTATAAATAAAGCAAGAGAACACTCAAAGGCAAAGGTTGCATGGCAAAACAGTAAATATCAAAAGGTTATGAGGAGTGGCAAAAAGGATAGCAGTATCGTAATATTGGAGTTCAAATAGAAACACAACAAGGATATAGCGTATAAAAGAGGGGGTAATCTTGGAAATGAGTTTTTTTTTTTTTAAAAGAACAAAACAGAATAGGAATAAAGAGGTGGCAATTCTGGAAAAACAAAAAAAATATACTTAAAGTAAATAGGTAAAAGAGAGCGCAATAATATGGGAAGGAACGGGTTTTAAAAAGATGATAACTTATCTTGCGGAAACTTGGGTGGAAATTTGACTAGGAAACCAGCAGAAAATCAGTGGACAACTCACAATTATTGAATTTGAGTGGGATTTTTTTTTTTCGTCAATGGAGGTGGAGTTGCGACTTTGAATGACGCCAGTGGGAGCTTTGAACCAAGTAAGTGTTCTTCCCTGTTGTTGTTGTTGGTTGCTGGTTGGCGGAACCATAAAACAGGAGGGGGAGGGCAGTCGAAGAGGTTTGGCTAGCTGTGGAATCGAAGGGTGGGGTTGGTTCAGTAGGGAGGTGGGTTGGGTTTCTTGCTAAGAGAGTGGGAATCGATGGGGTAAAGATGAAGGGGAGAGTGTTTCAGTGGAAGTTGATAGGATGGGGTTGGGGTTTGCTGTGAGAGTCGAGAGGGAATCGAACAGATGGCCTGGGGTAGGGTTTAGGCGGGAGAACGAAGGGATGGGGCTGGCGGGTGATAATGCAGGGGAGTGTTGGGTGTTGATTCGACTGCTCTGTTCTAAAAAAGTCAAATTTTCTTGAACAGCTGGTGTGTACGGCAGAACGGTAACGGAAAAAAGAGATTAGGAAAGAAGGAGAATGAGATGAGAGAGATTGACAAAGAAGGGAATGAGAAAGGTTGATGGGGAAGAAGAAGGATCCTTCAGCTCTAATACCAAATTGGTGGAGGGTCGGTAGGGAGAAAGAGAATCTGAGAAGAAACTCAGACTTGTAGAGGAGAAGGGGGGAATCACACGCACAAACACACTCTCACAGAGCAAAACTCAGTATTCTATTCCATTCACTAAATCCATCATTGGGTTACAATGTACTTATTTAAAGAGAAAAACCAAAGACTCCTAGTTAGACTCTAAAACTGAAATAACTTGCAATTCAAACTCTATTTAACTCCTATGTATTCAACCCAAAATTAATAAAGTACTTCCAACCCTTAGTGGACCAAAAGCCCGGGTTAGACTGATTTCGTCTGGGTTTGGGTCTCCAAAGCCTATCATGCTGGCCCAACCAGTCAAGTGATACTGCATCAGGCAATGGCAGTTCGGACTTTGGAGTCGGTCGAGCATCAAGCTTTCACAAAAATAAAATCAGGAACAGCCATTTTTTTGTATGGCTTTTGTTCCAAGTTGGCTTGTTGTAGAAGAGACAAAAAAAATTTATATATATATATGTGTGTGTGTGTGTGTGTTTTCTGTAATTCCTATTCTACGAGGGCATTTGGGGCCGGTCTGATTTCTGGGAACATGAAATCAAACTGGTGTTCCCAAACAGTATTCCACTCCCAATTTGTTCCCCCCAATAGGAATCAGGACTATTATCAATCAGACCCAATATTTCAGTTCCAATTTTCTTCATTTGGGAACAAGTCATGGAAGTTGCTAAACTTCATATTGGAATCCAATAGTATGGTTTATGCCCAAAATTAGTAACTCAATCTTGGATTTGTTTTTAGTAACTTAAATTTTTTCTGGTTTTTAGCAAGTCCGGATGTAATTAGGAATCAATAATGGGGGAAAACTAATTCTCAATTATTGTACTCTATATAAGAGCAAGGAGGACCATATTAAGAGGTACATGGTGTATTGAATATTTGAATTGCTTTTAGTGAATTTAAGTAGAACAGTTTCTCAGCTTTGTTACTATTGTAGTCTGTGCCCTTGCGTCTCTAATGGGAGTAGTTTCTGGCCTTACACCCCAGATGAGTTATTCTTCTTCTTTTCCACTTCTACTCATAGTTGTCAAGGCGTCGCCTAAGCGTCCAGGCGCCTTGGTCGCCTAATTGGTGTCGCCTTTCTTTTGGACCCTCTCCAGCGCCTTGGGTCGCCTAGACGTCGTGACAACTATGCTTCTACTTTCAAATTGAGAGCAGTGAACTCTTTTTTCTTTTGAGCGTATTCTCCACAAAGCTAAAGGGAAGTTGATTTCTTTTTCTTGGTAATCAAAGGGAAGTTGAAATTGGGCCTGTCAAGACAGGTTGTGTAGTCCCTCTCCCCCCCCCCCCCCTCTCCCTTTCCTATACTATTTGCAGTAATACAATTCATTGCTGATCGCACCCCTTCAACCCCCCCCCCCCCCGGCCCTCAAAAAAAAGGGTGGAAATTTTCATGTCTGTGGTCAAGTCTATTATCGTGCATAAGCTGGCAGGCTGATGCAAATAAGCCACCTAAAGGGGCTTATTTTATTGGAAATAAGCCTCGGGTTAGATTATGTAGGTGTTGGGTCTTTGATCCCATGGGTTTTCTTTGTAATGGGCCACTTTAATAAGCCTAAAATATGGGTAAAGTAGAAAAACGGGATTTACTTCATTAGCTTAGTTAGAGTTATGTTTCGAGTCAGTTTCGTTGTAATGGGCCTTTCCTTCTTAGTGAATTTTTTGAGTCTTCTATTTAAGTTTGTAAGGGGCTTGATGTAGATCCAGGCCAGAGGAAGAAGCAAAAGACCCATCGCATTTTTGGGCCAGAACTGCACCAGCTCGAGCCAGCCCAGCAGAACCAACTCGAGCCAGCCAAGCAGGGACCAAATATGCCCCCACAAATTATGGGAGATCTTCCTCGTTTCAACAGCTGAGATAGCTGTGGGTGAGAGACCCAGGCTGAGAGAGCCATTCCCTTACCCCCTTCTCTTCTATCTTCTCCTCTTTATTACCCTGCTTGATCTCTGTTGAGCTGCTGCTGTGAGTCTTCAACTGCTACTGTCTGTGACTGCTGCAGTTGCTGGAGATCATCATCAAGGGCTGAGGACATCTCTTTCTCATTGTGGTTGCTGCTGCTGCACCTCTGCACTCCTCTGGCTGAGACTTTCTAATTCCATAACACCCCCAGATCTTCACCAACCCTGCTGGGTTTCAAAACTCAATTTCCCCCTACCATTCCCTCCACTCGATTGTCACTTCCACCTCATTCCACAAGCCTGAACATCCCAAATTTCACTTTCTATTTTCATTCTCTTTCTCTCATCTCCACTTTTATCCAACAGAATTGACCCAAAATTGCTGACCAAACTTCAATCACCAAGTCCAACATTCGGCTACTGTTGGAGTCATAGAACAGCACTGTTTTGGAGGGTTTCTCTTAACCTTCTATTTTGGTGTCTCACTTATATCTCCACATCAGGCCATCAGAACTGAATCAAACTTGGAGTCAAGCACCCCCTTAACATCATCTACACTCGATCCAAGTTGGGTGATTAATTGATTATCACTTGGCTGGTTTGGTCTCTACACCTAATCCTTTACTTTCTAATTTGGTGACCTACTGTTTCTACCGTTTTCTGCCCATCCAAATCAGTCCGTCTTGAGGGTTTGCTGAGCATTCTCAGCGTTGCATTCGGCCCTGCTCACAGTTCCTTTTAAGTGGCTGAAAGTTGTGTTTGACCTGAACCCCAAGTCCTATTTTCGAACCTGGTTTGTACCCTTCTGTTAAGGTTATTGCTGGTTGACTGCTGTGATTTATTGTGGGTTTACTTGGGGCTGGGTTAACCCTAACCTAGCTCTACATTAGGGCTACAATCCTGTACATGAATTTGATAATGAGATTGAGAAAAAAAGTATGGTCTATGGTGAGATGCCATTGGTGAGAGACCCGAGCCTGAGAGAGACTACCCTATCTTGTTCCTCCCTTCTTCAATTTCTGTTTTTTATTTTATTGATCTGTAATTTCTTGCAAATCTGAGAACCAATCAAAGTAATTACAGTTGTTGGACCTAAAGTTTGTGATCCTCGTGGGCTGGTTATCACATGTGACTGGTCCACCTTACAGGCAGTCCAAATTAACTACTCAAGAAGCCCTATCCATCCTCTTCTCATCCCCCCAGTGAATCATGAATATGCCAATAAGTAAAGCATAGAAACAAGACATATACCCAACTCTACATATAGCAGCAATAAAAGCAGAATGGTTATTATACTAGGAAGGAGGAGAGCATGGATATCTGTAAATAACAAAAAATGCATGCACCTGTTCTTGAAGATCAGGAAGAGAATCTGCTTCCACATCCCCTCTTAAACCGCCAAACTTTTCATCCAAATTAGCAGATCCCAATTGAATAGGATATAGATCGCCATTTGTCTCTAGATCACCTAATCCTTCCGCTGCATTTGTTTCTTTTATCAATGATCCAGGATCATGCTTGAAGCTGTATAGTTTGGATGCAAGACCCTTGGAATCTTTCCACACACGAAGCCCTTTGGATCGTTCCTCCATAGCAGCTATTATTGAAGGTCGATGTTTTTCCCTCAACTCTTGCAATCGAGCTTCATTTACAGTTTGGTAACCCATGCTAGCAGTTAAGACAAGTTGGCTACTATCAAACGTTGAGCCAGCAAGGGACTGCAACAAAGTAACAGCATCACCAGCATCCTTAGTTGTAACCAACGCAGGACCTACAAGTAACTGATTGCATTTAATTTCCAAGATTCACCATAGTGAAATGCGGTTAATTTCCCCTAATACAGCATACCAAACACAGAACCAAGGTTTGATTTACCCAGTACCATATAAATCCATCACTGCGAGAGCTGTACGAAAGAGCATAACACGATTTCCTTCAAACAAAAGCACATCCCAGACCCGAAGAACTGCAGTCACAGAAACCCATCAAAATGTAGTTCTGCATTAGAACAAAGACACAACCATCTCCAATTTTATAAGTGAGTGTGAAGACAGATGACAATGGCACATAACAGATAAAGTCTTCAAGCACATTCAAATGGAACTGCAATATTAAACAAAATTTAGAACCTGACCACTTTCCCAAGGTAGCATGTTCACAAAAATGGAAAGGAACCAGGGTCCACTAACCCATGCCACCTGCACTCCCAGGTAATCAAGATGATTAACTGCAACAGCAGCATATTTGAAGTAAGAAACCAGTCAACCTGCTGCACATAGCTGACACCATTGTAAAGGGATGATAATCACAAAATACAAACCCAGTTTGGGAAACTTCTCGCGCACTAGGTCCTCAAAAACAAGTTGGTCCACCTGAAGAAACAGAGTACAAAATAATCTTTAAAAGACCAACATATGCAGGCCCTCAGTTAGAGGGTCGTTCACTAATTCCTCAAGTTTTTAAAAGAAAAAAAAAATTTCTAGACAACTCCAGTCAATTAGAGACAAAACAAGTCTACCTGAGATTCTATCATTTCCTCAGAGTAATACCCATCAAAATAATCATCGATTATACCCACCAGAGTCCTGAAAAATATTACAGAAACATAGCATCCATAAAATTAGCAAAGGTCAATTGACAAATACAATATCAACCCTGCCGGCAGATAGACCATGATGAGCAACCATATAAATAAATTCTCCTAAAATAACTTTATGAATACAATGCCAATCGTTATAACAATAGAATGATAATCATCCTACTATCCAAGAAGAGCCCCAAACCAATCTTGCATACTAGTTCAATGGAAATACCTCTTTTAAAAACTGGATAATGAGAAATAAGCTTTTGAAACCTACCAAAAAGCATTTTCCTCAGGCATAAGAAGTAGCAACAAGCCAGCAAAGAAATTCATGGCCTGCATTTGCATAGAATCCGAAAAAAACATATGCATTAATCAGTATCACATTTGGAAAGTTACTTCCATGAAATAGAAGAATGAACTTAGAAGTGGAAATATCATGTATAGTCCTAAAGTCAAAAAGTAATCAATTAAATAAAAAATCTAAGTTAAACTTTTGATGTTCCAACATGCTTAGCAATACGATAGTATTTAGGCATGAAACATTAAAATCCTTCCCCAGTCACTAAGAATGGTCTTCAGTTTCAATAATCCCCAGAACCAGAAATACTGTTCTGCAGCTCCACATCCCCAGGTATTGTATTTCAATCCACCATCAATATCGACAACAATAGATCAATAAGCATATGGATCTCAAAAAGGTGTCAAATATGTCTCCTTTTAAAAGGCATTATCCATGTAGTCTCACCAGAATTTTAGTTTAACTATATTTTGAACAATCTTCTTAATACATTAATAGTACAAAACTAGGAGCAAGTGACCAACAGTCAAACCATCATTCTGAACCAAGCCCTGGTAATTTACATTAGACCAATACTCTGATTTACAGTGTCCATCAGCAAGGATTAACATGTATTAACTAGTATCAGATATTGGTATTTCTTGCAGCATTGCTAGATAATGTTCTGTCCACTGGCATAACGAGGCTCTTAAACGTATTAACTAGTATCAGATATTGGTATTTCTTCATTTACAAGCTGTGCTAGTCTGGTCACTAAAAATAATACAGAGAATGCTAAAATTTAGCAAAACCACTCCAGATGTACAATGTTCTGTGACTTCTGTCCACTAGCGTAACGAGGCTCTAAACTCATATATGTTGACTGCAGAGTCTGCATCCTCAAAGTTTCATGGTAGATAAACTACAAGTTTGATATAAAGCATAAGAACTTTTACAAGACCAAATACCTGACAGTAGCCCACAGAGGGGTTATGTCGAGCATATGCTGTAAGTAGACGCCTCAAAGCATTTCTGCCATCCTCGTCCAGAGCAGGATGACCAGGGAAAGTCCGAGGCAAATCCTGCTAAGACAAACTTACACATCAGATTGATGGAAACTTGGATGACATTACCATGAAAACCAAGGTAGCACCTACAACTTGACAAGATTGAAATTTAAAGTTCAAAGCCATGCATCAAACAACCTTCTCAATTTGCCCTTTCCATTTTTCGTTAGCACAACGATGGCCTAAATTTGATCCCTTGCTAGTGTCATTGGAAGCACTTAGATTATCCTTCTCAGATTGAGCATTGCTTTCAATAGCAAGCAGATCTTGGTAATATCCATCCATCCGCCGTGCCTTCGCACTCACAAAGGCTTGCCACAGCTGTAGTTACAAATAAGGCCTTATTGAGATAATAACTTCATCTTCAAAAGATTCAACAAGCACAAAATGTCATATGTACCTCTCCCCTTAGAGCCATTGGCACTCCACCAAGGACTAGACATTCCAGCTCTTCTTTCCAAGGAAAGAAAGGTTCCAGAGACACTGCATCACCACCACTATTTGAGTTGACATTGTCAACTGGGGAGGCATCTTGAGCTGGATCTGATCTTTCCACATCATAGAACTCGTCCTCAGAGTCCTCTTCCGATGACCCTTTTGCGGGTCTTGCCTCTTCAATCGGTGAAAGCTGGTTTTTTCTTCCCACCCCTTGCTCATCCTTTTGTACATTTTTCCTCTTCTTAACATGAAAACTCATCATATCTTCAATGGCACTAAGGGATGGTCTAATCTGCGCCCAAATTTGAACCTTGTGGGTTTTTGTCTGAATTTCTGCAGGAGCTTCCTCCTTTTCTGGGACATGTTCGACGGAATCCTCAGCAGCAGATTTTCTGCAAATTGAATCAGCTTCTTCCACATTGTCCACAGCTGTATCTGCTTCCTCCAAAGTTCCTTCAGTATGTGAAGCCGCATCCCCTCCCTCCTCAGATATGCCATTTGCAGGCGGTTCAGAAGACTCTGCTTGCCTCTCTAGGAACTGTTTCCATCGTTCTGATCTCTCCTCTTCCTCTACCTGAAAGTATTTAAGTACGAGTAGAATCAAGCAAAACAGGGGAGGCACCTTTTGTGTCTTTTTGTTTCAATATACTGCTCGGGCTAAAACAGAGTGAGAGTCAAAAGTAGCTTGTACCTTGTAGATATTAGCATACTCTCGATATCTCTGCAAGTGCTGAGGTCTGACAGCAAATCCATAGGCGTCCCTGTTTACAGCAAAGCCTATTCAATTCTGAAAAATCGGGAGACATTTCAAGCAATTCCAATATGAATAATAAACTGAAAATGACATCAAGGAAGAAGATACAGTTGCAAATTACTAGGTGGACATTATCCGTCATAAGGTTACAATCTAGAAAGCATATAATACTGACCATGAGGTCGCTCAAACAAATTACCTGGACTCGCCGTCCAAATGACGCCTACTCACTAGCGACAATAACATCTTCCAATGAAAATTACAATCCGCCTACCCATAGCGCTCGGCATTGGCCCCACGCAACTCAATTATCAAAAATCAGACACCATTTCGCACATCAAATCGGAATCAGGATCCAATACGCACATTGTAATCCTAAACCCTAAAACCTCGAAAAACCGAGTGAAACTCAAAAGCAAGAGCAAAGAGAAAATAGTAAAAATCCTCCGCCACGGACTAAAACAGCATTCATCTCCTCGAACAGAAGCATTGTTTTCAAGAAAGCAACCAAAAAATCCGCGTATCTATCCAAAACTGCTCTTATCGTGACGCAAAGAGTAGAAACGTCAGCACAGTTAAACGATCGACGGGATCGATAAGAAACCGAAAATGACGGACCATATTACGTTAATTTACACTACTCCAACATGAATTATCTCCATCGAAAGAGAAAAGATCGATCGAAAGGGGGGAAATAACGACATTTTTCGCTTTGAACAGAAATTTGAGAAGATTTCGGGATTCAAGGACGCGTGGATGCATAGAGACGTTGAGAAAAAGAGAGAAATGCGGGGTTGGGGAGGCAAGTACATAGATTTTGAGTTTTACCTCTTGTGCTCGAAAGTGATTAGAGGAATTAAGGTCTTCGTCTCCTTCATCTTCCCTGGATGTAACGATTGATTTGATCGGCAGTGCGAATTTTCAGTTCGTCGGTAGATAAGGAAGAATGCAAGATCTTGCGCTCCTCAGCGGCCCAGGCTCAGCCTTAGACACTACACTTGCTCGCTCCGTCTCTCGCGCTTCATTCCCTGGGCTTACTGCACGTTTAAACGTGAGTGCTCCCTACTATAATAATCCACACAGATGCATATGCACCGGAAGTTTACCTTTACGCATAACTTTTCACTTGTTACAGATATCGTAGCACGGAACCCCACCTTCTGAGGGACATCATGAATCTGAATTAGTGAAACCATGCATGGTTTCTTGACTTTCTTCCATGTGGCGTAACGTATTCATTCACCTCCGGTCTTATAAATACGAGGCTGTAGATCACATGCTTTCACCGTTGGATAAGAATCCATCATCGGTTACGAAATAGATCGAGATAGCCTACGTAACGGTTGCAATCAATGACTTCATTTTTCCACCCCAAAAAAAAAAAATAAAAGTCAATGGCTTCATTTTTTATTTTTTTTTGGTAAATCGGCCGATTTAAATTGGAAGTTCCTACCGATTCTGGAGGCAAGGACAGTAGCTAGAGAGCCCAAGGGAAAGGCAAGAGAGAGTTGTAGAACAATAGCAGCGAGATCTAACAATATAACCACCGATTCATACCCATAAACTTTAGAAATTCCTTTATTTGGATTTGAAGACCAATTCTAGGGTTATTGAGCATCAATTCGGGCTGATTTTAATCCGATCCAGATCAAAATCACCAATGACCGATTCTGATCCGATCCATATTGGAATCATCAGTGACCGATATATGGTTATTGATTCCATGTTTTAAAACCCTTGAATAAGCAGAAATGGAGAGGAGAAAAATTGCAGAGAGATCAGCATTAATTGTGAAGAGATCAAGAGAATAATGAACCTCTAATTGTACCTAAGCCTAGGGTGAACTCTACAAGTGTTGAAAGCGAAACAATGTCTGTAGCATTGCTGCATTGCATTCTACTTGGCCTGACTTGATATCCCTAAACAATTACGGATGCAAATCGAATTCTGATTTTTGACTATCCATTCACATCCCTGACTTGTGTAACTTAGACCTTCCTCTCTCTAGCATAACGGGTCACTCTCAATCCATGTCTCTCTGACTTTTCAAAAAAAAAAAAAAAAAGAACGGGTCTTAAAAGCCATAAAATCATTAAGCTTCCGCTTTTTAGCGTATGGATCCTAAACACCCTGGAACAAAAAGCATTTGTGTAGTCACTACGAGCAATTTTATTGTATTTCTTGCCAGGCGAGCCAATGATTTTCGACTCGGAATTAAATGTTGAATCTGTGAATTGACCCCCTAGATCCAAAAACCCAATGATTTGGTCCTAAAACCCTAGAATCAACTGGATTGATACATTCAAAATCAAGATCAATCACAATCGATAACATATCCTTCTTCCACTTCTTATTACTATTTTTTTGTTTCTAATGCGGTCCATGTAGCTGACCCCATTTAGTTGGGATAAGACATAGTTGTTGTTGTAAAAAGGTCTACTTGTGACCATGTACACACCTACTAATAACCTCCTTCTCCTCTTCCTAATTTAATGATGTGGGTCTCCTTATCTATGAATTGAAATCCATCAAAAACATCTCTAAGCATTGCATATATGATGCCAACATAAGGAGGTATCATATATATCTTACTCCCTTTGTTATTTGGTCAATTTATATCATTCCTTAAATAACTAAAGTCGGGATAGGACATGGTTTGCATTAGCCACATGACAATTTTTTTAGCTCAGTTCAATTAAAAGTGAGTGTTTTTTGCATGCAGAGCAATAGAATTCTCCCATGGATTACTCTTGCATTGTTTGAGTGATTACAAAGAGAGTATTTTCACATGCTTGCATGCAATTAGTACTTCCATTTAATCATGTGCATCCATAATGTATTGGCATGTTTATTTAATATCTTCAATCAAAATTTTTATTTAAAAGTTTTTTTTTTTTCTTTTTTTCTTTTGGTGAATTGCCATAGTTCTGTTTTTTTTTGGGGAAAGTTTATCTTCTTGTCACGTGAAGTAAAAAGGCTGACATTGGTGATTGCCAATGCCTACCCTCTATTTATGAGTGGTCAAAAATATCTCTATTATTGTCAATACCCTATGGACACTATTCGATTCCCTCGATCAAGAGAGAATCCCTTGACCATCGCTGAAGGAAAACTTTCTTACTGTTATAAAAGGTTTTCATCATGCCCTTATTTTGACCTTGTAGGTCGGCCACAAATGAAAATTCCTATTACCTAACAAATAAACAAGAAAATGAATAAAGCATTATCAATCGTAAAGTTATATGAATGATAATTGGGTTGGATGAAATAGGTCATGGGTGTAGTCCATGAGTCATGCCTCATGGGTTGTTTGGATGGGATGTATATGGGTTGGCCTTTTCGAATAATGTACATGTATTAATGTGGAGGACTGTAATTTATACTGACAAAATCACCTTGCTTTCATAATTAGATAACATTAATTTCCCATAATGTATGTATATGGAGGAACGTAATGTATATTTAAAATAGATAACTAATTTCACATAATTTGCACAGGCACAGAGGTGCTTACATGCAAGTGAGTGTGTGAGAGAACAAAAGAATGAGAGGGAGAAGAGAAAATAGAGTCGATTACAAAGGGAGGAAATGAAAAAATGGTCAAGAAAAAATAGTTATATAGAGGAGGTGGCGTCAGTGATATGCGCTAGTTGTAGTTCCGTACGACTTCATAGGTCAAGGCGGTAAGTAGTAACATGCGTACTAACCACGCACAATTTTACATATTTCTTGTTGGGCCAACTAATGATTTTAAAATTTAAATCGAAAATCTTTTTTTTTTTTTTTTTGTTTGTAATAATTTTAAGGGAAAGAGAATGCTACTTGGGCGCATGCTTTGAGCTGCCCCTGCGCACAGACACATGGGTGAGTGAAATGACCGTGGACCCAAGAAAAATTCTGCTTTTCCATGAGGATGCAACGGTCATTGCAGCAGAGGTCCTTTGATTTGGGACTTCCAAGCTTCGTTGCAGGGGTTCGATGGAGAAGAAGAGTTGCAGAAAGAGGTCCCGTCAAGTGATGGTTTTGGGAAGAAGAGTTGCAAAGGTGAAATTTGCGATTTAGGGTTCTGCCATCGAGTTTTGAGTTTTTGTAGAAAAAACCAACCCCGGTTTGAGCAGCTTGGGTTGTGTTGGTTTTAGTTTAAACTTAAAAAATAGGTGGATTCTCGTTTTCTTTTTTTTTTTTGGTTAAATATTTTAGTTTTGAAATTAGAATAAAAGATGATATCAACGGCTTCATAATAGGTGGATTAGTTTTGAATTTTGAAATAGGTGGATTCCCGTTTTCATTTTTTTGGGTTAAATATTTTAGTTTTGAAATTCGAATGAAAGATGATATCAACGGCTTCATCCCAGAACACGTAGCACGCTCTCCGGAACCCTCCTTCCTTGATCGAGTTCTCGAGAGTTGAGCCATCTTTATTTGGATTTTTGGATTAAGGTCTATTTATTCTCCACCAAAACACGGATCTACCCTCTCTGTTGCGTCTGATCAACTAAGTTGTAGCAGAAGAGGAACAAGCAATGCTGACGATTCGAAGCCCACCGCATGTCATGGTCCTTTATTCTTAAGGAGGAGGACGAGGAAGAAGATGATGCAGAAAACAAAGAAGAGACAACGAGAATCAATGGAGGAAGAAGTCCAATTGATGGCAATGATGCCACAGTTACCTGAAGAAATACTGATATGTATTCTCTCCAGATTACCAGTAGAGACGCTATTGCGATTCAGGTGTGTATCCAAAGGCTGGCGCACTCTAATTAGTGACCCTAATTTCATTACCCAACACCTCAATCGTTCAGCTGAGAACTACCCCCGTCTCATCCTTGGGCAATTACAAAATTATGAAATTTTTAACATAAACTATGAGACATCCAGCGAGGTGCTTAGATATGATTTTTCCAAATTTTCTCCTGGTTTCTCATTGTTGGAGATTGTTGGTTCCTCTAATGGCTTGGCGTGTTTAAGCTTTGCCGATGCTTCATGTAATGAAATACTCTTTACCTATGCAACCCAGCAACCCTAGAAATCAAGCATTTACCAAATGCTCCCATTGAGTACACAGGAGCATGGAATTCCTCATACACTGTATTTGGGTTTGGTTTTGATTCCATAGCCAACGATTGCAAGGTGGTAAGTATTGACTACTATCTCAAGTATGGAAGGTTGGGAAAAACTATATATCACTCAGAAGTCAAGGTGTACTCTTTAAACACAGGCCTGTGGAGAAGAGTTGAAGATGCATCTTTTATTATCAGTCTAGGTCGGAAAATTAAACTGACGAATGCAGTAGTTAATGGTGCTATACACTGGATGGGAAATTATGGGAACTTTCGTTCTGAGTTTATTATATCATTTGACCTTGGACTAGAGAAATTCCGCGAAATCCCAGAGCATGAATATCGACATGGAGGTATATCGTTTTCCAAAACCCTTGGAGTCTTAGGAGGATGCCTTTCTGTGTTTGATGTTTATGGTGACCAATGTATTGAAATATGGGTGATGAAGGATTATGGCGTGAAGGATTCTTGGACTAAACTGTTCACCATTGATGCCCTGCCAAACATTACAGCATCTGTTCCATTTAAGTCCATACTGCCAATAACAATAAGGAAGAATGGTGAAGTTCTTATGGAAATTGGTATTGAGCTGGTTTCTTATGACCCAAAAAGCGGAAGACAGAGTGTAATTGGACCTGGCGGGCTTTCAACATGTTTTGAGTCTTTTACTTATGTGGAGAGCCTTGTTTCACTCAAGGTTGGCTATGGACAGGAGGGGGAACCTTAAGCATAAGGGAGAAGAAGATGAATGAAGAATATGAACAGGTATATAGGTAACGATCCTGCCCCTTTTAATTCATTCTATCTGCTATTTAGCTCATGACTAAGTAGTTGTTGAGATCTTTCTGTTCATTTGTTTGCCATTGTATTTGTTAGAAGTGCAAATTGATTCATAAGTTGCTTACCTGTTCTATTTTTGTTGTTGGATTCCTTGGAAATATAGTTTCTCAATTTTTATTTTTTCAAAACATTGACTTAAGGGTTGGTTTTTCATTGCAGGACTGATTTTCTGTGTAGAGAATAATTGTGAAAATGATTTATCAAATAAATGGCTTCATAATGATCTCTTTTCTCCATGAAATAGAGTGATATTTCATCTGGATAGGATGAAATGGAAAATTGAGATAATTTTAATTGCCTGATCCTTATTAGGCAAGATAAAATAGGTCAGTTAAGGTAATTGAGAATAATTTGTAACCAATTCAATTATTGAAGGTGACTCTGCATTGTTCATTAGGTAAATGTCATCAGGAGTGGCACTCCATTAGAGATATGCCCACCTTATCAAAGTTTGGGATCTCTTATTTTTCCTAGGATTAGCTCATTCTGATGAAGCCAGAACTTGCAACTCCTCTTATGAGCTTTCAACAGGGAGAACATAAAAGTTTGATCTTACATAGTGAAGTAGTTTTACTCTTACTCATATGTGGTCTTACATTGAATTAATGGTAATTTACTCATATATGTAATTATTCTTCATGTTCTAATCAATAGAAGTGATATTCACAATAGGAGGTAAAAATAGAAGGAATTGCAACAAACGAAATGATTAGTGATGGATTATGTAAAGTATATTGCTTCATGTTGTATCAGGAAACACAACCATAAAAAAATTTGGGCAGTTCTTTGACAATTAAGAGCAAGGTATCAGCATGATGTGAACAAAGATGCTCCCTAGTAATTCTATATGGAACTGCTTTTCCTATTGGTCCATATTGTGTAACATGCTTGTAAGTTCATTTATTTTGGTGTACCATATTTGAGTTTTTATTAATGGTGTGTTATCTCTTGGGTGAAAAAGTTGGAGGCATTACTGTTTGTAACTTAGAGAATCCTTTAGTAAGTTACTTTGTTTTGTTAATTTATTATTGAATCTTTATTGGAGGTCTGGGTTCCTGGGTGTTCTTGGAGGGAATTTTTGAGCTGTTGGTGAGGTGTGGGTGAAGGTGCTGCATCTTTTTTCCCTTCTCATAGAGGCTGAGGTCAATATGCCCAACTTTGAGCATCTTTTTGTAAGGCACAATAGGCGACTAGAACTGCATATGACCCTCCTTTGGCCTCATTCTTTTGGTTGTTTAATGAAGGGCTAGTTAGATTGTGTCTGAAGTTATGTTTAGCTTAGGAGTTTAAATTTCAGTTCTTTTTTAATGGGCAAAGGTTATCTGGTCGGCCCGTCAGTATAGGCTTATCTTGACGGCCCAAGGATATGTACCATGTGGTATGTTTAGGGACCAAATTTTGTTGATGTGTTTCTTCCTATATCCCCTGTTCACATGCTAGGTTTCATCCCAAAAAGAATTTGCTAAGTGGCAAAATAAAGTTTTGAAAATCCAAGATTATGGTAAAATGAATAGTAGTGGTCGGAGTATTATAAATGTACATAGACATACATAGAAATGCATGCCAATTACAGGAGAGTATGTGGTTGAATTTGAGTCTGAACCTTGACTAGTGACATATCCAGACTGGCAGATGTCTATACAACAGTCGACATTGTCACATCATTTTACCACCTAGAAAAATTGTGAATCATAAAGGGAAGCTTATCCTGACAGTCGACAGTTCCATGAAGTGGTGATTTCCCTTTTTCTAATAAGTCAAAATAATCTAAGGAAAAAGGCTGGGTATGCTAGCGGTATACTGTAAGCTAGCACCCTTTGTCTCTCTCTCTCTTCCTCCCTTTGAGGCATAAGGGAATCATTTCAAAAGGGGGAGGGGGAAGAGAGAGATAGACACACAGGGTGCTAGCTTACGGTATACCGCTAGCACACCCATCTCTCTTCCATAATTTATTTAAGAAGAGGGGGGGGGGGGGGGCGACCAAAAAAGCTATACAGGGCATGACAAATTATAGAACATCTCAAACTATACAACCATAGTTGTTAAGCCGCCTAGGCGAACCAAGGTGACACCAAAAGTCAAGGCGAGAGAAAGGCGCCTGGACGCCAAGAACTATGTATACAGCTCAACCGTAAGCTACACACCATAGACATCTTTTAGTCCCTTAAATGTTAATTTCTCTTGAATATGATCATTTGGAAATTTCCAATAAGTCTGACATTTCTCTTGTTTTATGGAAATGTATAAATGATATAAAATAGTACATTGTTAATTAGCCTATTCCATATGGCACAAGAAACTTGTAATTGAGTTTTGGATTGAAATCGGCTTGGACTGGATGAGCCCAGATCAGCCTCGTAATCGTCATATTCCAGGCATCTATAGTTTTTCCACACGGGATTGGCCCGAGTCAGATTGGGGAGAATCGGATCGGCCTCGGCCGATTCTTAAACCCTGATATGGCAAGCAAGAAACCAGGATTATATGTTAAAAACAATTTAACCTATGGAGTAATGAGTCTGTGTGGCATCTCTTTCTATCTTGTGATTGGACTAAGCATAGCTGGGTTTCTGTTCCCCTTGGCTTGAGAACAAAATTACTCTCCACCCCATCTCTAACACATTTGTGTCGTTCTCTTTTTCTTCCCAGCAATTTGGAAAAACGATCTTCTCTTTGTATCTGTTCTGTTTTTATTATTACTTGTTATTATATTTGGGATGTAAGGAACAAAGTAATCCATGGGTCAGCCACAGCTGATCCCCAGTATGTTTTAAGGTTTGTATCTAGATGGCTTAATTATCTAAACATTTCACCCCCAACCCTCTCCGCATGACAAGCCACTATTTTCTAATCATTGTTCTCCCTTGACTATAGGTTCTAATGTTGAAATACATTGTCCTGTTTTAATTTGTGCAGGTCTTTTTGAACCCCAAATAAAAATAACTGGTTGGGCTTTTTGTATAGTGCTAGATGAGAAGGTTGTTCTAACCTCTGCAGGGCACCTCTACTCCTCTGATGTATTGAATGCGGAACTCACAGGACTAATCCATGGATGGAAAAGTGCAATGCATGGCTTCCAAAATCAACGTCAAAGAAGTCTGGAGTCAAAATAGAGAATTACTCAACCTTCTCTCTAGTCCTAACTCTAGTAATATACCTTGGGATGTTTTACATAACTTTTTGGAACTGGCAGACCGCACGGTTCACTTTTCATGTACTACTTTTAAGTGTTTAACGGACAATGGTCTTAAAAGTAGGCTTTCTTTGTTAGTTTACAAGGCTCTTTCTGAATACTCTGTTAACCATCTGGAATCTCATGTACATTCTCATTTAAGTTAATCTATTTTCCTTTTTCTCATTAAAAAAAAAAACCCCATGGAATAATGAGTCCAATTTCCACTTGATTTATACTTTACTGATTACCCACCTTGTCATCATCATAGTACCCCATCCATGGTTAACAATAATATGCTGCTAGACTCAATTAAATGATTTGATTTGATTTGAACATGGAGAATGGCATTAACCAATCCTGTTTGTGAGCATCTCTGATGGTAGTTACTACATATCATCTGATTTTCTCAGATGGTTTTCCAAATGCAATCCTTCTTATGCCAGGTACATGTATCTCAAGTCCATGCTCTAGAGTTAGGAATGGAAATTGCAGTTGCGAGCACTCCAAGTCAAAACTGAGAGGAATATAGATGGCTTTCTACATGGTGAAGGAGTTGATCCTAAATGAACAATGGTGCTTTCAGACTCTGATAGTTTTTTTTTGGGTATTTTGTGTTTTTTTTTTTTTGCTGATGTACAAAATTGGCAGCAGAATCAGCTACAGAGTTTTCTTGATCATATATATATGCTGCAAAATTACATTAGAGAACATGGAAGCATGAGTAGTGTTATTAGAGGGAGGATGACAGTAATCTGGAGTAAACTAAATACATCTAGAAATAAAACGGATCAGGATCGTCTCTAGGGAGCCCAACACCCAGGGTGCTGCCAGGGGGCATCTAGCAGTTGAGCTGTGCCACACACATTTCGGTGCACGCCTAGGGATGTGTGTATCACAGTCCAACGGCTGGCAGCACCCTAGAGACGAGCTAAATTCAAACAAAACAGAAGAAATTGAATGAATAATATTCTTGAAGATAACATGGAAATGGAGGTATATCAAATCACCCCAGATTTAGATTTGGATCCTCTCCAACATGGATCATCGGGCTCCTCCAATGAGTGTCCAATGAGACATCCAATGAGGACCTCTCCAGCTGACAACTGTTTGGCGTGCAGGCACACATCCTAGTGTGCACCCACTAAACCCAGCCGTTGGATGCTCATTGGGTATTCCCTAGGCAAAGGGCTCGCTGGAGAGGAGTCGGATCTGCTAATGGGGGTGTGTTGGGATCTCCTAGTGAGGACCTCTCCAGATGACACCTGTGCTGGAGAGGATCCAAGGGCTGCAATTATTTCCGTTCAAATGCGACATTACAATTGCCCTGGCCTCTTTCGTTTGGACTTAACTCTTCTCAAGTTCCCTGCCAGGTCAGGTTTGTAGGTTCCTCTCATAGGAGATCGGAAATGACGACCTCACCCCCTGCTCGAACACACTACCCGGGTGGGGTGAGGTCGTCATTTCCGCCCTCCCTATGAGAGGAACCTACAAACCTTATCAGGCAGGGAACCTGAGAGGAGAAAAATTCCTTTCGTTTAATCCCAAAATTTTATCTATTTTAAAATGGACTCATCCATTTCTTTAGGGGAGTCATGAGGCCATGACTGATAAAATTTGTGATTTGGTTTTCACTTTTCATGTTGCTTTCCATTAATTACTTTCGGAGCCCTCTCTGAATTGTGAGCTTAGTTAGTAAGTTTGGGAATGGATACGTTCGGCAATTAAACGGACTCGACGGCAATAATAATTTTCAAAAATCCGGTGTAATAAAATGCATACAGCAATAATTCGATATGTGTTTAATAGGACCGCTATATAAGCAAAAATACGGGCATATATTCACTATGTAATAGACATGTACCACCTAATAAACAAAATAATAGCATATAGACAATGATTTTATCAAAAAGAAATCTCACAACTAAAATAAACACAATATAATATCCCCTATTACATCTCATAAGATTATCATTTAACAAATCAAAATATCAATAAAAGTATCTCATCCAACATAAGAAAAAAAAAATAAGACATGCTGTGTTCTAGAACTCATCTCTAAGATGAACTAACATCACCAATGGAAGTTCATTTGCCTCTGCAATCGCCAATTCACCCAGCTGCAATTAACTGGCTACTTGAACTGAAATGAGAACGGAGATGAAGAAGATGAATGGAATGGGGGCAGTCGACGGCCAGGGTTTGAAGAGAAGAAGACCAAAATCGTATTATGCGAGGGTTTTGTTTTGCGTTTTTTCTTCTTTAAGTTTTGAGTTTTTTTTTTTAAACAAAACTAAACTTAAATAAAAAAGTATTAAACGTGTTTAATACGGATGCACTTAAAAAATGAATATTTTACTATATATACAAAAATATATGGTAAAATAGGTTTTTTTGAATTAAACATTCGGACACGCGTATAATACGCGAACTTACTAAGATTGTGAGACCCTGAGATTCTTGTTGGCCACGTGTCATCTCTTCATTAGACAGATCACTTTATCCGTATCTAGTCTGGATGATCATCTACCTCTGTATATCTTCTAGTCTTTTCCGGCACCGGTGGTGGCGTGGTGGCATTCGACGATGACTAACCAAGCTCCTCCGACAATATACTCCACAGAGGGATGTGTTCTCCTTAGCTGGTCTGACAAATGCTGAAGAGCCATCTTGTGCCAAAGATGGTTGTGAAACACCATTGTTGACGTTGGTCTCCTTCTCCCCCCTCTCCTAAAAAAAAAAAAACAATTCTTCAATTCATGATTTCACCCACAAGAATTTCCCTATCTTTTTATATTGCAGCCTTTATCTTCCCAGCATAGGTGTCAGTTGGAGAAGCCCTCACTGGGCGATCCCAACATCCCCTATGTTGGGGAAAATTATCCTCTTCAATTCTTTAGAACTCGGTAGTGCAGTAGTGCTAGGTAGAGATGCCGACACATGATAGCTTAGACACATGACAGTGTTTTAATGTCCGAACTACCAGTGTCGGCATCTCCACCTAACACTGCCGCACTGCCGAACTTTAGGATTTAAAAAGGATAATAATTCGAGGATCCAAATCCAATCACACGAGCCATAAGAATTGAAAGACATTCATTCATCCGTTTTGCAAATAAATGGATTCTACGACCCATATCGATCTGTATTTGTTTATATTTGATAATTTTGCCCTAAAAAACAGTGATACCATACCTTTTTAAAAAAAATTTCAGACTCGTCCATATCATTCGATACCGGTATGGTGTCGGGGTTGGCCAATATGGATCGCCTGATACATCAAATACCGAATCGATACCCAAAACCATAACTATAGTGCAAAAGTGCAATTTCCATCCAATGAGCGGTTAGAAAACCAGGAGGGTTTTAATGAGGAGAGAATAGGGTCCACAAGTGAGATGTGACCTCTGAGCATGGTTTAAGGTATCGGTATCGAATCACCCATACCGAGCGGCATGCCAATATTGAATAGGTAAAATGGTATGAACCAAGGCTAAAACAGTAAAAAAAACCCCGATTATTTTGAAAAACTAGGGGTAAAATTATTCGATCCGTGTCATGGTTCGTAACCTTGGATCGGATCAATATCGATTGAGGTCAATCCCAAATCTTGACCAATCCGATATCAATCCGCTGCTACATCAAAAGGGTAAAAAAGTTATAAAAACAGACTCCAATCCAATCCTATTAAGGGCAATCCGAATTGTTACCGGCCGAGACCGATCCCAATCCAATTTCTGTGACTACAAACCATGTTGCATGCCAATCCGTATCGTTATTGTATCGGTTTTGAAGGTAACCGTGCACTATAAAAGTCTAAAACCTTGGATGTATGAAGGTAGAGCCGTATAGGAATCTGAACACACGGTACACCCTTCTGGCGATTTTTTCTCAATATATTGAGAAAAAAAGAAGAGTTTAGAAGGAAGGGTACGAGGAATTGCCAGATCTTTTCCCATTTAAGGCATTCGTCTGGAGTCTGTGTGTCTGCAACGTCTCCTTGAGTCAGAATCACATTCCGAATTCCCGATTCGAAGTTCCAAAGTCAGAATTATAACCCTCATTAATGGCGTAGTTGAAGGAGACCAATCCCTTGAAATCGCCAACACAACACAAGAGTCCGTGCGGTCCCTCTAGTATAATATTACAGATTAAGCCCCCATGGCAGCACTTGTTAAAGTGAGCACGGTAACTTCAATTTGTGGCAAGAAGCCGCACCTGATGAATAAATGGGTGCGCAGGATAAGCAGTAACAATGGAAATGGCAATAGCAATAGTAGTGGCGGCAGGATTACTGAGAGTGCGATGATGGATGTTGGGGTGATGACGAGAGCGAAGGGATCGGTGGCCCTCGGTAGTAGTAGCGGTGATAAAGGAGAGCGATTTTCGGTGGGATGGAGTGAGGGCTGGAGGCGACTTTCCTGCGCACGTTTTGGTGCTTCATTACCTAATGTGTACTTGCGTAGAAATTTGGGTAAAAAAGCTTTATCTTCTGCTTCTTCTGGATCGACTGGAGGCTCTGTTCCCGATGTGGGTTCTGAAAATAAGGACGATAGGCCTGACAAGGAACGGTTGCCATCGTTGCAATTGAACCACGACCACCACGCATTTCATCAACAACAACAACTGCAGTCTCCCAGATTGCTTACATTGCCTACAATTTTAACGCTTGCTCGCGTTGCCGCCGTCCCGCTCCTCGTTTGCAGTATGTTCCATTTCTTTTGTTTAAAAACATCATGATTTGTCATTGCCAGATCTGTTTTATATATTGATATGTGCTTCTGATTTATGGGCTCTTTCCCCCTTCCATTATTTCAATGTTGGTTTCTGTGGGTTTTTCGATATGACATTTTGAATGTGCAAGGGAGGAACGGTTTGAATATTTTCTTCCCGAGGTTTGTTTTATTTGGTGCATGTATGCATGTGTTTGCATTATTGTGTGAGAAACAAACTGAATCGGTTTGGAATTTTAATCTCTACTCTTGAGGTGTGGGATTATTTGGATTTAGATGCATGTCAGAGTTAGACCCGTGCAAACTCGCATTTTGATTCTAATTCTGATGCCTAGATTGACAGCATATGACACTAAAACCCAAACAGTATTCAATTTTGCAATTGGGGCAAATGTCTCCTGATAGTCGATCCCATAGGTCTGAGTAAAACCCTTGGCCACAAGTCTGGCCTTCTATCTATCTACTGTCCCGTCCACCTTTTGCTTGACAATAAACACCCATTTACAACCGACTGGTTTCTTGCCTGGAGGAAGAACCACTAGCTCCCACGTCTCATTTTTGGATAAGGCCTTCATCTCTTCCATCATGGCTATTTTCCACTTTGGTATTTGCAATCGCCTCCTGCCACTTCTGAAGAATAGAAACAGAGGAAAGAGAAGACACAAATACACGTTAGGAAGAAGACAAAGAATCATAGGAAACAACATTGGAGATGGGATGTTGGGTACAAGACCTAATGCCTTTACGAACAACAATAGGTAAGTCAAGAGAAGGATCCTTACCAGAAGGTGTAGCAAAGTCCAGATCTGGATCAAGTTCTGGCGATTGGAGAAGAGGTACAGTTGTGGTAGTCTCAACTTGCTCCTTGTGCTTCCGAGTATAGACTTTATCAATAGGAATCTGACTGACAGGCCTACGCTCCCCCTGAATAGGAACCAAACTAGAAGCTGACGTTGGAGGGTCTGGAGGAGAAGGCTCTCCCTGAATAGGAACCGGTAGAATAGTAGGCACATCTTCAAAACCTAAATGCAATTGATCACTTGAAGGGTCTGAAAGTTGCTATTACATCTATTGAATTATCCACTTAAAGAGGTAGAACAATAACGTTTATGTTCAAGGAGACATAGTTTCTATACTGTTCTTGGAGGAAGTCTAATGTTACTGCCATTGCATTGAAGTTTAATTTACTCCCAAATTATACATAGCATTAGGTATTAATTTGATGATGGAGTAGAAGGAGGATCCCTCTGTTGCCCTTCCTCCAGAGTATTGATACTTTATCCTACTGCTACTGTTTCTCTTAGAAGTTGAGAGTTTGTTGGGAAAAGAGGTTAGAACTTTAAAGTCATTCCAATATTTCATCTTCTTGTCCGGGCAAATGTTGAATCGAAGTGCACACTGATCGATATGTAAGAGGACACATTTAGTGTTCAGCCGGTTCATGAATATGCTTGGACAACTTTTCTCAATGCGGTATCTATGCTTAAACATGCCTAAGATGAGAGCAAATCATTAGGCTCTGTCTCATTGACTTGCTCATTAAGTTCCAATTTTAAGGAACAAATTGAAATTTTTTCAACATTATTAGGCTCTGTCTCATTGATTTGCTCATTAAGTTCCAATTTTATGGGAAAGCCCGAAGATTTTTTCAACCAGACACCCAAAAGAACTGAGCGTTCTGGATTGCGCTCTTTGCCTCTAAAAAGAAGTGTGTTAAAGATCATGTCATGAATCCATTTGCATTAAGACAGGTTAATCAATAGATCAATCCATCCCTGTTGGCCATTAAATTTGATAGCAGTAGCTTGGGGAACTCAGGAGTAGCAGGAATCAGTGGTGCTTTTGAGTGAATGTTTTCAGGTTCTACTTGTTTTCTTGGACATTGTAGGCAGACATTTTTCCGGGGGTGGGGGGGATGATTATGGGCCTAGGTATTGCTACTACCATACAGAGCATTTGATTGTTGGTGGATTCAACTACAGTTATTGAATGGATACCATCTCTGAACTCAGGTTCTTGGAGATACTACTCATTCGATTAGGAAGGCAAGATCCTTGTGTTCTCATAGAAATATGTCATTTAAGTGGAGAACAAGGCTGGGTAACTCTACAACAGATCGGTTCACCAGAGATGAAGCTTCTAGAAACTCATTATATATTGGGGCATTTCTAGAAAACTCATTACGAGGAGAAGGATTAACATAACTTGTATTCAAGAGACTAGATGGAAGGGTATAAAAGCTAAGGAGTTGGATGACTTTATACGTTGGTATACAGGGGATAAAAGTAATAGAAGTGGAGTGGGCATAGTAGTGGATAAAGATTTAAAAAATGATGTGGTGGATGTTAAAAGATTTGAGGATAGGATTATATCCATCATCTTGTGTTGGAGAAAGTAGTTGTCAATATAATTAACACTTACGCACCCCAAGTTGGATTGGATTGAAGTAGTAAGATACAATTTTGGGAACACATGGATGGTTTAGTGCAAGGTTTTAGTCAAGGAGAAAAGATTATTATAGGGGGAGATCTGAATGGACATGTTGGGAGAGATCGTTGAGTCTATGAAGGAGTACATGGAGGAAATGGTTTTGGAGAGAGGAATGAGAAGGGGACTTTAGTTTAGATTTTGTTGTGGCTTATGATTTATCCATAGTAAACACATACTTTGAAAAAAGATGATCATTTAATTACCTTCAAAAGTGGGCATCATGGTAGCCAATAGATTTCTTTCTAATTAGAAGGTCCTATAGGTTGTTATGAAAGGATTGTAAGGTTATACCGGGGGAGAGCTTAACCACTCAACATAGATTAGTGGTCATTCATTTAGGGAGACTTGGTGGTGGGATTATGACATTCAAGCAGACATGGCAAAGGACTAAGGATGTAGAGGATTTAAAAAGGTATAAAGCTGCTATGAATGAAGCTAAGAAGCTTGTGGAAAAAGCAAGGGCAAAGAAATATGGGATCTCTATTACAATTTGAGCACAAAGGGAAGGAAGAAAAGCTATCTATAAGATAGCTAAAATGAAGGGAAGGAAGAAAAGCTATCTATAAGATGTTTTAACCATGTTAGATGCATCAAAAGTGAAGATGATAAAGTACTAATAAGCGATGAGGACATTAAGGAGAGATGGAAAAATTATTTCTATTGCTTACTAAATGGAGACACTTCGAGTATTAGTATCCCAGAAGGTTGTACTACTTGTCAAGATACCACATGTAATAGATAAATACGAAAAATTAGGGTGCCTAAAGTAAAAGAAGCTTTAAGGAGGATGAAAATAGGCAAGGCTCCTAGTACAGATGGGGTCACAATAGAAGTGTGGAAGATCTTAGGATTATGTGGTTTTTCTTGGCTGACCAAGCCGTTTAGTAAAATTAGGAGCACAAGGAAAATGCTAGATGAGTGGAGGAGAAGCATTGTGGTTCCGATTTATAAAAATAAAGGTGATATTCATGGCTGTAATAATTAATTAACTATGGAGGCATAAAACTAAAGAGTACTATTATGAAGTTATGCAAGAGAGTTATTGAAACTCGCCTTAGAAAAGAAACTACTATTGACAGAAAACCAATTTGATTTATGCTAGGAAGATCCACAACAAAAACTATTTACTTAGGATACTCATGGAAAGATATAGAGATTGCAAAAAGAATCTCCATATAGTCTCTATTGACCTAGAAAAAAGCTTATGACAGAGTCCCTAAAGTGTAAATTGGCATGTACCAAACAAGTGATGTGTTTCAATTTTCAAGTAAATATGTGGACACAATTAAAGATATGTATAATAGTGTGGTGACTAGTGTAAGAACAATGGGGGTCAAGGTAGTGAATTCCCAATTATAATTGCATTACATCAAGGATCGGCTTTAAGCCCTTATTTGTTTGCGTTTATCATTGATGATCTAACTAGAGACATTCAAGATCAGGTTCCTTAGTGTATGCTTTTTGCTGATGATATTGTTTTGGTGGATGAAATAAAAGTAAGGATTAGCACCAAGTTGGAACTATGGAGATCAACCTTGGAATTAAAAGGTTTTAACTTTTAATACAAGTAGAATGAAAACGGAGTATTTGGTGTGTAACTTCAGTTACACTATGACGGATAAAGAGATTGTGAAAATTGATGAGAGGGAGATCCTTGCAAAGTGATTATTTTAGGTATATGGGCTCAATCATAAATAAAGAAGGAGAAATAGATGATGATGTTACATAGAGAATTAAAATAGGATGGATGAAATGGAGAGGTGCGTCCGGAGTGGTGTGATCGGCATTTTTTTTAAAACTCAAAGGAAAATTCTATAGGACAGTCATACGACCGGCTATGATATATGGCACAAAATTTTGGCAAGTAAGAAACATTGTATAGATTAACTCAGTGTACTTGAGATGAGGTTGTTGGGATGGATGTGGTAAAACTAGGAAAGATAAAGTAAGGAATGATCGAATTAGAGCTGATTTGGGTGTAACTCCAATACATAATAAGCTGCGAGAAAGACATTTGAGGTAGCATGGCCATGTACAATGGAGGCTTTTAGATGCTCTAATACGGAGGAGTGATTTGATTCAAATTGAAGGTTCTAAAAGAGACAGGGCAGACCTAAATGACTTTGGGAAAAGTGGTGAGGAAAGACATGCATAGATTTGGCCTTGTATCATGTATGACTTTGAATAGAGCTGACTGGAGGGTAATGATCCATGTAGCCGACCCCAATTAGTTGGCATAAGGCTGAGTTGTTGTTTGGAAGTGGGAAGGAGACATTTTTTTTTATTTGTTGGTTGTTTTTGGAATGCGTGTTAAGTATTTAAGTATGTTGGTACATTTTTAGGTATTTTGATATACTTCATGTTCTACTTCTATCTCCGTGTTTTGTTGGTTGAATATATTAGGCTATTCATTAAAAAAAAAAAATCCTGCTTTGTTGAGGGTAAACAATGTATTGTAAACAAGGGTGGAATTAGGAGCAAGGTTCTAAATCTCGGTTTTGAGGCCATTTTCGACCAGCCAGGAAATCAAAATTTACTAGGTTTCGGTCAAAACATGGTATTTTTTGTGCAAACTCGACATGTCATGGGCTGGTCAAAACTGGTTGAAACTACCGAAACTGGGCTGGTTGAAATTGGTTAAAATTGGTCGAAACTCGTTGAAATTATCCAAATTTCCAAAATATTGTTGAAACCTGGTCGGTACAGTATTACATATGGGTTCTTGGGAAACCGAAATCTTGAACCATTAGGAGATAAAATATGGTCTCGGATCAAATTTCAATGCTGTGTCCTTATGTTTGTCCATATTTTCTGCATATAGTCCTTTAGTAAAGCAACGTTTCTTGCCAAAAAAGAAGCATATGCATGAATACAAATAGATTACTACAAAAGGATTATTAGCTGCATTAGTTAATTTAACTTTCAAGGTAGTGCTTGCTGATCCAACATATGGACTAAAAGTACTTCAGTTTTACGGTTTTACCTAGCATTACTTCTCTCTCTCTCTCTCTCTCTTGGGGGGGGGGGGGGGAGGGGTGCTGCAATTAGAGTATGAAATGCAAATACCATAACACTATTTTTTTCCCTTCTGTATTGATATTTTGCCTAGTTTACTGTCACTCATTGCTGTATGAAATCTGTATATTAATAAAGCTAATATGTTGATTTTGCTCACTAGCATTTTACACGAATGGTTCATGGGGAACAACAGCAACAACAGGTATTTTCATTGCTGCTGCAATTACAGATTGGCTTGATGGGTACATTGCTCGAAAGGTACTCAACTTCTGAACGATTCTGAAAGAGACACATTGAATAATCTTTCCGTTGCTCCCATTTTATCTCATTTTTGTCTCTGGAACCTTTCTCCTTCTATGTGTATCAGATGGGATTAGGAACGGTATTTGGTGCATTTTTGGACCCTGTAGCCGATAAGGTTTGAGCTCCTCCTTCGAACCCAAAAGAAAAGAGCCTCATGTTCATTGAGCTAGTTGAGTCAAATAAGACATGGTGTTCTGGTCAAGAAAAAGAGAAAAGAAAAAAGAAGGGAAAAATGTGAAACAATTTATTCTAGATGTCTGTACTAGGTCTTTGTTTGCTTATTCTGTTCATTGAATGCAGCTTATGGTTGCTGCAACCTTGGTGTTATTGTGTACCAGACCATTGGAAGTTGCTATGTTTGGAGAAGTACCATGGCTACTGCCTATACCTTCAATTGCCATAATTGGTAGAGAGGTGATTACCTGATCTCTACTGCATCTCATATACCTATACCACTACTTTGGGATTGACTTACACCCCTGGATATACCTTTTGTCTATATGTGTACTTTTCTTCTTTACATCTCAAATTTTTATGCTGCTCTAGTATTTTGAATGTATGCATGCCACACTTAACATAGGTTCATCAATTAGACATCTTAACCCAGTAGAATTCTAGAAAATGAGGTTTGAGAATGTAGTGTTCTTGGTTGTATGATAAATATTTTCCCCCCAACAAGAGGTTTATAATAATTCAAGAAACTGTTTTCATTCAATTCTAGCACTTGCAAAATCCCCACTTTTTTCTTAGATGTGAGTTTTCTGCACTTAATGACATTTTAGAACGAAAATTTTTAGCGTTGAGGCATCCTGTTAGACCAGTTTATGCCGAACTGTGCAAAATCTACTTATGGTGTACGACCTTGCAAGGTTCTGGCAAACTGCATTTGCAGCCTTTTCGGCCTTTTTTTTCCTTCTCTCTTTTTAGGTCATTTAAGAGGTAAAAGGCATCTTTCATTGCTCTTTCAATAACTTATTTTCTGATCTTTGGAATTGATCCAGCCAAATTAGACAGCAAAAGAAGAATGGGTTGGGGTGTCTACACAAGGTACTGTAAATCCAATCTTTTGAATCCCAAGCCACGTTTCTTCCACTCATTGGTTGTCATCAGTTGGGGTTGTTGAAGGATATGGAAAGGCGGTATTTTAATGAAGTATTCTATTGAACTGGCTGTGCAAATGCTGTTTACATTGGCAAGAAGTTTGGCCTGATAAGATGAAACTTCTTGCACAATTGCTACTCTTGCATGTGTGTTGGTTGTGGCATGCTAGCTAGTTTGAGAACATACAAACCCATAAAAAGCAGTATTACTCAATTTGGTTTAATAAATGGATCTATGTTTCTTAAAACAGCCATTGTTGTTGTCTAAGGTACTAATTATGGCTATCTTAGCATTTTTAATAACTTATGGTTCACTTACCCTGTTGTTTTGTCGTCGTTGCTTTCTTCGTCAATAGAACAATTGAGATAACCGAGCAAACCTCCTGATGGTTAACATCTTCTGTACCAAGACACCATTGTAACAGCTGGTTCATGTGTTACAGAACCTTAGGGAGCTTGCTTCAGCAATACCTGCTTCATAATACTCCAACTGTGGCCAAACCATATCAAATCATGGTTGGCTCATTTTGATAGCCTATAGGCTCTAACTTTAGCTAGAAGTAATGAAACTGTATGGTATTTACTCTCGTGGAGTTGAATTATTTTCCAGGTTTGATAATTTTACCTCACCCCCCCCCCCCCCCTTTTGGCTGTTGAAAATTTTCCAATGAACACTTTTAGTTTATCAAAGATCTACGTGGCTCTTTTTAACTATGCATGGGCATCCTGATTGGGACCAAAATGTGGCTTGTTCCTGCAGTAATTGTTGTTGCTTCTTCTGGTTATTATGTTTATATCATATGAAGATATTTCAAACGTTATTTGCTTCCCACCCCCTCGTTTTTGTAGATAACAATGTCAGCAGTAAGGGAATGGGCTGCTTCACAAAATAGCAAAGTTCTTGAGGTTCTTTCTCACCTATACCTCCCTACCATTTTACAAAACCATTGGGATGCTAATTGTTTATACTTAATTCCCGATATAATTCAAAAAGTGTTACTTGTCAGGCTGTTGCTGTAAATAATCTTGGGAAGTGGAAAACAGCTACACAAATGACTGCATTGACTGCGCTATTGGCTGCACGAGACAGCAGGTAATAGAATAATATTATATTATTCTCCTGAATTACTTCATAAATATCCATACTAATTCTTAAGACTCAGAAGGAGGGAAAATTCCTCATTTTGGATGTTGGAAAATTCTTTAATTTCCATTTTCATGTTTGCAAATTTCAGTCTAACAGGGTCAGAAATTCTAGTTGCCTCTGGTGTTATTTTACTTTACATCTCAGCCGGTCTTGCCGTGTGGTCATTGGCCGTGTACATGAGGAAGATATGGAGAATGTTGCTGAAGTAGGTTTGTCCTTTTGTTGTTGAGCTTGCCAGCGAGAGGGTAGTCACTTTGGGTTTATGCTGGGAAAAAAAAAAATTTAAGTCCCCATTTTTTAATTCTTATATGCCCCAATGCAATGACCAATCTATATCCACCTCCATTGACACAAGTGGTACTTCTTCAGATAAAGGAGCTGACAGGGAAGCTGTTTCCTCGAAGTCCCAGCATTTCTAAATTAGTTTCTGTCGAAACTGGTCAGGTGGAGGAAATAATTCATGTTTTGTTGCTTCACTTTCATTGATCAAGAAGTGATGATTTGGGCTAACTGTGTGATGTGTTACAGTCTAAAAACTCTTTAGGATCCAACATACTTGGGGGTGAATTGGGAGGAATGTCCACCTCTAAACTATTGTAAGATATTTTAGATGTCCATAGCAGATGTTTTCTGGGCATTTTGTTACTTTCTTGGTGGCTCTTCAACACATCTGCTCATCAAGAATAGTTTTTATGGAGCACTGTCCCTCCTGTCAATCTCTCAAGTGGAGAAAATTTGGAAGTTTGGTTTAATAGGTGGCAAGTATTGAAGATGTTTGAGGAAGTCTTGATGGAAACAGTATGTAAACATAAATGATTAAGTTGAAAGTATGTAGATGATCTTGCAAGAGGTCTATATTGAGATGAATTTTAGTTGCTGAATTGCCGAGGAACAAAAGCAGATTGTAGCCTTTCTACAAAGTAAAGATGAAACAAAAAAGAATCGAAGTAGATAGAATCTGTTTTTTCTTTTCCTTTTGTTTCATACATTCGTGGGCTCAGAGCTTAATCAATTTCAGTTCATTGGTTTAACTATTTTTTTTTACTTTCACTATTCCGAAGTCAAAAAAAAAGGGTTATTGGAACATAGAACTAGAGAGGATGGGTACCAGCTAGAAGTGATCAATTATTCCAGCTAGAGTGATTTAATAACTCCCCAACTGAAGTTGTTGTTTGAAAATGTACATGTATATCCAAAGGTGAAGTTGTGTATGTTTGGTCTATGAGGATCCTGTTCCTGGAGAGAAGAGGTAAGAGATGGGAGACTGGCTCATAGGATCTCTTTAGGCACTCGAGTCCTACTCTAATGATCGTACGGTCAACACTCAACACGTGGCCCTTTTGCTTTCAGAAATGCCCCACTGCTTGTAAAAATGAACATAAATGCTACATAATCAGCCTGGCTGCGCTTTGCTTAGGAAGTATTATGAGGGTTCATATTATTGGGAAAAAATTCTGTCCAATTACCTAAAAGTGTAGTGCAGTACAATTCAGGGTGGAGATGCAGACACATGGCAGACGAGATATCCAGTTGTGTCAAGCTCGAGAAGAAAGAAAGTAAAAAAACTGGGGTGATGGAGCTCAGACCGTTGGATGTCGTGCCTACCAAGTGTCAACCTCTCCACCCTGAACTACACCGCACTGCACCATAGAGGAATTGGAGAGGATTTTAAGTGCCATCAGTGCACTTCACCGGTGTACTTTCACTCTCTTCTTTTTTATTTGAAGAAACATTTTCTTTTGAATTTGTCATCTCAATTCCTTGCCAATCTGTATACCAATGGTTAAAATTTTTTTTTAAAATTTTTGAAGTAAAACAAGGGTAGATCTGTCCGATCAATATAAGTATCGGATCCTGATACCAATTACTATATCGTCACTCTCAAGCCATTTCAAGGGGTTTTTTGAGCTGTGCTTTGCTCTTGGCTTCTCCCTTATTATGATCACTCTCATGTTGTGTTTGGTATGCATTCTTAGAATACAGTTGAGGATTTCAAATTTTTGGATAATAAAAACAACTATTTTTATCATCTGAGAATGCGAAATCAACCTAGAATGCATACCAAACACAGCCTCAGTTTCCTCAATTATTAAGTGGTTCTGTTCTGAGGGACTTTAAAACAATTGACAAAAGGGACAAGAACAAAATGTACACATTATCCAGTTATTTAGTGAGCCCACCATTTCATTTCACTCTCTCTCTCCTTCACACAAGTCACAACATCATTACAAACGAAAGCTGAGGAAGAGAACTACTTACTAGAGAAGAGAGGACTCCATCTCAGTAACAGAAAAGCTAATGGATCATCTGTCGTATACCATACAAGAAGCCAACAGGAAAACGACGGGAAGAATGCTCCAACCACACACTTACTCCTCCTCTCTCTTTCTCCAATAGAGATTAGAAGCATTGACTTTTCTCCTCCCCAAGAAATTTCCTTCCTGTCCTTGCCTTTCGCCCTTATTACTTATGAAGGCGGAAGGCCAAATCATATTGGATCGGTTGAATCATTCTATTTTGAATTAGAATCGGCAGCACCCGATCCCATTTCTATGGATCCACTGAGCCCTCTTTATGAATCGCTATTGTTTCATATTTAATCTCACTATTTGGTATTGTTTCTTTCTTTTACTAACTAAAAATCAAAGATTTTGAGAAATCTTCGCTTTTTCTTTTAGGGTTTCAATTGATTCCAAGTCAATTCCGAACAAATTGCAACCAATTCCAAGTTTGGATCGGAATCGTGGAGGCCAATCCTATGTACAAATCCAAACCCATTCCAACGGATCGGAGTTGTTGAAGCCGACCCCATGCAACGATTCCATACCCTTGAACCTTGTTATAAGAAGATTGTAGTGAGTTAGAAGAGCATTTAACTCTGCTAGCGTAGTTGATTTTGCCGTGCCAGTTAGTCGGGGAATGTACAGTTTTGCTACACATGTTCTTTTTCTTCCACAAATGCCCCACTTTCTAATACCTTAAAAGTCCCATGGCCATGAGCTCGGGGGATTAAAAACCAAAAAAAAAAGGCATTCAATGGTCAATAGAAAAGAGGTTCACGTCCGTATCAGTCTTTCAAGTTCATTCTATAAACCAAACGTTCTCCAACTCCCTCACCTTCCCAAAGAGTCTCTCTCTCTCTCTCTCTCACACACACACACATGACATGATTAACATCATAGATGCATTCTCCATGGACGAGAAGAAAGAGAAGGATCCCAGCGAGATAATCATGGCAGCAATCTACTCCCTCAACACCCACCAATTCTCCGATCTGATGAACTCTGTCTCGTCGGAGTTCCGACGTCATGACCACCACCTCTGTTCCCTTCTCCGCTCCTCCACGCGCTTCCCACTAACTCTCCTCCACCTCCAAACCATTTCCCTTCACCACAAAGCCCTCTTAATAGCTCGTTATCTCCTATCCACCCTCACACACCTCACACACTTCTTGGAAACCTCCCCTTCCTCCTCCTCCTCCCTCAAATTGAACTTGAGAGACCTCGACGCTGCCTTGCTTCTCATGCTGCTCTGCGAAGTTCATCAGCAGGCACCCCAAGCTTTACAGGGTTCTCCAGCCGAATGGCACATAGTTCTCAACGACTACGTAGTGCGTAGTCGCTTGTTGACGTTGGCCGGTCTTGGAGTGTCTAGTAGTGCTGTCTTGACTCCGTATGTCGATTTAACGATAAAGTGCCGGAGGTTTCTTGATGCAGTAGGTTGTGGTGATGAGATGGTGAGGGAGGTGGCGGCGTCGGTGGCAGCGGTGGTGGTGTTGCCGTCAGTGGAGATAGGTGGTTGTGGTGGTGTGGAGTGTGTCATATGCAGGGAAGAGATTAGGGAAGGGAGGGAGATGTGTGGATTGCCATGTGAACACTTGTTTCATTGGATGTGTGTGGTGCCATGGCTGAAGAAGAGGAACACTTGTCCTTGCTGCCGCTTTCAGCTTCCCACCGACGATGTCTTCGGTGAGATTCAGAGGTTGTGGGGGATTCTCATCACCAAAAATGGAATGAACTCTGTGAAGATATAGAAGAATTACTATCTTTGATGCCAAAGAATGTCATTTTCTTGTATAAATCAAATGGTTCAAGGGCTGAAGGGCATCTGTATGTGTATTGTATAATGTCATTAGTTGGGCCATGGTGATCCAATGGAATACTGAGAATCTGAGACTGATGATGCTTCTTCCTACACTCCATACATCATTGCCTTTTCTTATAATCCATAAAAAAATTCAAGATCGAATTTTTCTGGTGGGGTAATACTATGAGATGCTTTCCCTTCCTTTCATGGATAGATCAATACCATTACCATTGATAGTCAAAAAGTGCTTTTTTCTGTAAAAAAACAGCTCTTTTACTGGAATTGGCCCCATACACACCGAAAGGAGCAGTTGACAATTGAATCCATTTTCCCCTTTCTTAAGCTGGTGGACCACATCTATGATAGCTGGAGGAGAGGCTTCACTAGCACCAGAATGAAGAATCTGAAGATGATACAAAATAGAAAGGCATTTTGCCGGTGCAGTTTGCCAGTGAACGGTGGCCGATACCATGAACTAAAACCTTGCTTCCTTTGAATGTAAAAAGGTTCCCCCCCCCCCCCCTTTTCCCAAACTTAACCCTGACAAAATGTCATTATTATATATTATCCAGGTCTGGTTATGAGCAGCCCACTTAAGTTTATCAAATGCCCATCCTCATTGTGTCATGTGGGATGATGATGCACTGGAAGAAGGGAAAAGAGAATGGCATAAGTTTGATGAGAAGTATTTTTAATGGTCCATCTCAACTGCTTGAGCTATCAGCTACTTAAGTCTTTAACAGGTTTTTACCAACAAAAAAAAAAAGTCTTTAACAGGTTGCTTCAAAAGTCAATTCAAATTGTTACATATAACTATATGATTTTGATTGCCTCTGATTGTAATTGTATAAGATTAACACATTTCCAGAATTGGTTAGATAATTAATAGGATCATACTTTATCAGATCAGTTAAGAAACCTAAAATCTTCCAACCAAAAGAGAAAAAAAAAAAAAAAGTAAAAAACATACTACCTCATTGTAACTGATTGGATTCAGATGAGATGGCAGCTCTAGTTCAGACCATCTCCGGGACCATTACCCTTTGTTTTATTCTTCAAATTCTTCTGGTCCGGGCAAACCTGCCCTGATATAATATCACAAAATTTATGCTGAGGGCTCATAGGGAACATCGAGAGCATGACTTGTTCTCATCCTTGAACTAAAATGTCCATTAGAGCAACCATAGACCCTCTATTATTGAATAACAAAAACCAGACAACTGACAGAACAACCCCTCCCTGAATGGTACTAAACAAAACGAAAGGATACTACTAGGCAAAGAGAGCAGACAAATACAGCTGATATTTTCTTCCTATAATTCTCAGATGATAGAAACTACCAAGGAAACAGCTTGAAAATTTTATGGGGGGGTGGGAAAAAGAGTGGGTGAGGGGGAGGAGTTTTCCATGAATATCATAACAAGAACTAACCTTATCCGATGATAGAATGATGCAGATCACCGAGAACCTTCTGAAGACAATCATCATTGAAGCATTTTCCAGTCAAATATATCAAAAGCATTCTATTGGCAGTACGTAGCTGAAACTTGACATGTAAGCAGAGGACCTTGAGGTCTACCCTTCCATGAAATTTATCCCCATCCAACTTGCCTTATGATGGCAGAACTAAGTGCTCATACATATATGCTTAAACCCTAATATTTTAGCCCAACATAAAATTATCTTGCATCTCCTTAACAAAGTAATTAATTGAATCTTCCCCATTTTGAAAATATTTAACCATGTTTCTTAAGAGGGGAAAAAATTAGCATCTGTACCCCATTTCTAAAGGCAGAAGAAACAGATGCATGTATTCTATACAAATTTTTTCCGCTTGGATTATAAGTACATGCCGTACAAAATTCTTTCTATAACTATAGCTAAATTGTTATAAAACACACCTATGTGTGCAGATCTGATGTAGATTCATCACCAAAATAAGCTTATTTCAATAGGAATAAGTCTAGGGGTGGGTTCTATACATGTTAGGCTTTATTTTGGTGATTTTGTTCTTAAATTCAACCGGTTCAACTAGTGGTTCAATTTAAGTGACTTTTGTAGTTTTTCTTTTAAGTGTTTAGTTGGGCTTGATTAGGATTTAGGACTCTATTTTGACGAAACAGAGTCTATTTCAGTAACCTAGTCAATTTAAGTTACCTAATCGGTTAAGGATTGGGTTAGGCCTTTCTTTTTTAGTGTAGGAGTCCATTTTTTAGTCTTTTATATAAGGTTGTAAGGGGGGCACATATTGAACACGAATTTTGATATTAATGAAAACCTTTTTGTTGTTCTTCTTCTCCATTGAATATTTTTGTCTTGTGTTTGATCAAGGCTAATGAGATCGGTGTTTGATCCGATCGACACCTTGCGGTGGGAATCCTGGATGGTTAGTTTGAATGAATCAGTGTTCGATCTGATTGACACCTTGCAGCGGGAAGCCCGGGTGGTTTGTTTGGTTCTCTTTGCATCTCCATTACTGTTCTACAGTCAAGCAATCTGATCTCAAAGTTCTCTTCATCAACTATCGGAACACATATTTCAAAGGTTTTGTCTATGACATTGGATGAGTGGACTGATGATGAAATTGAATCTATGGTAGAGGTTTGCGGTAATTCTTCTGCTAACAAAATCTATGATTTATTACTCCCATCCCTAACCTAATATATTTGGGTTCCCATTGTTCTCTAGGTTTCCTCAGACGATTTATTTCCCATTGTTCTCTTGGTTTTACCCTAAAACTGATTCACCTTTTGATAAAAGATCCTAATTTGGTTCCTAGTTTGACTATTCAAACCTAGGACTCATTAACATCCCTCCTGCCCCCAACAAATATCATCAATCCCTTGCTCCCCTTCTTGATGGACCAACTAACTAACAATGTGGGGAAGCAGGAAAAGGAGTTAATGTCATCCCTAACCTAATATATTTGGGTTCCCATTGTTCTCTTGGTTTCCTCATATTCTTTGGCTCGGTAATGGTAAAGATGGATAACTAAAGATAGGTAATGACCCTATATGGAATCATAAACCATCAGAAAGTGCAGGTGCAGATGATTATCTCTTCCCTCTCAAGAGCCCTAATCAGTTGTTCATAAGGGGGAAGTTTCTGCTAATACCTAAGATGAAATCAAATGGAGCCCTAGAGAGCAATTAAAATTGAAATTCATAAAATATGGCTAAAAGTTTGACTGCTTCAAAAATAGAAAGATGGCAGAAAAAGGCTCAAATGCATAGAGGCAAAATTATCCTAAATATTAAACAAAGATGTGAAACTAAAGTTTTGTTCAGACGATCCAGAGTTTGCACTAATTCTTAAAATATAAGATGTTGCTTCTTCATAGATAATTGCCTACCCTTGTGAATACGCTCTATTAATGCTCATTTGGATCCATACAAGGACAGAAGAAAAGGAAATGAAGACATGAGTATAGATATCACTAACCTAAGCTATTTCACCAAATAGCCTTTTTTTTTTAAGGCACAACCAAAACCCCATTTTCAGGCATGCCTTTTGAACAAGATGCTTGCTGATATCATGTACAACCTTTAATGCAGGAATGGACATGATAATCAAAATATCTTACACAAACCCATGCAGACAGACAAATAGGGACACATTAATGTCTCTTGAGCAAGGCCCCAGTTGATTATTAGAGGGTGGAGCAGATATTTGGATGATTTCAAAGTTGGCTGAACTCGGGGGTATTCTCAATATTACCTAATTTATAAGTGGACATATACAGTCTATCATAAGTGACCATCATTTTGTAACTTCTTGCAAATGCTAGTAAGTTGGAAGTCATTACAGATTGCTTCCTGGAAAACATAGGATCATCTTCACAAACCAGCAGGACCTATTTTCACCAAGTACTTGCCTGAAGATCTCTAGGACAATATATTATTAGTATGCACTTAGGATCACAATTTTCAAGACGGGGCATTAGAATACACCATAATTGACTTTGAACAACTCAGAAATAAATATCATCATGGTCCATTAATATACAAACAGCACTCCTCATGTGAGTTCGATGAATGGATCACAGGAACAATTCTAAGACCTTGCACTGGTAGCTTATGTTAAGTTGAACACATTCAGCAGTGCAGTCCACACCCAAAGCATGAATGACAATTCTGGTTCAGGTGTTTACACCTCATTCATCAGCATTTACAATCAATAACACTAACAGGAAACCTTGGGACAGGGCTAGATGACCACCACAATGAAGAAGTGAAGCAGATTCATCACCGAAATGGGCTTATTTCTTTAGAAATAAGTCTAGGGTTGGGTTATATGTATGTTGGGCCTTTGATCCCAGGGGTTTTCTATGTAATAGGCCACTTTAATGAGCCTAAACTAGGGGTATATACGTTATACGGGATTAGCCCAATACTTAGTTATTTTTATGTTTTTAGATTGAACCGGTTTAGAATTGGTTGCATCCAATTGATTCAATTGGTCTAATTTAAGTGAAGTGTTTCTATTGGTCAATAGGTCCTCATATCCTATTGGCTAATATGGAATCTTCTTTTAAATTAGTTGTTTTAAGTTAGATTCTTTTATTTTAAGTTAGTAGGGGTATCTTAGTCAATTTACTGTTTTAAATTAGTTAAGTTAGATTAAATCTCTCCCTTCCACTATTTTAGAAGGAGGAGACTTTAATTTGTACTAGGATTTGGCCATTGGCCCTTTATTATAAAAGTAGAAATCGTGGGAGGCTCCCACACATTGAAAATTTGAAAAAAAAAATACTGTTTCTGCTGCTGGCCGACTGCTGCTGCTGTTCCCGCTCCTTTGAGTGTGCATCCTTGTGGATTTCAAGGAGGAAAAGGTGGGTGGATTCCTGCCACTCCTTACGCCGTGACGGCTGGGAGGATCTCTCTCTCTGAAGGTTGTTTCATCCTTCATCTGTCAAGCTGCTGCCGGTGGATTCCAGTGGTGAGTTTGAGTTTAATTTTTGTTTTTTATCATTCCTTCTCCTTCCCCATTCGATCCCTTTATTTTTCTGCTTTTACTTTCATAAACCCTAGCCTGCTGAGTTCTGTCCAGATCTGTTCCTCCATCAGAATTCAATCAGACTTAAGCCATAGCCTCCCTACACCATTATCTACACTCGACCCTAGCTGCTGCCCATAATCAACACTCAAAACCCTAAATCCCTCTTCTCCATTAAAACCCAAAAATCCCTAATTTCTGTCTAGACTTATTCCGCCGACAGAATTCCTTCAAATCACAGCCGAACTTCCATTCCCTTGTCCCTCACACTCAACCTCAAGCCCTGGTCATAAATCCCACTTTAAACCCTAGTTTTGGTAGTTTCCCTAAGTTCTAAAACCCAAAACCCTAACCCTAAAATTCTGGAATCTGAATTTTGATTTAAATCTGTATCAATTCTGTTTTAAAAGCCTTCCCAAAGCCTGCATATTAAAATCAGACATACAGTCTCCTATTCCCCATACCTAACCCTATAATTTAGTTTCAAACCCTAATTCTGCCCAGCCAAATCAGCAGTCTTGTTTGGTGATCCTATTACCTTGGTTCCTACTGCGAATACTCCTACTACCTAGGACTACATTAAGAAGACTAATCAAATGTCACCCATCCATGGAAATCCTGAAGAAATCGACAGGTTCAGCCTTGCATTCAATTGAACACTAAAACCTATAAGCCTTGTAACTGTATTATTCTTGTTAACATTGATGCCTCTGCTGGACACTGGAAACAAGCGAAGTCCAGAGGAATGGAGAAGACACCTGGGTGGATTGAGATGTTGACCATACAGATCATGAGCTTGACCCACTGACAACTCAATATCAACAAGAACTTTATAAGATTTGAGAGCAACTAGACATGTGAAAGGCCAGACATGTTTGATTCAGATGAGTATTATAATAATTAACCACTCAATTTTCTTCTTCAATTTTCTGTTTTTTATTTCTTGTATACCTTAAAACCCACCAAATTTCAGCTCCTTGTGATGATCAACCACCTAGATGCTTCCATAAGATAGAATCCGAAGGAAAGTTCCACACTTGGGTGGAGTATAGGGTTCAAGTTCTCTTCCACCTAGATTCATTATTGTCCAGGAAGGATCACCCTAGAAGTCACTCCATCAAAAAATTTATTGTGCAGATATAATTAGGAGTCTAAGTTGTGTCTTGTTAATCCTACCCTTGACTCTCTTTTTTTTTTTTTGGATGGGGGGGGGGGGGGAGGATGGGAATTAGGCACTTAAAGGAACAGCTAAATATGAAATCAGATAAAAGCAGGATCTATTTTCGGTTTTCTAATCTCTAGTTTAATTAGGAGAATGAGTTCCACATAAAAGAGCCTCTAGTGAAGGGTAAATGATTTGATGAATGAAATTTGATTTTTATTGGTTAGAGAATGGTGTCTTCCTCGTGCCCACTATTACTGACGCTATAGTTGTTCAGCCTTTGTCATTATAATGAAATCTTACATCATTTGCAGTCTTCCTAAATCATTAGCAAACAATATTGTTTGTCCAAAAAATATCCCTCCAAAACCTACTTGGTTTTCTTCTTTTTTCTGCTCAAGAGAACTTCTTTATCTTGTAAAGACAACTTTATGCTCAAGAAAATTTCTTTATCCTGTAAGGCCAATTTTAATCAAAAAAATGTGTAATTATATGCCTAAATCCTAATTAAAAATACCAATTCTGAAGGACATTAAATCGACCAGAACTATTAATCCATAAGGTTGGTTTTCTGAAACCATGCTTAATCAATTACAACCCCCCTCCCCCATCAGATATCATTCTCAGTTCACCCACAATTTTTTCTATGTTTAATTTTTTTCCTTAACCTCAATTGAGACCAAAACTTCCCCTCCCATATCAAAGCTTTAATGCCCTCACCTCTCATAAAGCATAAACCTGAAAATTCAACTATAGTCACCATTAAGATCCCTAAATCTTCTGAGACCATGACCCACACATCCAGCCCTCTCCAAGATGTGTACCTAACATAATAGAGAATAGCAATTTACAAGGAACTTTTCTATCCCATTTCCCAGTACAACCTGCCTGGCCTTTCACAAATCTTATCATTCTACCTTCTTGTTTCTTTTAGGACCAGCCATTCTTTTCGCTTTCGGTCATTTGACTTGCAGTTCAATTCCCTGGACTTGAATACATAAATAAAGGACTATTTGTCATGGACAGCCAAAAACTGTATAGCTGAATTGAAACCATAAAAAGATCCAGCAATGCACAATGAACTGTAAATTTACATCTATTATAGAACAAGATCAAAAGATTATATCATTATATGATACAGTACCCACTACCCAACCCCTTCCCATGGTGCTCTAGACATAAAAATACAGTTGTATAAGTAGCCAAAACAAAATGTGATCAACGCTTTCAAAATGCATACTGAGTCCCAGGCAGACTAAGTCAGTTAACAAACCTGAAGCCCCAAGCCCAGAACGACTAAAGCATATACGGACAGAGCTAAGATGGCAGTCAGTGACTATACAAGGCACTATGGAAAAATGTATGCATGAGAATAGGCGCTGCAAGTGTATTTTATCAACATACTAGCACTGGTACCAGCATCCACATAGTCCAATAGCATGATGTATCTCCATGCAAACAGTTCTCACAAATACATATTATAGTTTGAAGAAATCTTCGTCTACCTGGGATAATGGCTGCGCCTTGAGTGACAGGTCAATTGGATTAATCCACAAAGCAGAAATTCTGCGGTGGTTATCAAGGCATTTACTTCAGAAGTAATGGAACAATCTGTAGTTCTGTACTCAATCTTGAGCTTCAAGCCAAATGCCAGAGAACTAGGATTCACATTAAAAGTAAACCAAAGCTACTTTAACCGGAAAAAAAAAATCATTTCCATTATAGAAGCACATAAAGTGAATCCAATAAGAAAATTTCCATTGAAATGGCAAGAGAATGGGTGGATTGTAAGAATGTGTCTTGGAGAGTACCCCGCTTGGTATAGCTTTCTTCTCAATATATAAAACAACAACAAAACCACGTTACCAGTAGCTATTTCTCGTCCTCGCTTCACCTTTTACTCTTTTTGCTCTTCTTGATATGCCGCTCCTCAGAATCATTCAATCCTCCATCTTCAAGTTCTCTCTTTTTACTCTTCTTCTCTCTCTTCTCCTCCACAATTGGGACAGCAGCTCCATCTTCTCTAAACTTGGCTTCTGGCTCAAAGTCACTGAAATACTTTTTCTTTTTTCTCTGCCTATTGATTTCTTCATCATCTTCCGGTTTCCCACTATTCCTGTAACTCTGTTCTTCCAAGAAATCAATAAATCGACCTCGCTCGGCGGCCAATGCTCCTTCTTCTCTGTGACTTATCTCGGTATCTGTTAGAGCTCCGTTATCCAACGTTTCCATACGAATTTTCTTGTGTTTGCGGTGGGATCGTCCTTTGAGTTCATTGTGAAACTCAACCAGCTCATCAAAGGCAGCTGAAGCGCGTTTCAGGTACACAGAGAGGGCTTGCGAAGCTCCGGTGTCCTCGTTGATGAATTTGTGCAAAACTGAAGCAGCTTTAGCTAGTGAGATGGGCTTGGAAGATGTGAGAGATCCTTTAATCGATTTCATTGTCACTAACAGAAAACAAGTTAACGATAGACAAAACAGTTCTCTTCTCTCAGGGATTTCGGCAACGTAAATCTTTTCTCGAGAAGGCAACTTGAAGTCGCCTTAGCTCTCTCTCTCTAGGGTTTCTGCAACTTTCTTTGATTTCTTGAAAGTGGAAGGGAGGGAACAGAAGGGTTTTTCTTGTTAGGTCAGTCCAGAATGTAGGGTTCAGGGTGGACCGGGAATCTTGTTAGGTCGAAAAATCAAGTTCAACCAGTTGGTCCAGTTCAGTTGTCGATCCAAATGTCCCTTCGGCTGTTCGGAAAAGGTTATAAAATAGAAACTGGCCTCCAAAAGACCACTGCCGTCCGCTAATGGCCTGTTTGTTTCGGCTTTCTGTTAAGTTTGTTATTGGTTCGGCTTTGATTACTTGGTTCACTTCTTATTTGATTTATGGGATGTCCATGCTACAACCAACGAGGAGTTGAAACTTGTATGACCCACATATGGCCCACATGTTCAGAATAGATGAAAGAGATGTCAGTGTAGGTCCAAGGAATCTGTGCAAGTGGAGTGTAGTCTTTTATTCAAATCTTTCGAAAGAATGCCACCAAATTGGTACTCAGCCCATCAGCCCATCGTCGCATTTCCAAGAAAATGTGGAAATTCTTGAGAGTGCGGTGGTCATTTTGTGCAGTCATGTGTTAGGTATAGTACAAGAAAAAGTATAAACACCAATATGGGGACTCTCATTGGCCCTTACCTGCCCGCATAGCCTCAATTGTTAGAAGGAAAACACCTTCGCTAAACTTATGGGAAAAAATACTTTGCGTCTACCGCAAAGGGTACATTGTCTCCCTCTCTCTTTATATCTCTGTCTATCTCACATTATATGTCTTCTTTGGCTATTGGTGCCTCCCAATATCGTTGCTCATAGAACCCTCTTCCCAAACTTATATGGGTCTGTGGAGTATTTTAATTACTTTCTATAAGCACAAATACATAAATCTTCTACACTTCCCCCCCGGTCAAAAGAAAAAATACCAAAATCAAGAATATTGAAAAAGAACTTTGTCGGGAGTGTGGCCTATGCCAACACTCCCATGTCTATCTCTCTCCTCCCCAAATGAAAAGATATTTTTACCCCCTTGTATTGAGGAGGAGAGAGATAAACACATGGGAGTGCTGGTGTAGGCCACACTCCCGAACAAAAAACTACTTCGCTCAAGAATAATACCTCAATACTAATATCACAACTCTTTTTATCTTTTAAATCTCCCTACTATGGATCATTCAATCATTATCTCTGGTTTCATTTTCGACCCTCAAACCAAGGTAGCAGGACGGGTAATTGTAATTATATCTAATCATCAATTTACCTTCGCACACAAGGACTTTGGATTTGCAGAAAATGCCTAAGAAGCCGAGGTTTGAGGATTCCACATAAGACTCATTGGAGCTTTTTTGGCTAGCTTTTAATTAGCAAAATTCTAGACAGATGCAAAGGAGATTGAGAATTGGTTGATGCATCATGAGGAGCATCCTTGACTATGTAAATTCTTCACTTATTTATCTGGTATCTACTGTTCCTCTAAGTTTTTACATTCATGTTTTAGTTGTTAAAAAAGATAGATCTGTAACTAACATAAGCCATGTTTTTGCATGTAGAGTTAGAATTACTAGCTTGAGTAGGACTTGCGTTGATTACTTTATAAATACGTTGATCTTTTTCATACCACATGCACGCGGGAGCCTTGTGCATTGGGTATGCTTTTTTTTTTAATAAAAAACAAATTGTGTCTCTTCTTCTTCTTCTTCTTTTTAGGGGGGAGAGGGTGTGGTGGTGGTTGGGTTACTTTCCTCCGTATCCTTTGTTCCTACTATTATTACAGCCATACTGTTGTTTAAATGGCGGTGCCTTGTAATGCACTCAGTCGAACGGGTCCAATTGAACCGGCTGGGCCAGTATTAATCATATATACTAATGTGATTCCTAATGTGGGGTGGAGGCCTAAATTTAAAAGCTGCACGGCCTGCACTTAAGAGCATATATACCTACATCAGAGAGTACAAATTAAAGGTAAAAAATTAAAAAGAAAAAAAATTATTATTCATAAAAGAAATACAAGAGTAAATCCGTCTCATCCAACTTGATTCAGGTGTGATTCGAATCCATATCAACCAAGACTAATTCCAATCCCGAATCAAGTACTAAAACCGTAATCACATGACAACAACAATAACAACCATGTAATACTAAAAATACAACCTCCCAATGGGATCGTGCCATGTCACTAACGAGCAAGGCTCATAGATCTAGTAGATCACACCCAATATCCACATCCATGAAGAAAACATCAGGCACAGCTTCAGGGGCCACATAACCCTCCATTCCGGAATGGAAACTATTAAAGAGGAAATCGAGACAACGGAAATAGAGGATCTCACTCTTAAAGAGATCTCACTCAAGATATTCTCAAAGAATAAAAACTATCATGTTGGGACTTTCATAAAACCCTATCATTCAGATAAACACTATATATACTCAGGTATAGGTCCTTACAAACCATTTTCACTATTTTCTATTGTTGCTAAGAGAGATCCGAACCCAAGAGGACTCTTGGTGGAGATTTCTTAACGCAACAATCCAAAAACAATAGATAACTATTATATGCACCTCTTGAAATTTTAAAATTTGAAACCCGGGCTCTGCTACTAGTGAATATGAATCTAACACTAATCCTAGATTAAACTAATGAAAAGTGCCTTTTTTTTTATAATTATTATCACTTCCAAGTTCCAAGTGAAACATAGTCACGTTTAAATACCCGAATTTAAACCCATCAATGGAGTCAATAAAATGACCCAGAAGGGTAAATGGCTCATACTAATTGAGATTGATCCAGGGCCATGACCCCATCCATGATTACGAACTTGAGCTGGTAAGTAATCATCTATCATAAACAATCTTGATCAAGAAGCATGAGAAGCTGAGATCAGACGCATAAGATCTGCACAGGAAACCATGCAATGTGGTTTAATTTAATTTATGGTTTATATAAGAGAAATAGATCGCTGTCACAGTAAGAAAGAGGTGGAAAGAAGTTACTGTGGACTGTGAAGTGCTACAGTGACTATCAAATGGCCCTGCATATATATATAATCTATCTGAAGGTAAAGAATCCAACACAGACCTTGGTTTTCTAACAATGCTTATGGCATCTTTGTTGTATGCAGAGACAGAGATTCTCATGTTGTGAAATCCCAGTTTTTTCCTTTCTCTAGCTCAGTGGTTTCTGATCAGTTCCTTCACATACATTGTGGAAACTCTGATCTTAGTAAGAAAGTCCTTCAATCTCTAATGATTTCACTTGGGTATTATGTCGATTGTGAATCAGGATCGAATTGCTATTAACCTGGGTTCAACAATGGAGAAAATGCAGGTTTATGATAATGCAGAGAAGAAATGGAGGTGGGTTTTCTGTAAGAGATCTAGTCTTCTTCTTTTATATATGGTCTTATTGTCATCTCTCTGTTGTGGGTTTTCTTCTCAGGGAAAAAAGTGTTGAAGGAGATGATGGTTTGAGGACTGCAGAGTGTTTGAGAGGAAGATTGCTTGCAGAGAGAACAGCTTCAAGGGCTGCAAAAGAAGAAGCAGAGCTAATGAGTAACAAAGTCTGTTGCTTTTGCAATCTGTAGTAATCTTTGTAACCCTTCTTCCTTCTCGTACAGTTCCCTGATTCTTATACATTTTATTGCAGTAGATTGAAGATTTTATTTACCTTAATAAGATCTGGAACTTTTCATTGCTTTAGATTGATTTGGATGCCCTTCCTTTTTCATTGTCGATTCTGTCTTACAGTTGATAGAGTTAGAGAAACACATAAAGGCAGAGATAGAGGCCAAGAACAGAGCCGAAAAGAAGCTGAAATTCCTAACGAAAAAACTCAAATCCCTAAAACTTGTTCCTATTAAAGACCAGTTGAGTTCATCAGAAACCTCATCAGAACTCAAAGACCCAGAAGAAGGAAAATCCGATCCTGAATTTGCAGGCTCCATCAAATGTGACAGAGAAGATGAGACAAGGGAGAGAAAAGAAGCATTAACTTCCGCAGATCCCAGCCATGATGATTCAGTCACTGGTGCATCCAATGCAAGCCAAATGGATTGGAGCGAAGGAAGTTCGGGTTCAGTGATCACAGATGATCTTCGTCTCAGGTAGTTTTTTAAACTCAAATCCATTTCAGCCTAAGACTTTAGTACGAAAAATAGGATTGAAATTCGCTAATCAATGGATCTGCCTTACACCTTTAATTAAAAGCAGAGAATCCTCCAAAGAATCAGAGAGTGGAGAGAGCGATCCAGCCGATGATGTGGATAACTCACTGGCAATAGTTCCGGTAAGCATACCAACAGATCCGAAGCAGTCAAGGGAACCACAACCACCTCAGATCATCAACAGCGACAGTGTTAGGGAAGTTCTTGCTGCTCTGAGACATGCGAGAGAGAAGCTTCACAGCTACATAGGAACAAGGGATGGTAATCAAGGCTTCCAGTGTTGCTCAGTTGAGCTGTGCGGTAGAGTGTAATACAAGAATAGAAGACAATCTCTTGCTTCAACGGATCTAAACCTGCACTCCCAACCCATTATCCGGTTTCCGGGTCAGATTCATAGCAAAACCCCTTCGTCAAAGAAAGGCCAAAAAAAAAGAAGAGTAGGAAAGACCGAAAGAGAGAAGAAATAGTTTCTTTTTTGCTTTATCTCTTCCTTGTGGACTGTGGCCAAGGGCCATCCTTGGCATGAAAAAGACCATTGAATAGGCTGGTATGAGTTCTGTCTGAAAAGACTAAAAAGTGTAAGGAGTTTCATAACTTTCATTCCTTTGAATGGACTAAGGAACAAAAGTGGAAAATAATAAATTCTCACTATGATATTTTTTTTGTGTGGTAAAAGTAATAAATTCTCACTATGATGAATTCACTTGTAAGGTAATTTTAAGAAAAGCTAGATAGAATGATAATATGAAAATGGTTGAAAAATATATGGAAATGTTTATGATATATGCAAAATATAATTTGAAATATAAAATATTAATAAATAATATAATATATATATATAGAACAAAGTGCGATGAGACAAGTGTATTCAATTGATTAGAAAGGATGTGATTTCTTACAATACTAATACCAATTTTTTTATGATACCGTATCGGTATCCTAAAAATAAGATTTTTTTTTCAAATACCCCCTCAAATTGATCATATGTACAAAAACACCCCTAAACGTTTATTAATTTCAAATGTACCCATATTTTCCAAACTTTATAGCAATCAAGTCTAGTCCGTTAGTATGGGATGTTAGATGTTAGTTTTAAGGAATCTAATGATCAAAATGCTCTTATGATAAAAATACACCAAAATTAAAGAGTACAGTGACCAAATTGCCCTAATCTTTTCCAAATTGTTTAAGGTTTGAAATTGAAAATCAAACCGTAAAAGATTCAAAAGCCAATAAACCGATTCCTTTATGTATATCTGGAAACTTCTCATTTTTTAAGCTGCATTTTAGCCAATTGAGATCCTTAGCAAGTAGAAAAGAGTACCTATTCTACTTAGGAAACACAACAAACACACTTCCAGATTTGTAGAATGAGAGTTTAGGACTGAAATCACCATTGAGCTCCTTTACACGTTCAACAGAATTTCTGTGGAGTATGATTTGAAGAACCAGAGGTTAGGGTTTCGGCAGCAGGGTTGCGGCAAGTCACACGTTCGGTTCCAGCAGGGTTGGGTGCCGATGGTGAAGAAGAAAAAGAAGAAGTGGTGGTAGGGTTCGCTTCTTGGGTCGGATAAAATGAGGAATGGGTCGAATTCATACGTGAGAAAGAGAGAGAGAACCTCACTGATTTCTAAGCAGTTCCTTTTTACATAAATGACGAACTTCAAAGCCCTATGAATTCCATTTAGATAACCTCAATGAAATCTTAGCGGTTCCTTTTTACACAAATTAACATTGAAACAAATTTTCAATTCATACAAGAGAGAGAGAGAGAGAGATTGTGTATGTTCAAAGCTTCAACGTATGTAACAACTCAAACCCTATATGATTTGGAGAAGATGAGGGCAATTTGGTCATTGTACTCTTTAATTTTGGTGGGTTTTATCACAAGGGTATTTTGGTCATTCAATTCTCTGAAACTAACGTCCTAGGCTAACGGATTGGACTAGATTGTTATAAAATTTGGAAAGTAGATGTGCATTTGGAATTAGTAAATGTTCAAGAGTGCATTTGTCCGTTATTCATCGGTGGATATAGACAGATACTTTAAACCTTGCTAGTAAGTATGGGATGTAGTGCGTGGTATTGGCAGGTGTTATATCAAATAACGGACCACCAATAGGAGCAGAACACGTGGAAGGGGATGGGTCACACTACTCCTAACACCATACTCCACACTCCTAGACGGACTTTACATCCTTGACGCGACTATAAATGGAAATAGTCCCAAGATTAAGGGAGCACAAAACCCAATCAAACGATCAAGTGGAAGACGTATCGAAAGAGGAGTCACCATCGCCTTGGTAACCGCAATCCCTATAAAGGAGAAGGGGCCACAAAGAGGTACGTTCACTTTTCAGGCTTTGAGTCTTTCTGTACCCTTCACTTACTGTTCTGCCGGACTTACTATGGCATCAGAGAGTCCCCCTCGGAGTCCGTTGCGGGTCTCTTCAATGCCCCTTACCTTTTACAGGTCTCCACGTCATCCAGATACATTCCGGCAACAATAGAAAGTACGAGACATCCCAAAAATTAGTACGATATCAACATGGATCATCACATATTAGACCGTATTGAATGGTTTTCTCTTTAGTTTTTCATAAAAATTGGATTTTTTTTACTATTTTACCCCTAGTCTGTATTGTTCTACCAAAACGAGATCAACCAGGAATTAGGATCGGTGTCGGTCAATATCGATACGGACTGCATTATGAACGACAATCCATTGTCCTAAAATCATGATTGTAAGAGGGGTGGTAATAGTGTTATCATATCATGAACCAATCGGGGTTTAAAAAATGGGAATCGGGATCTGAATCGGTCTCGATTGATTTAAATGGAAATTGGTCAGGATTGGTGGTAATCAGTAAAACAACACGTTCCAGTACAAGATCGGTCTGATCAGATCGTTTGAAATTGCCTCTACCGAATTTAATTTGGATAGGTTGATTATCTAATTTTTTTTGGTGAAGGTTTGATTATCTAATTTTTAAAACCCTAAACATAGTTGAAATTGTCTCAACATATCCAGAATCGGGAACTACCTCTGTCGATTCCAATTCTGAAGAACCCTAGAATCGGTCACGACTCACGACTGATTCTGATCCGATTCTCGAATTTGAAAACCTTGCCCTAATCGCACTTCGGTTTGTGTCGGTGTAGCCGCAATAGAAATGACCCACGAATAGTCCCACATCGAAGAGTAAAATGCTTCCAGTTCTGTACTTAAATGTTTTCTTGACACGTATTACCATTAAGGTTTTTCTTCCTTTGAAACGGGTTTTATGTTTTCGCGTAGGGCGGTCGCAATGGGGCAAATTCTCTGATTGTATAGGGCGGTTACAATTTTAAATTTCGTCTCCATTGCTGCCATTGTTTTTGCAGGTTTTTCTGCAAGCCGTCGAAGTCATGGCGGCGAATGTCGAAGATAAAATGCAGTTCTCAAAGGAGCCCTACATTGAAGACGTCGGGCCCCGGAAAATGTGACGACTTGTTTCGTTGTAACTATTAGTTTTGCTTCAGTCATGATTTCTGTTCAGCTTTTCAATTTTTTTTTGGGTCGCTATCGTTGTTTTGCCACAGAAAGAGCATTCAGTTTTCAATGTTCTCTGGAGATGAAATAAGGAAAGCAGCCGAGGTGCAAGTCCACCGTAGTTCTTACTATGATGGACTCAAAAAGCCAATTGTTGAAGGACTGTTGGATTCCCGAATGGTAAGTTTTATTTTTCTTTATTCGAAGTCGTTCTTTTTCCGGATTGATACTTATAAAACTCTATAATATAATATGTTTGACAACCAATCATTATTGGTGTGCAACGGTATGGTAGTAAGTTAGTAACTAACTGGAATCAATCTTAAACACTACTGTTCCTCTTCGGTTGTTATTTGTGTAGCTTTGAAAGTTCTACCTGTAATCAAAATGCCAATCAGTTTGAAGTTTCAATTGGACTGATAGTACTCCCTGTGCTCGAGTTTAGAATATTCACTCTCTTCTTTGTTATAGTTATCTTTACAGAAAGTGTTTGGATCAGAATCTTTGTCATCTCCTTCGTTTTCCTGGCCTATCTATGCCTATGGTGGTCCACGTTGACCAGCTAACAATAGAAAGAAGCTCTAGAGAATACCACAATTTGAACAGTGAGAAAACATTACTCCCGGGCTAAGAAATATTCATATACATCATCCACAGTCCATGCGGTTCATACTTTTTAGGTCTAGAGATGTACATAAATTTTTTTTGGGTAGTTGCCAATTACCATACCAACTTCCAAGTGATAATTGGTTCAGATATAGCAGATTCGAAGGCCAGAATATGAACATCTTTGTTTATTACTCTAGGTGCATGCAAATTTGACTTCAGTCTTCAAGTTTACAGATGATAAAAGTTGTCTTAGAGCTAAAAAGACCAGGAAAGAGCAACCAAGGCATGGTTTCATGCATTTGACCTCGTTCCACTCGACTAACTGCAATGAATCTGTCTCACATCCAACTTTTTATTGCTAGTTTGCAAGTTAGTTGTGATGCCCAATTCTTCTTGAAATTCGCAGTGGAGGTGAATGTAAATGAGGATCATGGAGAGATTGACAGAGCATTTTCAGATTTTTTTTTAGCATTAGATTTTGGAAAGAGGGAAAGAAGGCCAAGGTCTAAGATTTCAGGTGAAAAAGGAGGTTTGTTGGAAAGGAAGTTCAGTAAGGAGTAAGGACAAGGCAAAGGAAGCCATATTTAGAAAAGGATAAGGTGCTGGATCCTTGCAATGATGTTTGCATTCTATAAAGCATGATTTGTTGCTGGTCTTTATGTAATTTCGTGAAGGGGAGTCATTAATAAGAGTATGAATGCGACAGGAATTGTCCTGGTACCCAAGGAATCTCACATTGTCAGTTCAATGGATTTAAGGCCAATAAGTTTTTGAGCTGTGTATATAAGATCATATTTTGGACTTTCTACATGAAGCTCTGGGAGTTTCTGAATCTCACGGTCCTCTCAACGGGACCTTGTCGAGGATAAGCAATTTTTCATTGGTCGCTAATTGCTATTTTTTTTCTTTTAAATTTTGATTTCTCTCTCTCTCTCTCTTTTGGTCAAGCTTTACGCTTTACTCACAAACAGTATCACATTATCACGCTTTACTCATAAACATTATCACACATTCCATATATCTTGGAAGAACATGTTTCCTTCCCTTCATTTCATTGTAAATATGCTGACTAGGCGTGTTTCATGCTTGTGTTCAGGGTCCACCAAGTAAAAGTGGTACATGTATGACATGCCATGGGAGTTTTGCTGCATGTCCAGGGCATTTTGGATATTTGAATCTCGCACTCCCTGTTTATAACGTTGGATACTTTAGTGCTATACTGGACATACTGAAGTGCATATGCAAGGTATTCAAATAATATAACTTGACTTCCGTTGATGGTGGTAGTTTCATTAATTTGGTCTTGTTTCAAATTATTTTTCATTAAATATCGTCATCTTACTTTACATATCTCGGTCAATGCAGGAAATGTTTCCCTTTAAGTTTTAACTGCTCAACACTTTGCTATTTTCTCACTAATTTAGATCTTTTAACAGTCATGTGGTCGAGTACTTCTGGAGGAGGAAAAACGTAAAGAGTTCTTGAGGAAGATGAGAAATCCTAAATTGGAGGCTCAACTGAAGAATAATATAATGAAACAAGTAGTGAAAAAGTGTGTTGCAATGGTAGCTAGTAAGAAAGCAGTGGAGTGCTCTCGATGTGGATATAAAAATGGTTGGACTTCTATCCTATATTTTATGTAATAAATTTATTTTCTTTTTTGCTTGATAAATTGTTGAACCATAAAAGTCTATCATTGTCTTTATTTTGGAATATTGTCTTATGAAATGACCACAGCAGGATGGGAATTTATAGTTTTAAAGCCGAAGTGGCAGGCTGGGGTCAGCATTGAATGAAGGGGACCGCCCTAACGTTGTTGGCAAAGCCGGGTTATGGGCGGAGATCGGAGTCGGACATCACCTAAGGCAGGGGATTAGTATATTAGTTCTGTAGTTCATAATGGCCAGGTGGGTGCGAAGAACCCTGGAAGGTGA